>NC_056735.1:1753947303-1754069803 GCF_019279795.1 Protopterus annectens
AGTGGTCAGGGTTGGTAGATATAGAAGACAGCCTACAGGGGTGGTATGTGACACATGTGGTGGGTAAACATCCTGAATGGTGTGTGTGGTCTGTGATGTAGATGCCCCATGGGCCCCAATATGGACACAATGGGAATAAGCCGCCCATTCACTGCTATTCACAACAGCAGTCCACGTCCCGAAGGTGCTTGGCCTGGAGGCTGAGCAGGAGGAGCATGTGTGCCCTGTGAATGTGTACTGGGTGCCTCAAGGTGATGTAGCACATCCCATATGTGTCTGTAAGGCCCATTATGGAACTGACCTTGGACCTGACCTCAGGGGACAGGAACATGTTTGTGTGTGCCCTCGGGAGGGACAACATACCCTGGGTTGGTTCCACCTGACGGTATTGCTGAACCAATTACATGAGGAGGCCCCAGGGTGGTTCACACATGTGCTGTGGCCTGGCAACCTGGGCAGATGAGTTTGGAGAGATGGTTCTGCTGGCCAATAGTACATATACATGCAATTGTGTCACTGTTACAGAACATATGATGGTAGTAATAGTCTACACAATCCCGGAACATGTCCAACAGCATGCATAGATAATCACAATAACACAGAATATCAGATGTGCAGCAAACACATAGTAAGCATACCACAGGCATATATGGAACCATTGTGGCCCTGACAATGGCATGCAGGTGAATAGTCTGTAACAGGCCAGCAATGATAGTGTCCACACAGGGAACATGGCTAAAAACACATTGCACAAAGCATGGTACAGTACAATATCTGCCCCACTGGTAGGTATGCTTTAGCCATACGTATTGAGTTGTGTGTACAGTTTGTTGTTGCTGATATGGTGGGGAGTGACAGTGATGTGTATTAAGAACTGTGGTAACCTTGCTGCATGACTTGCTCACACCTGTGTCCATCTTTATGTCTTTCAGGTATGATGTCTCATGGAAGGCTGCAAGCCTACACAGCAGCTGAAAATGAAACTCTGCTGAATGCGCTCATACAGCACTATGTGATCTTGTTTGGCTGGGCTGCCCATGATCAGCTGGAGTGGACCACCCTGTGGAACAACCTAGTCCACAGGGTCAATGATGGACTGCACAACCACAGTTATGAGCAAATCCGGTATCATTGTTCTGACCTGATTCACAATGCCTGTCGGCATGCTGCTGCAGTCTGGGGGGATCACCTCACCATGGGGAGGACCATGCCATCCATCCCCCCTGACATGTGTGGAGAGCTCCTGGCCAGCCTCATGGCACCTGCCCGACCATCCAGCCACCAACCACCAGACACCTTTGTGGAGGTGGGTGCCACCCACACCCCAGCCGAGGAGCGTGCAGGTAAGGCCACAGGTCACATCAGTAGACCACTGTTGCATATACATCTGCATCAGTACAGGTAGATCATGCATATCTGACATGTCATAGATATATTTTGCTGCTGCATAGTAGTGATAAACAGATGTACATATGAGGTAGTATTGTGGAAATGTACTGCTGATGTATTGTGATACTGTACCCACCCTGTAGCAATGCCACAGGTGTAGCCACTGACTTTGCATCTCTCACCCTCTTATGTAGGTCCCTCCAGGATACCACCAAGGCAGCAGCCTATAGCTGGTGAGTATGGTTTATGCAGATGCTTGCCAATACACTGGACATGTAATGGTGATGGCATATTCCATGCACACATCTAACACACCTACCCAGAATGCATGCTGTACATGTGCACGTATTGTTGCTGTGAAATGCATGGCATCACAGGGATGACCATGATGGGGTATTGGAAGGGTATGTCAGACACCTGCATGATAACTAACATCCTGTCATTGTGAAATATGTCCACAGGGAATAACATAATGGTGGGATACATTGCCTACAGTAGGGACATGTATGGAACAACACACATATACAGTGCAACACCAGTGTATATACCTGTAGGACAATGGCAACTGCTGCAGAGATACACTATGGCATAAGGCCTTAAGGCCTTACAGTGGTCCACATTATTAGCTGGGACTAGGCTGTAACATGTGTTGTTCAGTGTATGGTACACTGCAAAGTGACACACATGTGTAGGGCTTACTTGTCATGCATCTGCTAAAAGGCTGAAGGAGGGTGTCAGCATGACACACTAGTGCACTGCAGCAGGGATCCTAATGATGCTAAGAATGGCTGTATATACACATAGTCATGTTCAGAACCTGTGGCTGACATAACCCTACCCCCACAGCAACAGTGACGGCAGTGTGTGAACACCAAGGGATGTGTACATGAGTAGACCTTGTAATCATGCAGATTGGGGGACATGTGTAGGGCAGACTGAACATACACTGGCAAATGCAGATGGCGCACATTGGTATTTTCCTGCCAGGGGTAGTGACTGCTGTAGTACACACAACAAGAGATGTGATGAACCGTCATGATAAGGATGTGCACACATATGCTCACATGGTGTGTATGCATTGTGGTCAGCATTCGCACACCTAACACATTCCGTAGACACTGCATGTGAAAGCACAGGATATATGTCACATATTGGGCTCATGTACTGTGAAAATATGCGGTGATGTGGTCCCATGGCAAATCAAGGATGGGTGCATCATATCAATAAGGGTGTGTACACCCCCCATAGCCAAGGTATGATCTGATGGTTGTCAGTGTCAGAGTATTGGATTGGTCATACATGGTCTGATGATGTTGAGATCTG
The DNA here is from genome assembly GCF_019279795.1 of Protopterus annectens. Classification (NCBI taxonomy): domain Eukaryota; kingdom Metazoa; phylum Chordata; order Ceratodontiformes; family Protopteridae; genus Protopterus; species Protopterus annectens. Next base: position 1,753,950,016 of record NC_056735.1, read on the forward strand.
TAAATCAGACATCAGGCATTCACAAATGACATCTGTCCACATATCATCTCAGGTATGTGTTGCTGGAAAACATAGGGGCTGTGAGCATTAAAGCTGACATAACTGACACAGTAGTACACATTCAGCAATGGGCTGTACACCTGTGAGGTGTGGTTCACAGTACATGGCAGGGTGCAGAACAGGTGCACAGCAATACTGTGTACATGGGTGCAGTGGTATCCAGGGGAAGGGTCATCACCTAGTGACACAGCACATGTATCACACACATGTATACTGTTGCTAGCATGGATTGACTATAGCTGCACTGCATGTTGTTGGGCACCATATGTTATGCATGTTGACAGATGGGTAATAGGAGGACTGTGTGTACTATCATTGTGCAACCTCACCTGTATATGTGTGTGTGCGTCCTGGTGGGTAGTTAGTCTGTAGGGTCACTCTGGTGAAGTGGAGGGAGGTTCATGCATGTAGGATGCATGTGTGCATGTGTGTGTGTTTATGTGGTTGGCCATGTATGCACATGTGTAATTGTGGGGTGTTCATACAGCAGTGCCTCCCTTTGAGATCGTGCAGTACATGGACATGGACTGCCACAGTACACACCAGGGATACTTGTCATGTATGTAATCACAGGACAGCTGATAGTATAATATGGTCTGTAGTGTGGAGCAGGCATTGAGAGGGAAGGTAGACACCAGGTACACCCTTAATATCACATTCAGCAGAGAGGTCACCTACAACCCATATATGCTGCACTACAGATGCATTGGGAAAGTACTAGTCAACACCAGGAAGTGTATCGATATATTACAGTTGTCACATGATAGGCTGATTGAGCAGCATATCTGGCATGTACTGAGCATTACATACACATGACACACCAGTGCGTGATATTATGGAGTGAACATAGTAGCCCACACATACAGGGGCCATGCACATGATGTTTGGACATACACAGGGTGAACACCGAATGACAGCATTGAGGCCATCTAAAACCACTACCATTTTCAGCAGAGGCAGGAGGAGAAGTTCACAAAATATACACTAGTATACACATACAATAAAATACAAACAAACAATGTAAGCAAATAAAAGGAACAATTATAATGTAGAATAGTACAGAGCAGAGTAGTTTTAACATGAAATAACAATAGTGAGGAGAATTTATCCTATTATATTTTAGAGTAAGACTAAAAAAAAATGAAGAAGAAAGAAGAGACATACATAGAGAGAGTCTATAAATATTTACACCATTAACAAAATTGTATAACACTACATACAGGTCAGGCAGGTAATGTAGTAACATGTCTTGTGTTGTGATTGCTTGTGTAGGCATTTAGAGGACTGATATGTTAATGAGTGGTATCAATGTGTGCATATTACCAAGTGTGATGCAGGATGGGGTACACATGGACATATACGTAGGACTGTCTGTAAAGTCACGGACATGTAGGTATTACGGTGGTGTGTGTGTGTGTGTGTGTGTGTGTGTGTGTGTGTGTGTGTGTGTGTGTGTGTGTGTGTGTGTGTGAGTGTGTGTGTGTATATGTGTGTATATTGTTAGGCAATGCTGTACAGGTTTTAAAATTGCACTTATTGTTTTCCCCCACAGGGGACGAGTCCGGTCATGGTCCCCCTTGCCTGCAATCTGATGTTGGTGTCCATACAGAGACTGAAGAGGAAGATAGTACTGTTGAGGCACAGGTGGGGTTGTCAGGGGCCAAAACACTGCCATCATTTGACATCCCCTTTTAACCATCCCAACCCTGCACACAGTTTCAGTGCCTATACATACCCCATCACCAGTGGCCATAGTGGAGGGACAGCTGGCGCTTGTTGGCTGTGCACAAGAAAGTGTGGTAACCATGCCTACTGTGTCTGGTTGAAGCAGGCATAGCCAGATGTCCAGCAGGGCACCAAATAGGCAGATGTCCCAGGGTGCTCATGGTAGGGCCGCTGGACATCATGCCCCTGGCAGAGGCGACATAGCTGGTACCAGCAGGTGCATGTTTCAGGCTGTCATGGAGGCACAGGTACATATAGAATGTTACATCAGGCAGGGCCAATATGGGGAGGGGCTTAACAGGGTACATGTAATTTCTCATACAGCAGCAGCCATGACTGGTTATGGCAATGGGTGTTGTGGTGGTTGTGAAGGCCCTCATGGAATTCCCACATACAGCTGTGCTAACACACAGACACTGCTATACTCAGTCATGCACATGTACCACATGTGTCAGTACTGGGATGCATCGCTGCAGCTAGCCATAGCTTTGTACCTAGCTATTGTCCAAGGAGAGATGGGTTGTGTAGGGTTGTGTGTACAGTGGCATCCTGACACCTGCCATGTGGCAGTAGGCAATCTATTGACAGACACTACTGTGGTGACCCACAGTGGGAGAGTGACATGCATCAGCCATTCCTCCAGGTGCCTCCTGCACATGGCCACTGAGGTGATCATGTTGACATGCATGCAACATGCATTACAACACATGGTTAGTGTCTGTGATGTAGACCTGTACCCAAACATGTTCTGTTGACTGTGGTAGTGTAGTGGAGGTATCTGTGGCATGTGATGCGTACAGGGTGTTATCTCCAATATATGCCAGTTCTTACACAGCTGGGCAGACATGTCAGTGTCAATCAAGCTTATGATGCCTATACATATCCCAGCTGGATACCTGCCATCTGCACATCTGTACATGGACAGACAGTCATCAGCTTGGCAATTAGCTAGGCAGTAGGAAGAATGTGTTGACAGGTAGATGCTCGACAATAATATGTATGCCATACCTACATGTCAGGAGCCCTCGCTATCATGTGCTGTACAGACGGTAGTCTACAGTTACATTCCACATGTCAGATCATTACCCAGTAGGGATTATATACTGTGACACAGCTCACACACCAGGGATACAACAGGGAGGCCTCAGAGTCCAGCTATGCCTGCAGGTGTGCCTGTAGTCAGTACTACATTTGGCACTCTACTCTTGCCTGGGTAGGCACTGTCAACAGTAGCACCACCATGATATACTACATGCCAGTGTGACAGCACATACCCTGGGCTACTAACCCTGTATGTAACACAGTCACATGGATAACAGTGCTGTACAGGGCTCACACATGCCACTCACACCCCTTGCTACTGTAATGACAGTACATAGGCTCATGTATTGTACATGGCATTACATACACTTATTACAGATGTCATTGCCCTACTATGTTATCAGACTGGGTGGTGTGAGCTGATTACCAGGGCTAAGCCATGCTTAGCAGGTATCAGCATTGCTGCAATATAACAGCTGATTTGTGTACAGGTAAACAAAGCCTATACTGTGTAAGCGCCCGTATATTTACCGGTAGTTTAGCACCGCTTAGCTTTGCGCTTAAAGCTGCTCAAAACTGCCTTAACCACTCTGTATCCGACAGCCCTTGTTCTGCCCAACAACAAAATGAACAGTCCTTGAACCCAGGACCCTGTACACTAAAGTCACAACACTTAACCACTACACCATGACCACTGTGAAGAGAGCTGTTGCTTTTCCAATATATCTGTCAATACACATATTGATTAGTATTGAACAATTGACTTTACTTCCAGAATTGTGTAGTACTTGTAATTAATATGACTGTTGCATCACATATGTTGTTTTATCATAATGTACACATAGTAGATACATACAGTGCGATACATCTGGGAGTGCATACACAACCGTGAGGCTTACACATGACAGGAATATGAATGTGCATATAATCAGTTGATATATGCCTATATGTATATACACATGTATATTCATATATATTTCTGTATACACATCTGTATAGTGCAACATATATATGGCCATGTGTACATATATCTATATATATATCTATCTATATATATATATATATATATATATATGTGTGTGTGTGTGTGTGTGTGTGTGTGTGTGTGTGTGTGTGTGTGTGTGTGTACATCTCTTCATGTGTACACACACATATATATATATATATATATATATATATATATATATATATATATATAGATAGATATATAGATATATATATATATATAGATAGATATAGATAGATATATAGATATATATATATAGATATATGTATATATAGCTATATATGTATGCACATTCTATGTGTACAGGTATGCCTATTTATGCAGATATATATGTAGCTATATATATAACTATATGTGCATACAGATCTACTCTGATATACCTATTACTGTCAATATATATGTAGATATCCATAAGTATATGTGCATATGTATCTCTATCTGTATATGTGTAGACATATATTCCTGTGTATATGTATATATCTGAGTGTTCATATATATATATATATATATATATATATATATATATATATATATATATATATGTACATATACATATCCATCTATGTATGTCACTATATGTGTATATATCTATATGGATAAATGTATATACATATATGTTCACCATATGTCCTGCACATGGAGTGGAACACTACCTCAGCCCCAATAGTCCCAACCTCTTAGTGTAAGGGGATGTCAGGTATGTATTGCAGGTATATATGTAGACTATTGCTACTGTGATAGGGTTTGTCTTCACAGACATGTTGTGTGTGGGAGGTCACATCTGCTTTTAACATGTGTGCCATTAGCCACAGACAGACATCCTAAGGACATCATAGTACAGTATCACTGCTAGTACTGTAATGATCCTGTGGACTACAGCAGAGATATGGCCAACACATATGGATGGTCTGACACACTCTGGTCAGTCCAGAGATATACATAGAACCCCTTAGTGCAAGACATGTGGACTGAGCCTGACAATGTGGATGTTAACAGCCATGTAGACGGGTATATCAAGTAACACTGGTATACATTTGCCCCCATAAGTTATGCATTCACACACCCCTGTCTGTCATGACACATACTAACCACTGGTACAGAGGTGCCATGGCCACATACTACCCACTAGTTTATGACATACATCTGTACAGCATCCCATTGCATTGTCCGACATACATGACTGTTATGATGGCCTGACAGCAGTACATCTGGCAAGTATCTGGACATAACATCACACTGGGTAAGTAGACTAAGCTGCTAGGCATGTAACAAAGCACTGTGCAGGCTACAGGCAGACTGCCACAACACTGGCCTACATTTCTTATGGGGTAATACACATGTACCCGCATATATAGCATGCTCTACAGGCATGTCACAGCACAGAGTAACAGACACCTGTGTGAACGTACATAACCACAACCAATGTGAGCACAGCCACATATGGTAGCTAGCGTAATATTACAGTATATGGACTATCTGATCAACACCATCCTCATATGTGCCACTCACACACTAACCCTACATATACTGGGCCACTACACAGTGTAGTCCAATGCCTGTCTGTGGTATGGAACATGTGTGTGTTTGGTCCTACAAACATGTAAGCAGATAGGGTAACATACACTGGAGCGGCATATGACATCAGATAGAACAGGACCAAGAACAATGACATAAACCACAGTCTGTACACAGGCTGAGGTACATATTCACATAATAATCACTTGTACAGAGGTGCATTGGCCACATACTACCCACTAATTAGTGACATACATCTGTACAGCATCCCATTGCTTTGTCCAACATACATGACTGTTATGGTGGCCTGGCAGCAGTACATCTGGCAAGTATCTGGACATAACATCACACTGGGTATGTACACTAAGCTGCGAGGCATGTAACAAAGTACTGCACAAGCTACAGGCAGACTGCCACAACACTGGCCTACATTTCTTATGGGGTAATACACATGTACCTGCATATATAGCAGGCTCTGCAGGCATGTCACAGCACAGAGTAACAGACACCTATGTGAACATACATAACCACAACCAATGTGAGCACAGCCACAGCCACATATGGTAGCTAGCGTAATATTACAGTATATGGACTATCTAATCAACACCAGCATCATATGTGCCATTCACACACTAACCCTACATATACTAGGCCACTACATAGTGTGGTCCTATGCCTGTCTATCGTATGGGACATCTGTGTGTTTGGCCCTACAAAAATGTAAGCTGATAGGGTAACATACAGTGGAGCGGCATATAACATCAGATAGAGCAGGACCAAGAACAATGACAACTACCACAGTCTGTACACAGGCCAAGGTACATATTCACAATGCACACACTGTTGACAATCACCATAAACACAAAACTCAGTACTGTACACACAACCACAGAATGCCCAGGCTATGACCTCAACGATAACCCCTACTACACATAACATGTGTCGCAGTCTGATATCTCACTGGCTTGTTATCAGATATGATGTCACTAAATTATGGTGTACAGAACATATGCACCTCTCACTGCATGACATATGTGCACAGGTTGGCAGAGTTGTGGCTGGGTGCACAAACAGTGCCAATATTGACATGTTGCTGTGATAACATCGTACATTTACTGTTGTAACAGGGTTTGTTGTGACATATGTCTTATGAGGGTTATGAAGTCAGTAACTCTCATGTCTGTCACCATGTACTGTCTGCAATCCTCACACTATGCTTCTGCAGTTCACAGATAGGTGCTCTGTGAGTAACACAAGAAACAAAAAGCACCACACACTGCCCAGTTTGCAGATGACCCTACAGATGGGTGTTTCCTCAGAAACATAGCACTGTCATAACAAGTATTAAAACATGTAGACCAACCATATCCACCCTGTTAAACCAACATTACTCCAAATGCAGAATAGCAACACTTACATTCTGTAGTCATGTCAGGCACATCTCCCTCCTAAGTGTTGGCCTGTTGTATGTTGTTAGAGGTAAATCCCCAATCTATCTGAGATGCTGTTTGCCAAACAACAGATCTAGGTCCTGCTCACAGTGAATGAAAAGGTCCAACACCATCATGATGTTCCTAGATATTGGAGTGTGTTTCCATGCACTTGGCTATGGGAATGTTACCACAGCTGTTCCACATGCAATCTGCTAGTGGAGGCCTGCAATTTGTGCAGAGGCCATCAGCTGAAAATGAGCATCACTTACAAAACACATGCTTCTGCTTAATCAAATCAGGTGTATGTCTCCACATCCACCACAGAGGGAGTGATAGAGGCAGACAGAGGCAAAGATAGGTCAGGGAGGGGGTGGGAGAGTAAAACCTAAACATGCTTGTGTCACACATCTACTAGTACAGGGTAAAAAAACCCTGACTGACTATGTATTGCTATCACATGTCTATGCAGTTATTGGATGCACCACATAGTGTATATGTTGAGGAGCTGTCCAAATGTATATGTGATGGTGAGTGACATCTGCAACAGTGATATGGTAGTGATATGGTAGGTGTAGTACACGTGCCTGTCTGCATGAACAGGTGTCAGCGTCAACACAACCACACTCTCTCAGGGACCCACACACATTGACACACTGGCAGGGTCAGGAATACACCTCCTTACTAGTTAGTTTGCCACAATACAGTACTGTGCAGGAATCACATGCACCACAGGGATTATCCAGAGGTTATATGGGCAAAGGGTATGTGGAGGTGTCTGACATCAGACAGCATGCTTCAGTATGCCAATGGGGGATGTAGTGCATGTGAATTTGGTCAGAAGCATCATATACACCACACACACAGATACAGGGTGCCAGTACTGACATGCATGGGTGCATTGCTTCATGGGTGTGTAGTGGTTGACTGTGCCAGAAGGGTATACAAGGCTAGATGATGGGTATACCTTGGCATCAGGCCACATGACAATGGTTTGAAGTATGGCTCAGGGATGTAGTGTCTGGGTTGGCCCACACAGGTGGGTATTGTATTCACCATCCAGTCACCTGAGTAATTATTGTGTGTGGCCATTGTTGTGCATTGGTCGCCATGTATGTGTTCATTAGCCCATGACATGGACAGTGTCTGGGATGTGCACACATCCTACATGCATGTACAGTGACATGTGGAACTGTACCGAGGTGTCTGGCCCATGTTGTGTACACAGATTGTTATCATCAGATGTGCCAGTCCTGACCTGATGTGGTGGGAACAGGTAATGGACAGCAGATTGGCCCTGCACCTACTTTGACAGCATAATACAGGTATTCCCTGGTGTCAGTGGCATCTGTCCATACAGGGCTCATGTTTAAGGCATGGTATGTCCTTTGTGGGTCACATTTGATGGCACCACAGGTGTTGCAGATGCCTAGTGGGGAACGTAGTGAAGGCACACTGTCTGCATGTATGTGCCTATTGTACTGATAGACAGGGTGCCATGCTCTCTGTAGTCCACTGCAATCACACCATGGTTACTATCTGTGGGCAATATGCAGGGTACCACCACCATAGCGGTTGTTGCCTAGGAAAGTGTGTTTGTGTATGAGACATGAGTTGAGAGTGTTCTCTGAGTAATACAAGGGTTGTTAACTTTGTTAACAGGCCTTGATGTCACATGTAGGGGTATGGATTGGCACCCCAGCCTCTTGGCTATTTCACATCTGTTATCCTTGTATGGTGGACATTCTGACATATAATAGGGCAACCATATAAGACATTTACAAAAAACCCACTCCACAATGAGTCTAATTGTTACACACTCATGGCCACCTCCACACAGGATACAAGTGCCAAACACATACACACACCTGCCATGCCTGGGATTAGAACTCCTACCTAGCTAGTTTATTACACTACAGCACTATGCAGTTATAGGATGTGCCACAGAGATTACTGGCATACTCTTTCCCCAAAGGTATATTTCACAGTGAATGACATCAGCAGCCTTGCCAAAGTAGGGCATTTGATCTGTAGTGAGTGTGACTAGCCTAAAAACATTGCTCCCTACATGGACATAGAAACACACAAACATCCACACTTGCCATGTGTGGAAATAGAACCCCTACCAGAGTATTATATCACACTACAGCATTACACTGTTATAGGATGCGCCATGAAGATTACTGGGCTGCATCTTTCTCAAAGGTGCATTTCACAGTGAACGACATAAGCAGCCTTGCCAAAGTAGGTAATTTGATCTCTAGTGAGTGTGACTAGCCTAAAAACCATTGCTTCCTACACAGACAGAGACACAGATACACACACAAACACACAGTTGCCATGTCTGGGATTAGAACTCTTACCTAATTAGTTTATCACACTATAGCAGTATGCAGTTATAGGATGCACCACAGAAATTACTGGGCTTCGCCTTTCCCAAAGGTGTATTTCACAATGAATGACATCAGCAGCCTTGCAAAAGTAGGACATTTGAATGGTAGTGAGTGTGACTAGCATAAAAAGCATTGTTCCCTACACAGACAGTGACCATGTCTGGGATTACAACTCCTACCTAACTAGTTTATCACACTACAGCATTACGCAATATTAGGACGTGCCACAGAGATTACAGGCTACACTTTTCCCAAAGGTGTATTTCACAGTGAATGACCTCAACAGCCTTGCTAAAGTAGGGCATTTGATCTGTAGTGAGTGTGACTAGCCTAAAAAGCATTGCTCCCTACACAGACAAAGACAAACACAGACACCAGCTGTCATCTCTGGGATTAGAGCACCTACCTAACTAGGGTATCACACTACAGCATTATGCAGTTATAGGACACGCCACAGAGATTACTGGGCTACACCTTGCTAAAGTAGGACATTTTAATTGTAGTGAATGTGACTGATGTAAAAGCATTGCTCCCTACACAGACAGAGACACACACACAGTTGCCATGTCTGGGATTAGAACTCCTACCTAACTAGTTTAGCACACAACAGCATTACACAGTATTAGGATGCGCCACAGAGATTACTGGGTTACTCAATTCCCAAAGGTGTATTTCAAAGTGGATGACATCAGCAGGCTTGTCATAGTAGGGCATGGGGAGGGAAGTGTGTGTGCATGGGCCATAATCCATTCATCTAGAGGTTGACATACTACATGCAGGCACATGCAGGGTTATATTCTGCAGGTACATATATACAGCTGCTAGATGACTACTGCCTTGTGCAGTCATGTTGCACAGCTAGTACTTGCACCACATAGTCTGTAATGCTGAAGGATACCAGTGGCTAATTTCTACAATGAGTGACATTTACACATCATGTGGCTGTAGCTATTTAGCTGTGTTCTGGGTAGGACAGGCCTCATGATGGATGGCTCTTTGTCATAGTTACTATCTTTCACACATCTATATATGCCTACTTTTGGATTATTATAGTGTGTTATCATTGGATATATGTCTGTATTCCTATCCACTGTGTGTGCAAAGCATGACTGGTGCATGCTGAGGGCTGTATGCACTAACATCTGCAACAGTCAGATATGTATGGTCCACTGTTGTTTGCAGACATGGGCTTCATTTGTTTAAGTGTGTGAGCATGTCCAGTATGATCTTTCGGTATGTTGTTGTCTAACATTGCCTTCATTTCTCTAAGTGTGTGAGCATGCTTAGTATGCCCTTCTGTGTTGAATGTGTGGATCGAGTCCAGCTTGTTTGTACTCCAGTGCAGACCTTTGTGTACACCTACAGGTAGTAAACTGTTTCTGCAGGGTATCCATAGATCATTTGGCAATATGGGGACAAACTGTCCAAGGTATAGTGTGTACTGTAGGTGATTGGGTTTGTGCTGCTTCTGCTACATGGTACTGGTGTTAGCAGAGATATTCAAACATGTGTACTGTTATACACTGTGATATTGTATGTCCTCAAGTACTGTCAGGTGGATTTTTTTTGCTCACAGTGATGTCCTGGGGAACAAGGGTGAATGCAGCTGTGTCCGGTATTATGGGCAGATGCATACATATTCATGGTAAGTTATGCCATTCTGGACGGGGAGCTGCAGATACTTGCTGCTGGGTCTGTGTATCCGGTTCAGCACCTTGGTACAGTGCTGGCAGAGTATCCCATACTTGTACATCCATCGACATGACAGTATGGCCTTAACTTGCTGTGGCAATACCTCACAGATGTACAGATTCACACAGGTTACCCAGAGGCAGGGGCCATGAGTCAGGACATTACCCCTATTGTGGTGTACAGGCAAGTATGTAGCCACCCATTTATGTGTTTGCAGCCAGGGATAGTGTGTGCACACAGCTGTGGGTCAGACCTTGCACATTCCATGCTGCCCATGTTCCCACCACCCCTCTATTATTCTACCCTCTGCCATACATTATTTATACAATCTCTGATACTTTCCCTAAGGTTATAACCTCATCACAGCTGTGTCTTGGTGTTAGTCTACAGTTCATGCAGTGGGACATGGTGGACATGTTACTGTGGTTTGTCCACATGGCCTTGCATATGGCTTATGTGGAGTGTGTTATGTTGTTATGTGGGTGTCCATGACATAACATGCATTGGCAGTACGTGTGAGACACAGGCCTTTGGCAGAGGCCTGTAGGCCATTTGGTGGTGATGTGGGCCAGCTGTGGCAGGCCATTGCATTCTGTCAGTCCTACAGTCCCAGACTGCCATACAGTATATTCCTCTGGGGTGACAGGGTAGGTGTGCTAGGTGTTCATGTCAATACTTTCTGTCAGTACTGGTAAAGTGGTGTAGATGATGGCAGGGTGCTACCTACAGCTAGTGACACACCTGCATGGGACACCTGCACTGCATACTGCATTCTGTCGCTATTGCCATATACAGTTGGGGGTCATATTGTACCCATTTCCAACAGCAAGGATACGACCAGAGAGGCACCTGTGGGTGGTGTTTGGGTGAGATGGGTGTATGTGTGCTATGGACACTACTTTCATCTGATGCACAGATATGCATGGGGCATTCCAGCTATGGTGGCATATGCAGGTACATCAGCTGTTTCCCAATACATCAGTCCTACCACTTTTGTGATCTGCAAGTTTTCGGGCAGCTTGCAGGTGTGTCACTAGCTGTAGGTAGCACTCTGCCATCATCTACACCACTTGACCAGTACTGATAGAAAGTATTGACATGAACACCTAGCACACCTACCCTGTCACCCCAAAGTAATATACTGTATGGCAGTCTGAGACTTACAGTATTCCCTAATATAGGCCCAGATAATGTGATGCATACCTGTATTTATAATTCCAAGGGTGTCTCCATTTCACAGTTACACATTATATACTGTATGTCTGGGGTACTTTCCCCTGTATACTGCTTGTATATCTAGCCCAACAGCCATGCCATGTCAATCTTTCAGATGGTGACAAATATTACCACCATACATTTACAATGGCTTACTGTTAGCATGTGTTATACTGGTGGGAATTGTCTTTGACACTGCAGTTGTGAGGACTTGACCCTGTCATCAGGAGTAATGGGCAATGGCCAGCAGGGCATACCTCAACATGCATTCATACTGACCACTCTCACACAATATGAAATGCACACCAACCTGCCACACACATACTTGCATATTGTACAAATGCTACAATCTATCCTGCTACCTTAGCCACCTCTGGGCATCCATGCTCCACTGGTATTATACCTACACATACATGTTACTACATTTCTACATAGGATTGGGGGGCACACCTGACTGTTACTACATATCTACATAGGGTATGGGGGCACACTTGACTGTTTCTACATTGCTACACAGGATTGGGGGGCACACCTGACTGTTACTAAATTTCTACATTGGATTGGGAGGGGCACACCTGACTGTTAATACATGTCTAAGTAGGGTTGGGGGCACACCTGACTGTTTCTACATTTCTACACAGGATGGGGGGCACACCTGACTGTTACTACATGTCTACATAGGATTGGGGGGCAAAACTGACTGTTACTACATTTCTACATAGGATTGGAAGGGACACCTGACTGTTACTACATGTCTACATAGGCTATGGGGGGCACACCTGACTGTTTCTACATTGCTACACATGATTGGGGAGGTGCACACCTGACACTTGTACACATTTGCTATGACTGTACTGGTATGTCAGGCACTTCATTTCATTCTGTTTTCTAACCTATCATGCTGACTGGAGGCATGTCAGTGCACTACAGGTCCTACGTTTGATTGACCTACATATTAGTTTCTGACTTCCTACCCTTCAGAAGTAACATCCTGCTACCTGAACTGATGTGGTCTGTCTGTGTAGGCCTGGTGGGAGGCTACCCATAGGAATCATTCAGTGGCCTTAGCACAGCCTTTGTTAATGTTTGTCTACACATGTCCTGCTGGCTGTGGCTGTTATTGGGTATGTGAATCTCCCTGACTGGCATGCATGTGTCAAATGGACACAAATGTGGCCTAGCACATTTCCTGCAGCGGATTTTGTCAACATGTGTAGTACTGGCTACTATGGTAACACCTGTATTTTTTACAGATCTCATGCTGCCACTATAGGTGTCTACTATCTGCTGGCATCCTATTCAGCCACCCAATTCCCTTGCATGGTTACATACATACCATCGATACAAGTAACTACACATGCTACTCCAATCAGCAATTGGTAAGGGGAGTGACCTACCTTGTGGGTGTCCCAGTATTGATGATGGTGCTTGGGGCTGCATTTGTCAAATGTGCAGAGTACACTCCCTATACATGGTTGAGCACAGGTAGTGTCATATTTGGCATCTCTTTTACTGTATGTGCGAGTCAGAGAGAGGTGTCATTGCCTGGGTCCCTACTGTGTCAATGTATGTGCTATGAGTTGCCTCTTTGCCAAGGCCATGGCATACTGGGCACACCTCCATCTGCCTACTGGGGCAGGCTCAGGTTGTTCCTCCTCTGAGTCACTCAGGTCTTGGCATTGGTGGGGGACTGTGTGGCCCTGCCCTGTGCTGTTCCTGCTGCAGCTGTTTCCACAAGATCATATTGTGTAGTATGGCACATACGATAACAATTTGGGTACATGTAGCTGATGAGTATTGCAAGGCTCCACCGGATGTATCCAGGCACCAGAATCGTGATTTGGGCATCCCAAACACATGCTCTATTATGATTCTGGTCTGTCTGTGTGCCTCATTATGGCGTTCTTATTCGGGTGTGTGTGCATTTCTGATGGGTGTCATCAGCCACGGCTCCTGTGCATAACCAGCATCCCCCACTAGGTGACCATAAGGGATATCCCCAATGGCAAATCTCTGGTACAGCTGCATCATATGCCAGATGTGGGTAATCGTAATAGCTTACAGAGCAGCCAGCACACACATTCATTATAATGCCCTGGGCATCACACATGACCTGGCAGTTGATGGAGGGGAAGCCCTTGTGGTTGATGTAGACCCTATCCCACTCACCAGGTGGTGCTTTGATGCATATGTGCATGCAGTCTATAGCACCCACCACCTCAGGGTATTCTGATATTTGGTGGAAGAGATGCATATTGCTGGCCAACACCTCACGGGTGTTGAGGAAATATACGTGCTCACTGGCATGTGCTGACATGGCATCCAGGAACTGGTGGAATACTCTGGATGCTGATGCCTGTGAGATCCCCATGATATCCCCAGTAGGGCTTTGGGAGGTACCTGTGGCTAGTATTCTTAGGCCTATACATACCTTGGTATCCACTGGGGTGGGTTCCCTTCTGTTAGTTCTGTGTGTTAAGCGTGGCCGACACAGCTCAACAATTTGCTGTAGGAGGTCTCTGTCCACCCTATAGTGCTCTACTATCTCCAGCTCATGTAGCCCCTGGTAGGTTACCCTGGGTCTATACACCCTTCTCCGTCTCTTCACTGTGGGTTGGTCAACAGCATTCTTATCCTCACCACCCTCAGCCTCTTCCACATGTTGATGTATGATAGCTGCTGCAGCCCCTATCATTCTGTTGTTTTTGTTTGTTAACATTTCCCCGCTTGTATACACTGGTGCTGTAGAGTGTGGGAAAAACCAGAGCGAAAGTTGTTTGCATAGTTTATAGTAATGTTCTGGGCTGGGCTGGTCTGCTGCCTGTGTAATTGGCTGATTCTGATACATTTAACCTGCCAGCTATGCTAGTTCTCCTAGATTGCCTTCCTATTCCTGTTTTCCTTTCCCATTGCCTTCCTGTTTAAGCCCTGGGGTGTGCTGTGTGAACACAGTGCTCAAATGTGCACAGAACTGCTATTTCCTGGATTCCTTTTTTTATTTTTCCTTTAAAACCCGGTGAGCGGTGCGCACACCTGCTTAGGCAATGTACAGAACGCTAGGCAGCCTCAGACACACCTTCTTGCTTAGCTCTGCTAAGCTAGGAGCAAACCCAAGCCTTAGGGCTCTAATCAGCTTACAGTATGCCTAACACACCCCCTATTGATGTCAGCTAACTCCTAGGCTTGCACCAAGCTATTCCTGCTCTTACACTGTTGGGTGCTGACTAGCATGCAGGGGAAATCTGGGATTCAGTATCATTCCCCTCATTTGCATAGGATTGCCTGCTGATGCATAGTTACATGTCCCACACTGAGCCTCCCCCCTTAGCAACCACTATTCACTGGCCATGTTGTCTTATGCCTGCCACTGGGTATAATGGCGAAATAATGATTTTGGTTAGAATGCTTTTTTTATGTTTTTTTTCTTATTTTCCATCTGATCCTGTTTGCACGCCACTGCCCTATGTTTAAACAGCTGAGATCGGCTAAAAAAATAAAAGTTGATTTTTTTTATTTTTACAAATGTTTTCTATGCTAGTGGCCTTATAGTTGGCCATTGGCATGCTTTTTGCATGGTATCCACCCTTTATTTGGAGCTGTCATGGCTCCGTTTTGTAATTTGCAGAAATGTACCCTGTTACTGGTGGATTACTTCACACTATTGTTATACCCTTCTCTACTACCTCTTCTATACTACACCTTATACCATACTCTCTCCCTCAATCTATTCTATCTCTTATCTACATCCTCCTCATGGCCCAAATGCTAAAAACTACTTACACTCACCTTTTACTCACAATAATTATCCTACTTTCACTATCTATTCTCTACACTCTAACCATCTAGGAACATTCTTCAATTAGTAAACTTCACCTCACCCACCAGCAAACACAATCAGTTTCTCAAGTAATTACCCTCATCCATATAAACATAACCTCTACGTCTACCTACATACTTCCAAAATTTCATAGATCCACTCACATCATCTATTTCCAAGGCAAACAAACTAATAACTACTATAAAATCACAAGGACTATGCAAAAACCTCAACAACACCCCCTATTAGATGGTGACATTCATCCAAACCCTAGCCCTACAAATAAATTCACCAAGGTACCACTGAACACACCTCTCAATACCCATACCCAAACAAAACCCTCCAACTCCCTCCTGATAGGCCATCTTAACATTTGTAGTATTAACAATAAAATAACCTACCTTCATGCACTCTTAGAAATACACTCATTTGACATCCTCTTCATTACAGAAACTTGGCTTAAGCCTACTACGCACGACCATGAAATTACCCCATCAAGATATAACATTCTGAGATGTGATCGGAAAACCAAAAAGGGTGGAGGAGAAGCCATCCTCTACAAATCTGAACTCCAACTTACAACCTTTAATGCATACCTACCCTCAAATACCAACGCGGAAACCCTTACTGTCAAACTACATATCAACAACTGCAAATCTATCTACATAATTTGCTCCTATCTGCCCCCTGGTAATAATATTAACACTCTGGAAAATATCCTCAGCTGCCTCTCCACTAACCTCCCTCAGGAAACCATAGTACTAGGTGACTGTAATATAGACTGGGCTACTTGTAGCTACCCAATCCCACCTCCCACATTAATCTATATGGCTTTACCCAAATTATAACCACCCCTACTAGAATCCATAAACCAAGTAATAAAGAAAGCACCCTGGACTGGATTCTTATAAATAGTCACCCCGATACCTACATACCAGGTACCCTTCCAGATGACATTAGTGACCACTGTCTTACATTTATAGTTAAACAAAAATTCCATACTCCCAATCCAAATCTTTTCAAAATCACACGCTCAAAAAAACATTTTAATCAAAAACACTTCCTTAATGAACTTAATGCTTGTGACTGGTCACCAGTTCTTCATCTTCAGCTAGAAGATGCAGTGTCTTACTTCAGTACAACATTCCTACAAATCCTTGATTGCCATGCCCCCTCTTGCTCTACCAGAATACGAACCAAAACTGCTCCATGACTCACCAAAGAAACTAGACAAAAGATTCTCTTACGTAATAAAATATGGGCCAAATGGAGAGCTTCAAAAAACCCAGCAGACCATCTCCACTATAAGCAGCTATGAAATACTACTAAAAAAGAAATTCTTCTAGACAAAAAAAACTACTACCTTCACCTACAACAAACCCACCAGCATAAACCACAAAAGTTCTGGTCAGGCATTAACAAACTGCTTCATCCAGGGCACTCTAAAACTCCCACCCCATCAGGTATAACCCAAGATAACCGTAAGCACATTGCTGATGCCTTTAACAACTACTTCACTGAAGCTATTCAAACTCTAGCAAATACACTACCCCCTGTTAGCACTAACCTATCAATAAGTATAAATAGCTCAGCTCCTTCATTTCATTTGGAACCAGTACCAGCATCCCTCATCTGCTCCCTCCTGCAAAAACTCAAACCATGTACCCCCTCAGCTGACCTTCTACCAGGTGAATACCTAAATATTGCATCTAAAGCCATTGCCTATCCTATATCCATCCTTATTAATAGAACAATTACTAAAGGAAAAATCCCCACCATCTGGAAAGTTTCACACATCATCCCCCTGCACAAGGGTGGTTCCTCTACAGAGATTTCTAATTTCCGACCAATAGCCTTACTGTCTCCAATAGCAAAAATAATGGAACAATGTATCCACTGACAGCTACTAACCCACTTTCTCTCTAATAACTTACTTGCTAACTGTCAACATGGCTTTAGACCTCACCATAGTACAACCACTGCATTACTATCCTTTTCTGACTGTATTAACAAACATCGTAATACTAACTCTCTTTCATCTGCACTATTTATTGACCTGTCAAAAGCCTTCGACATGGTTAACCATCACCTACTTATAGATATACTAAAATCCCTATCTCTTGACCCACATGCAATATTATGGTTTAAGTCATACTTAGATAACAGACATCAAGCTGTTCTCTGGGATAATAATTTATCCACACCCCTCCCTGTCAACATTGGAGTGCCCCAAGGCTCCATATTAGGCCCTCTTCTCTTTTCAATCTTTATTAATGATCTTAACACTAAAATTCCACAAGCCACCTGCATACAATATGCAGATGATTCAACTTTAATATGCTCTGCCAACTCTGTTTCCTCACTCCAGACTCTCACCCAAATTGTATTTCATACTGTTGAAAATTGGTTCATGAGTCACTGCCTCCTCCTTAACCCCAAAAAGACTAAATTATTGCTCTTTACTCCTAACCAAAGATCTCCTAAATGTCACTTTACATTAACTTCTAACAATGGAACTACCATATCCCCAGACACTACAACCCGACTCTTAGGTATTACAATAGACCACAGCCTTAGCTATGATGATCATATTAATACTACTATAAAATCAGTCAACAGAAAACTAGGATCCCTTTATAAAATCAAACCCTTCCTCACACTACTAGCCAGAACTACCATTGCCCAAACCCACCTCATCTCTACCCTGTTATATGCCTCTGCCATTTATACTAACCTTTCTAAAAACAACCTTAGCAAACTTGCAACCAGCTATAATAACATTGCCAGATTTGCCACTGGATCCCCTTTTAGAACCCATCACTGTCATAACCTTAAAAAGCTAGGATGGTTAGAACTACAGAATCAACTACTTTCTCAACAACTGACTATTACCCAAAAGATTCTCTACCACCCTAACAAGACTCCTATCCTCACTAGTTTGGTTACCCCATATAATAATCTGGCAACACTGCGCTCTGCTAATAAACTTCTAGTCTCTACTACTAAATCTAAAAACAAGGCTGGGGACTCACTGTTCTCCAACACAGTGGGAAAAACCTGGAACCAGCTTCCTAAAGAATTATCATCACTTTCCTCCACACTACTCTTCAAAAAACATCTTAAAGAGCATATCAAAACACATTGGCTATGTCCCTGCTCTAACCCTGACTAACAGTCTATTTCCCTATCTCCCACTCCCTTACCTCTCTGCTCTGTTGTTTTATTATGCCTATCAATTTGAAACTTGAATTATTAACCACTTCCTAGCGTTAAAGAGACTTCCTCTCTGCACTGTTTCATGACTTACCTCTCTAAAAGAACTCACCTCCATTCTCCAGTATAAAATAATGTAATACAACGTCCTTCTTATTTTTATATAATGTATTCTAAGATACTATTGTCTATATTGAAGTTTTTCTCTCTGTGCCTCTACTGAATATGTACTGTTGTAAGTAAAAGATTGTATGTCTGTAACCATGCATTTAATTTAAGACAAAAAGACAAATATTCTTGGTATTCTTTATCATTTTATTATATGCTATCCAATGTTTTTTTTCCAGGAAACTCTTAAAACAATTTTTGCATTGTCTATTCTGTAAGATTGAAATGTAACATCTGTCTATTGTAAATACTGTATGCTATGATATTTTTTCCTATGTTGGAGCTTTTCTCCCCAGGCCTCTACTGAAAATGGACATATATCCAGCTAGACCAGCCCGGTAAACAAATGTAAAATAAAATAAATAAAAATAAAATTACTGGCGGATTACATTTCTGCAGATTATACTAGTCCTGCATGGCTGGTTTCCAGCTTCCTGGATCGCAAATTCACCTCATTTGCTTGAATTTCTCCTGCAAATGGGGTAATTTGCATACAGGGGCTGAGTCCGTGCAGGACTAGTGCAGGAGCACTCAAGCATGTCCCTGCAGGTTATTCCTGGTGGCACGGCAGTCATATTGCCTGCTGGAGCTCCTGCACTAGTCCTGCACGTCGTGCAAGGCTTGCAGAATCCAGGGGAAAGAGTGATCAGATTTTAGTATATTTGAAGAACATTGTAGTGAGAGAAGAGAAGAATATAGAAATAGCACAAGGTAGAGAGTATATTAAGTGGAGAAGAGTACTAAGGTATATGATCTGAGGTAGTATACAGTGGAAAAACGTAAGTGGAGTTAGGACAAGAGAGAAGAAGTAAGAACAAGAAAGGAAGAAAACTGGTAAGAAGCCATGGGAGGACAAGTATGGTATTATCTGAGAGGGCAACAGTCAATGTTAAAGAAATATAGCTTATGTTGGGTCGTTGAAAAGACATGTCCATGATTTGTGGAAGTAGTCTTTAATTGCTATTTTAAAGGTGTCAGGGTCTGTGTTACCTCTGGCTTCTTGGGGTAGTTTGTTCCATGCATTCTTCATTATATTGGAAAATTTTCACTTGGAAATACTTACACAGAGCTTTTGTCACTCCTAACAAAATTATAATTATGTATAAATCAAATATTAAATGCTGGATATGTGATTCTGAAATAATAGCTGATTGGACACATACGGTATATGAATGTGAAGTTGTCTCCTCTTTTTGGAAAGAAATTAATAACTTAATTCAAGCTCTATGGTCAGATGTAATATTTCTAAATTTTTGGTTTTATTTAATGCTTCAGAAAACCCTCTTCATTGGTCTATTCTTGCTATAGCCAGAAAAGTAATTACTAAAAATTGTAAAACTAAAGTTACCCTTCCAGTGTTGAATTTATTACTATGGCAAAAATGTTTGCAGCAGTAAAATGCATACTATAAAGATGAGAACTTCCAATGTTACACATTCATATAAATTTTGGCTTAAACTTAAAGATTTGCTTGAAAAATATTAATTGTTGTTGATATGTATAACTCTGATGTATTGATCAGCTGCGGACCTATATAAATAGTTATTTCTTTGTTTTATAATTGATTTGTTAATCTATTCTTTTAAAACTAAATAAAAAAGAAAAAGAAAAGAAAAAAATACACCTGTATCGCAGTGATACATTTTTCCAAGCCAGTCGGAAATGGCTCATAATAACTTTTAGGTTCATAGGTTAATTAACTAGCTAACTATGGTGACATTTATTTTTAAGCAGCCCCAATCCCTTGTGAGACTCAAACCCTGCACCTTGTGTTTGTAAGGCAAACACCTTAACCATTAGGCCACCCTCCCAACCCTTCTTCTTTGATTCTAGAAGATTGTGCTGAATGGAGATTTATGAATAATTAAAGGGAGAGGTAGATGAAATCCACTCTCCAAGCAACGCAATGTCATGCTGATGCCACCCACATGGCAGATTTGCTTATGGGACAAGGCTCACAGCCAAGCACTGTATAGTAAATGAAAGTAAATGCATGCATTTACAGCGCAAAATGTGTCACAGCTATACAGAGCAGCTACAATAATTGAGTGGATACTTCGAATTGAACTTTACATGCAGTGATGGATGATAAATGTGAATGAACACTATACAATTTCTGTTGAAAATAGACTTGGCACCTGCTCAGTTTAAGCAGTGTATGTTGAGTCAGTTGCTGTTTCTGATTACATGTTATTGCTTTAAGGATCACTATGTGATTTTTTTTTTGTATTACTTAGCTGCAAGTGTTACCTCTTCTGAATTTGGCCTTCATTCTAATAGGTAGCTTGATAACAATGCTGCAGCTTGGAAGATGAGGCCAGTATGATATAGTTCCTTTAGAAGCAGACAATGATTCATTGTATAAAAGGCATGCTTGAAGTCTGTAAACAGTGCCTGGGTTTGCCTAATTCTATCCATTCCTGGGATTCACAAAAGGGCTACTACCAGAAATAAGCCCAAACTCATTCACTTTCCAGCTGTAGGTAGCCCTTTCTGATTCAGAGACAGGTCTTCTAAAGTGATTTTACACAGTCTGTAAAATACCCACAGTGAATTGTCTCCTCAGACAAGCTGCATGCTAAGGGGGCATTCTGGGGGAGCATATTATGCTAATTAGCCATGTGGTCTCCCCTGGACATGCCTGCAGTAAGGAATTTGCTGCAGAGTAATTCAGACAGTCACACTGCTGTGAATTATCCTGTCTGTTGAGTTAACTCCACAAAATTTGCTTTCACCCATTATTTTTAGTGGATGTGGTTGGGTTAGATGTATGTGCCAAGGAGTTTAGTGGCTAGGTAGTGGTGGTGGTGGTGGTAGTGGTGTGTGTGTGTGTGTGTGTGTGTGTGTGTGTGTGTGTGTGTGTGTGTGTGTGTGTGTGTGTGTGTGTGTGTGTGTGTGTGTGTGTGTGTGTGTATGTATGTATGTATATGTATGTGTAGACACACATGTGGGGGTTAAAATAAATTATTGCCCCCAATTATTACTATTTTTATTTTCTTTGAGTCTAATATCTGAGGAGTCTGCAGTTAAATTATTGTTGGTTAAGTTGTTGTTTGTGGATTGTCTGTGCCTGTGGCTGCATATGTGAGCAGAGGGGTGTGTGTGCATGTGCATGCATGTGCATGTGTGTGTGTGTGTGTGTGTGTGTGTGTGTGTGTGTGTGTGTGTGTGTGTGTGTGTGTGTGTGTGTGTGCATGCATGTGTGGGGGAGGATGCTATACCAGTAAACTACTCTAGAATAACAAGCACATTCTAAAATATTGTTTGGGGGCATTAGGCACAAGGGAATTTTAAATATCACCTTAAGTTACTTAAAAAATTAATAGAACAATGCAAGGTTCTGCATGGAAGGCATACTGGTGAACACTAGACACCAGTAGCACTCTTTAAATATTAACCAAGTCACTTTAAAAAGTTGCACAATTTGAAAAAGCTTTGAATTCAGTACCTTTGACACAGAAAGCAGCGTGCTTACAAGGCATAGTTGTAGTCCTCTGCATTAATGCTAGAGACCAGGGACACTCTTTAAATATTACCCTAAGTCACTTAAAAAAGTTACTAGAAAAGCAGGAAAAGCTTAGAATGCTGTACCTTTGAGGCAAAAAGCAACTCATGAACAAAGCAGAGCTTTAGTCTTCTACAACAAGACTTAAAGCATCTCAATGTATTATCTGACCAATAAGAAGTATGAAACTCTAATGGCTCATCTAAAAGTTTTTGTGGTGAAATTCATCAAGCATTAATTGCCCAGAGGAAAAAAATATCAAAAATGTAATATCAAAGTCTGTTCTCCATAGGAAATTATTACCGGCACAACTTCTAAGTGTGCTCTGGCAATGATTCACTTCTTTTCACAGGTTTATAGGCAAGTACTAGCCTAGCTTCCCTTATGGGGCATTTTAAGTCTAGCCAATTTCCTCTACAAAGGTGAGAATCAAGCCCTGTACTTTGTGTCTGCAAAGTAAACACCTTAACTATTATACCAACTCCTAATCCCTTTCTGGGAGATATCTCCATTCTTTGAGCTGTTGTGCCTGTGGAGTTAGCATATACAAGTTTGAGAGCTGTGGGGGACTTGCCCCCCCTCCCATACATTAGAGAACGCCCCTGCAAAAAATGCTTAAAGTTATTTTTTTAATCCTTTTCTGTATTGGCAATTTATTTCAGCATTTTGCTTCATTAGGATTGTGGAAGTCGATGATTCATAGTAGAACCAACTCTAATGTCTGCCATTGTTGACTCACTGTAATAGTCCATGAATTATGTAGAACAGAGTAGGTATATGAGAGAAAATCAGGAATAGTCTGTAAAAGCAGGGGCAATTGTGAAGGATGGGGGGGGTGTCCATGTGGTGGGCAGGGGGCTGCCATACCTCTAAATGGCCACACTTAACATTTCTGGACAAAGCCGGGAGGAACACAAGATGATACCAGGGAGAATTTTTAAATATTACTAGGAGTCATTTAAAAATAAATAGAGCAGTAGTTCTAGCATCAAAATTCAGTTTATGAGCAATAAAAGGAATGAAACTCTAATTTTGGACAATATTGAGAAACATGTTATCATCCATGGTTTATGAGAGGCATGGAAAAATAGAAGACTACACCAGGGGTATTCTGTAAACTCAAGGATAGGTAAGAGTATGGTGGTGTGCTCCTACATGGGTCTGTGTAAGGGTGTGTTTGTATGTGTCTACTACGTTTGAATGTATGTGTGTTTGAATGTCTGCATGTGTGTATGTGTATGAGGAATAAATGGGGGGTGGTGCCTGTGCCAACATGATGCATAGGTTACCAGATGTGATTACCTCAGGTAACTCCTGATTAGCAATAGCAGTAACACAAGACAATTTAGTGACAGGCAAACTGTGGCCTTTCCTTACTGAGGCTGACATGTCTCTGAATCATATTTCCCACAATATCAGAAACTTCTAGTTTTGACTGCAGCAATTTCCTGAAAAATAGGGTGAGGTTACTGAATCCCTGCATATTTCTACAGTATTAATAACAGAGAATAGAGGTTACAGTATCCTTGCCTGAAGCCTTGCTACTGCCAAGCCAGAATGCTATAGTATGAAATGTATTTTAGCTAATTTAAAATATTTGTTTGACAGCTAGATAATGTTATTGATCCAAACTCCTTTCAAGCAACAAACTGGGTACAACACAACTACAAAATTAAATTCAAAGCATATGTATAGTGAAAGCTACACAAAGGTAGAAATAAAGGCCAAAGCATGTGTACATATTATGAAGATTGTAAAACAGAGTATGTGTGCTATGTCTTTAAGAAGCATACCAGGGACTGAACGTGCATATATAAATAGCAAGCACATGCTATACTCAGTGCCATTTTGAGAGTGTAGCCAGAGAGTGAGCATGTATGAATGAATGCAACTAGTTTGTATATAAGTTACCTAAGTTAAAGTTAATAAGCTTCAGTCGTGATGTGGTTGTACATAATAAAGCTGTCTGAACAGAACCCGCAAAGACTCGTCAATTATATCCTGACTAGATGAGCAACAAAGAGTATAACTCACTCAAGCCTAAAACACCTTTTTTATACTTTCAGGTCACACCCATACTTCCTTATGATGTCTAGAACTTTTTTGGGTCTGCCTTCTTTAATTAAGTAACTCCTGTGGTACCAGGCCTCAGAGCACTCCTGGGCAGGCATAATGCAAGCAATAATACTCTCCATGGTGTGTGTTAATGTGTAACTAATGCCCGCCTAGGGCTGTTATGAGGAGAGGGCATCTACACACCTGGAAGGGTGTTAATTACATATTAAGACACACCCTGGAGGGCAGTATTGTGCTTAGACAATGGGATCTCTGTAAAATGGTTGTGTTTTACTTGCTTATTTATTTTTTTAAGTACTATATTACTTTTTTTATATATTTTTAATGTAAAATAGTTCTTCTACCTACTGTTTCAAACTTGCTGTAGCATATGTTAATGGTGTTGGAGGAAGCATTTTACATCAAATATATATAAAAAAATAATATAGTACTTAAAAAAAACAATAAGCAAGTGAGACACAACAATTTTGCATACAGCCCATTCTCTCTCCCATACACACATAAACAGTCTCCTCTGCTTTCACACAGATACATATACACACACACACACACACACACACACACACACACACACACACACACACACACACACACACACACACACACAGTCTCCTCTGCTTTCATACACATATGCACTCACACAAGATCTGCCTCACCCTCTTTCTCAATCTCACAGTCTCCAGCTGTTTTCATACACACATTCAGTGTCACTCTCTCGCGATTTCTCTCACAGGCAGTCTCCTCTGCTTACATACATACATTCACTCACAAATCACTCTCACTTAATCCATCTCTCTCTCTCTCCTTCACACACGCACACACACACACACACACACACACACACACACACACACACACACACACACACACACACACACACACAGTCTCAAAAATGCAGACAGAAACATAAACGGGCTGTTCTGTTTTGCTTGAGCGATCACTCTCTCTCTCTCTCTCTCTCTCTCTTACTCACATACATGCATATACTCTCACACACATTGTATTTTATTTTTTTTTATTTTAAACTTGCTAAACAGCAAAGCACTGCTTAGCAAGTGTAAAATAACAGCTCGCTCACTGTCACTTTCACTGACATGCACACATACACTCACATACACACACACACACACACACACACACACACACACACACACACACACACACACACACACACACACACACACACACACACACACACACACACACACACACACACACACACACACACACACACACACACACACACACACACACACACACACACACACACACACACACACACACACACACACACACACACACACACACACACACACACACACACACACACACACATATGTATTCTACAAGCCTTGCACAGCATGCAGGATTAGTGCAGGAGCTCCAGCATGCAATATGTCTGCTGTGCAATCCAGGAATAGCCTGCATGGGCGTGCACGAGCACTGCTGCAATAGTCCTGCACGGACTAAGCCCCTGTATGCAAATTACCCCATTTACAGGAGAAATCCATGCAAATGAGGTGAATTTGTGATCCAGGAAGCTGAAAACTGGCCCTGCAGGGCTAGTGTAATCTGCAGAAATGTACTCGGTTAGTAATCAAGTACATTTCTGCAAATTCCATAACGGAGCCGTGACAGCTCCAAATAAAGGGTGCATATCAGTCAGGAAGCATGCCAATGGCCAAGTATAAGGTCACTGGCATTGAAAACAGCTTAAAAAAAATCAGCTTTCATTTTTTTTAGCCAATCTCGGCTGTTTAAGCATAGGGGAGCGGCGCGCAAATGGGATCGGGGGGGATATAAGAAAATAAACCTAAAATAAGCATTCTAATTGAAATCACTATTCTGCCATTAAAGTCAATGGCAGGTAGAAGACAACATGTCCAGTGAGTAGTGGTTGCTAAGAGGGGAGGCTCAGTGTGAGACATGTAACTATGTATTAGCAGGCAATCCCATGCAAATGAGGGGAATGATAGTGAATCCCAGTTTCTTCCAGCATGCTAGTCAGGTCCCAACAGTGAAAGAGCAGGAATAGCTTGGCGCAAGACTAGGGGTTAGCTGACATCATTGGGGGGGTGTCAGGCATACTGTAAGTGGATTGGAGCCCTGTGGTTCAGGTTTGCTCCTAGCTAAGCACAGTTAAACAAGGGGGGTGTCTGAGTCTGCCTAACACTCTTTACATTGCCTAAATGGGCGTGCACGTGGCTCACTGGGTTTTAAAGAAAAAAAACAAACGTTAAACCAGGAAATAGCATGTCTGTGCACATTTGAGCACTGTGCTTGCGTGACACACCCCGGGCATAAACAGGAAGGTAATGGGAAGGGAAAACAGCTGTAGGAAGGTAATCTAGGAGAGCTAGCATAGCTGGCAGGTGAAATGTATCAGAATCAGCCAATTACACAGGCAGCAGAAAAGCCCAGCCCAGAACACTGCTATAAACTATGCAAACACCTTCCCCTCTGTTTTTTCCCACACTCTACACCACCGGTGTATACAAGTGGGGAACTTTTAACAAACAAAACAACAAAATGATAGGAGCTGCAATAGCTATCATACAACAACTTGTGGAAGAGGCTTAAGGTGGTGAGGATGTGAATGCTGTCAACCAACCCACAGTAAGGAGACAAATAAGAGTGTACAGACCCAGGGTAACCTACCAGGGGCTACATGAGCTGGAGATAGTGGAGCGCTATAGGGTGGACAGGGACCTCCTACAGCAAATTGTTGAGCTGCGCTGGTCACACCTGACACACAGAACTAACAGAGGGGAACCCATCCCAGTAGATACTAAGGTATGTGTAGGCCTAAGAATACTAGCTACAGGTACCTTCCAGAGGCCAGTTGGGGATATGATGGGGATCTCACAGGCATCAGCATCCAGGGTAATCCACCAGTTCCTGGATGCCATGTTAGCATATGTCAGTGAGCATGTATATTTCCCCAACACCCGTGAGGCACTGGCCAGCAATATGCAACTGTTCCACCAAATAGCAGAATACCCTGAGGTAGTGGGTGCTATAGACTGCACGCACATATGCATCAAAGCACCACATGGTGAGCGGAGTAGGGTCTACATCAACCACAAGAACTTCCCCTCTATCAACTGCCAGGTCATGTGCGATTCCCACGGCATAATAATGAATGTGTGTGCTGACTGCCTTGGAAGCTATCATGATTCCCACATCTGGCATCTGACGCAGCTGTACCAGGGATTTGCCAATGGTGACATCCCTCACGGTCACCTAGTGGGAGATGCTGGATACATACTGGAGCCGTGGCTGATGACACCCATCAGAAATGCACACACATCCGGACAAGAACTCCATAATGAGGCACACGCACAGACCAGAATTATAGTAGAGCATGTGTTTGGGATACTCAAGTCATGGTTCTGGTGCCCGGACACATCTGGTGGAGCCTGGCAGTACTCACCAGCTACATGTACCCAAATTGTCATTGTATTTGCCATGCTACACAATATGATCCTGTGGAAACAGCTGCAGCAGGAACAGCACAGGCAGGGCCACACAGCCCCCCACAATTGCCAAGGCCTGCAATGGCATAGAGTGACTCAGAGGAGGAACAACCTGAGCCTGCCCAAGTAAGCAGAAGGAGGTGTGCCGAGTATGCCCTGGTCTTGGCAAAGAGGCAACGCATAGCACATACACTGACACAGGAGGGACCCAGGGAATAACACCTCTCTCTGACTCTCACATACAGTAAAAGGGATGGCAAACATGACACGACCTGTGCTGAATCATGTGTAGGGAGTGTACTATGTGCATCCGATATAGGCAGCCCTGCAGCACCACCCTCAATACATGGACACCCACAAGGTAAGTGACTCACACATGCCAGTCAGGGGGGTTCACATACCCAACAACAGTCACAGCCAGCAGGACAGTTGTAGACAAACACAAACAAAGGCTTTGCTATGGCCTCTGAATGATGGCTAGGGGTAACCTCCCCCACCAGGCCTACACAGACAGACTACAACAGGTCAGGCAGTGGGACGTTAGTTCTGAAGGATAGGAAGTCAGATACTAATAAGTAGGTCAATCAAAGCTCAGATCTGCAGTACACTGATATGCCTGCAGTCAGCATGATAGGTTAGAATACAGAATGAAATGGAGTAGCTGACATACCAGTACAGTCATAGAAAATGTGTACAAGTGTCAGGTGTGCCCCCCATCCTATGTAGTAATGTGATAACAGTCAGGTGTGCCCCCCCAGTCCTGTGTAGAAATAGTCATGTGTGCCCCCTCGTCCTACATAGAAATGTAGTAACAGTCAGGTGTGCCCCCCAATCTGGTGTAGAAATGGAGAAATAGTCAGGTGTGCCCCCCCATCCTACGTAGAAATGTAGTAACAGTCAGGTGTGCCTGCCCAACCCTGTATAGAAATGTAAAAATAGTCAGGTGTGTCTCCCCCAATCCTGTGTAGAAATGTAGAAATAGTCAGGTGTGCCCCCCTATCCTGTGTAGGAATGCAGAAACAATCAGGTGTACCCCCCCCTCAATCCTGTGTAGAAATGTAGAAATAGTCAGGTGTGCCCCCCCCAATCCTGTGTTGAAATGTAGAAATAGTCAGGTATCCCCTCCCAATCCTGTGTAGGAATGCAGAAATTGTCAGGTGTGCTCTCCCAACCCTACTTAATTATGTAGTAATGGTCTGGTGTACCCCCCAATCTGATGTACACACGTCATAACAGTCAGGTGTGCCCCCCACAACCCTATGTAGAAATGTAGTAACATGTATGTGTAGGTATAATACCGGCGGAGCACAGAGGTGACCAAGGTAGCAGAATAGGTTGTAGCATCTGCACAATATGCAGGTATGTGCATGTTAGGTTGGTGTGTGCCTCGTATCGTGTGAGAGCAGTCGGTATGTATGTATGCATGTTGAGGTAAGTCTGGTGGCCATTGCTCACTACTGCTGAAGACAGGGACAAGTCCTCACAACTGCAGTGCCATACACAGTACCCATCAGTATAACACAAGCTAGCAGTAAGCCATTGCAAATGTATGTGGTAATATGTGTCATCATCAGAAAGACTGACATGGCATGCCTGTTGGGCTAGATATACAAGCAGTACACAGGGGAAAGTACCCCAGACATACAGTATATATTGTGTCACTGTGAAATGGATACACCCTTGGAAAGGTACATACAGGTATGCGTCACATTATCTGGTCTTGTAGTAGGGGATACTAATGTTGTCTGCCCAAACACTCGCAGATCACAAAGGAGGTAGGACTGATGTATTGTGAAACAGCTGATGTACCTGCACATGCAAGTATAACTGGAATGCCCAATGCATATCTGTTTGTCAGATGCAAGTAGTGTTCATAGCACACATGCACTCAGCTCATGCAAACACCATCCACAGGCACCTCTTTGGTCGTATCCCTGTTGTGGGGAATGGGTACAGTTAGACCCCACCTGTATATGGCAATAGCAGAAGACTGCAGCATGCAGTGCAGGTGTCCCATGTAGTTGTGTCCCTAGCTGTAGGTAACACCCTGCCAGCATCCATACCACCTGAGCAAAACTGTTAGGAGGTATTGGCATGAACACCTATTACACCTACTCTGTCACCCCAGGGGAATATACTGTATGGTGGTCTGGGACTGTAGGACTGACAGAATGCAATGACCTGCCACATCTGGCATGCAGCAACACCTAATGCCCCACAGGCATCTGCCAAAGGCTGTGTCTCACATGTACTGCCAATGCATGTTATGTCATGGACACTCAAATAACAACATAACACACTCCACATAAGCCATATGCAAGGCCATGTGGACAAACTACAATAACATGTCCACCATGTCCCACTGCATAAACTATAAACCAACACTAACACACACCTGTGATGGGATGATACCCTTAGGGAAAGTATCAGAGAATGTATGCATAATGTATGGAAGAGGTTAAAATAACAGAGGGGGATGGGAGCATGGGCAGCATGGAATGTGCAGGGTCTGACACCAAGCTGTGTGCACACACTATCCCTGGCTGCAAACACATACATGGGTGGCTACACACCTGCCCGTACACCACAATATGGTCAATGTCCTGACCCTATGGCCCCTGCCCCTGGCTAACCTGTGCAAATCTGTACAGCTGTGAGGCATTGCCACAGCAAGATAAGCCCATACTGTCATGTTGATGGGTGTACAAGTTTGGGATTCTCTGCCAGCACTGTACCAAGGTGCTGAACCAGATAAACAAACCCAGCACCAAGTGTCTGCAGCTCCCCCTCCAGATTGGCATAACTTACCATGAATACGTAGGTGTCTGCCCACAATACTAGACACAGCTGCAGTCACGCTTGTCCCCCAAGACATCACTGTGAGCAAGAATGTCCACCTGACAGTGTATGAGGGAAGAAAACATCATTGTGTATAACAGTACATATCTGAATATATCTGCTAACTGCAGTAGCATGCAGCCGAAGCAGCACAGATACAATCACCTACAGTACACACTATCCCCTGCACAGTTTGTCCCCATATTGCCAAATGATCGACGGATACCCTGCAGAAACCATATGCTACCTTTAGGTGTAAAACACAAAGGTCTGCACTGCAATACAAACTACCTGGCCTCAATCCACACAGTCAATACAGACAAGCATACTGGGCATGCTCACACACTTAAACAAATGAAGGCCATGTCTGCAAACACCAGTAGACCAGACATATCTGACAGTCGCAGATGTTAGTGCAGACACTCCTCAGTATGCACCATTCATGCTTTGCACACACAGTGGATAAGAATACAGACATATATCTAAGGACAACACACTATAATAAGCCAAAAGTAGATGTACATAGATGTATGGAAGAGGGTGACTGTGACAAGGAGCCATCCATGCCTGTCCCACCCAGCACACAGCCAAAGGGTCACAACCACATGAGGTTCAGCTGTCACTCACTGTCGATACTAGCCACCGGTATCTGTCAGCATTACAGACTATGTGGTGCAAGTGCTAGCTGTGCAAATGACTGTACAAGGAAGTAGTCATCTAGCATCTTATACACATACCTGTGGAATATGACCCTGCGTGTGCCTGCATGTGGTGTATCAACCTCTAGATGAATGGGTTACGGCCCATGCACACACACTGTCCTCCCCATAGCCCTACTACGACAAGCCTGCTGAGGTCATCTACTGTGAAATACACCTTTAGGAAAGTTGTAACCCAGTAATCGCTGTGGTGCAACCTGTAACTGTGTACTGCTGTAGAGTGATAAACTAGTTAGGTAAGAGTTCCTATCCCAGACATGGCAACTGTGTGTGTGTGTGTGTGTGTGTGTGTGTGTGTGTGTGTGTGTGTGTGTGTGTGTGTGTGTGTGTGTGTGTGTCCGTCCCTGTCTGTATAGAGAGCAATGTGTTTTAGGCTAGTCACACACACTACAATTCAAATGCCCTACTTTGGCAAGGCTGCTGTCATCCACCTTGAAATACACCTCTGGGAAGGTTGCAGCCCAGTAATCTCCATAGTGCATCCCATAACTGCGTACTGCTGTAGTGTGATAAAACAGTTAGATAGGAGTTCTAATCCCAGACTTGGCAACTGTGTGTGTGTGTCTGTCCCTGTCTTTGTAGAAAGCAATGCTTTTAGGCTAGTCACACTCCCTACAATTCAAATGCCCTACTTTGGCAAGGCTGCTGATGTCATACACCTTGAAATACACCTTTAGGAAAAATGCAGTCCAGTAATCTCTGTGGCATGTACTATAACTGTGTACTGCTGTTGTGTGATAAACTAGTTTGGTAGGAGTTCTAATCCAAGACATGGAAACTGTGTATGTTTGTGTGTGTCTCTGTCTGTGTAGGGAGTAATGCATTTTAGCCTAGTCACACTCAGTACAATTCAAATGCCCTACTTTGGCAATCCTGCTGATATCATTCACTGTGAAATACACTATTGGGAAAAGGCATTCCAGCAATCCCTGTGATGCCTCCAATACCAGCATCATGCTGTAGTGTGATATAAAACTCTGGTAGGGGTTCTATTCCCACACATAGCAGTTGTGGATGTTTTGTGTGTGTTTCTATGTCTGTGTAGGGAGCAATGCATTTTAGGCTAGTCACACTCAGTACAATTCAAATGCCCTAATTTGGCAATCCTGCTGATGTCATTCACTGTGAAATACACCTTTGGGGAAGGGGTACTCCAGTAATCTCCGTGGCACGTCCTATAACTACGTAGTGCTGTAGAGTAGTATACTAGTAAGGTAGGAGTTCTCATCCCATACATGACAGGTGTTTGTGTTTGTCATTCATATCCTATGTGGAGGTGGTTGTGAGCGTGTAACAACTGGACTCAGTGTGGAGTGGGTTTTGCAAACTTCTTATATTGTGGCCCAGGTATATATCACAATGTCCACTATACAGAAGTGAAATAGCCGAGAGGCTGAGGAGCAGATACATACCACTAAATGTGATATCAATGCCAGCTGAACAACATTAGCAACCCTTGTATTACCCATGGACCACTCTCAACCCATGTCTCATACACACACGCGCACACACACACACACACACACACACACACACACACACACACACACACACACACACACACACACACACACACACACACACACACACACACACACACACACACACACACACAAACACACACACTTGCCCACGCAACAGCCGCTATGTTGGTAGAACCCTGCATATTGCCCACTGATAGTAGCCATGGTGTGATTGCAGTTGGTTACAGAGGGTATTGCACCCTGTCTATCAGTCTATTAGGCATGTACATGCTGACAGTGCACCTCCTCCATGTTCCCCACTGGACACCTACAACACCTGTGGTGCCATCAAATGTGACCCACAAAGGACATACCATGCCTGAAACATAAGCCCTGTATGGACAGATGCCACTGACACCAGGGAATACTAGTATCATGCTATCAATGTAGGTGTAGGGTCAATCTGCTGTCCATTAACAGTTCCCACCACATGAGGCCAGGACTGGCACATCTGATGATAATCTCTGAACACAACATGGGCCAGACACCCCAGGTACAGTTCCACATGTCACTGTACATGCATGTGGGAGATGTGCACATCCCAGACACTGTCCAAATCATGGACTAAGGAACACATACACAGCAAGCAATGCACAGTATTGGCCACATGCAAATAGTCACCCAGGTGACTGGATGGTGAATACAATACACACCTGTGTGGGCAACTCCAGACACTACACCCCTGAGCCACAATGCAGACCATTGCCATGTGGCCTTATGCCAAGTTATACCCATCACCTAACCTTGTATAGCCGTCTGGCACCATCGACCACAACACACCCATGAAGCAGTGCACCCATGCATGTAAGTACTGGCATTCGTGTTTGTGTGTGTGCTGTATGATGCGCATGACCACATTCACACTCACTACAACCTCCTTTGGCATACTGAAGTATGCTGTCTGATGTCAGACACTTCCACATACCCTTTGCACATACAACCTCTGTATGATCCCTGTGGTGCATGTGATACCTGCACAGTACTGCGTTGTAGCAATCCCACTAGTGATGAGTTGTAATACTGGCCCTGCCAAGTGTGTCAATGTGTGTGTGTGTCCCTGTGAGAGTGTGGCTGTGTTGATGCTGACACCTGTTCATGCAGACAGGCACATGTACTACACCTACCGCATAGCTACCATATCCCCATTGCAGATGTCACTCACCATCACATATACATTCTGAGGGCTCCACAACATGTACCCTATGTGGTGCATCCAGTAACTGCATGGACATGTGCTAGCACAACATAGTCGTCAGGGCTTTGCTACCCTGTACTGGTAGGTGTGTGACACAAACATGCTTAAGTTTTACTCTCCCATCCCTCCCTGGCTTTTCTTTGCCTTTGTCTGCTTCTCTCACTCCCTCTCTGGTGGATGTGGAGACATACACCTGCTTTGCTTAGGCAGCAGCATGTGTGTTTTAAGTGATGCTCAGGATCAGCTGATGGTCTCTGCACGAATTGCAGCCCTCCTCTGGCTGATTGCATGTGGAACAGCTGTGGTAACATTCCCATAGCCAATTGCATGGAAACATACTCCAATATCTAGGAACATCATGTTGGTCTTGGGCCTTTCATTCACTGTGAGCAGGAACTCGATCTGATGTTTGGCAAACAGCATCTCAGATGGAATGGGAATTTACCTCTAACAGCATACACTGTGGAAGCAGGCCAACACACAGGAGGGGGGATGTGCCTGACCTGACTACAGACTGTAAGTGCTGCTATACTGCATTTGGAGTAATGTTGGTTTAACAGAGTGTGTGTGGATATGGCTGTCCTACATGTTTTAATACCTGCCATATCAGTGCTATGTTTATGAGGAAACACCCGTCTTTAGGGTCATCTGCAGACTGGCCAGTGTGCTGTGTCTTTTGTTTCAGGTGTTACCCACAGACCACCTATCTGTGAACTGCAGAAGGTAGTGTGAGGATTGCAGTCTGTAGATGGTGTCAGCCATGAGAGTTACTGACTTCATATCCCTCATAGGACATATGTTGCAACAAACCCTGTTACAACAGTAAATGTATGAGGTTATCACAGCAACATGTCAATACTGGCCCTGTGTATGTGCCTCCAGCCACAATCCTGTCAAACTTTGTACATATGTCATGCAGTAAGGGGTGCATACATGCTGTACACGATAAATAGTGACATCACATCTGATAACAAGCCAGTGAGATATCAGACCACTACACATGCTATGTACAGTAGGGGTTATATTTAATGACATAACCTGGACATTCTGTGGTTGTGTGTAAAGTACTGAGGTCTGTGTACTTATGGTGATTGCCGGCAGTGTGGGTATTGTTAATATGTACCTTGGTCTGTGTACATACTGTGGTAGATGCTATTGTTCTTGGTCCTGTTCTATCTGATGTTACATGCTGCTCCACTGTATGTTACCCTATCGGCTTGCATGTTTGTAGGGCCATACACACACATGTCCCATACCACAGACAGGCATTGGACCACACTGTGTAATGGTCCAGTATATGTAGGTTTAGTGTGTGAGTGGCGCATATGAGGTTGTTGTTGAACAGATAGTCCATATACTGTAATATTATGCTAGCATACAATATGTGGCTGTGGCTGATTTCACATTGGTTGTGGTTATGCACTTTCACACAGGTGTATGTTACTCTGTGCTGTGATATGCCTGTAAAACCTGCTATATATACAAGTACATGTGCATTCCCTCGTAGGAAATGTATACCAGTGTTGTGCAGGTCTGCCTGTAGCTTGCAAAATGCTTTGTTACATGCCTTGCAGCTTAGTGTTATTACCCAGTGAGTTGTAATGTCCAGATACTTGCCAGATGTACTGCTGCTGGGCCACCATAACAGTCATGTATGTCAGACAGAGCAGTGGGATGCCGTACAGATGTATGTCAATATCTAGTGGGTATTATGTGGCTATGGCACCTCTGTACCGGCAGTTATTATGTGGCAGGACAGACATGGATGTGTGAATGCATAACCTATGGGGGCACATGTATACTGGTAGTTACGTGTTATACCCATCTACATGGCTGTTAACATCCACATTGTCAGGATTGTCAGCCCTTAAGGCCAAACACAATGCCAGACACACTTGTCATTGGTGACTCCATAGTCAGACACACTGACGTCCCGCTCACCAGACTGAATAAGGAGAAGGTCACAGTAAGCTGCCTGTCAGGCGCTAGAATCCGCCACATAACGCATGCACTCAAGTCTCTCAACAGCAGGTACAAATATGACTCAGTCATTGTCCACGCTGGTGTAAACGACCTGAGACGTACCTCCTTGGACTACATGAAAAGAGACATTGAGGAGCTCTCTGATTATGTAGCCCAGGCAGGTATGACCCTGACCTTGAGCAGTATCCTACCTTCACCAAGAATGATGCCACAATACAGAGATAAGATGATCAACTTTAACAATTGGCTTAAACACTGGTGTCATTCAAAGGGGATCCAGTGTCTGTCTGCCTGGGATGACATGCTGGACAAGCCACGCTGCTTCGCAAGGGACGGCTTGCACCTGTCACCCCTGGGATTCGGATATTGGCAAAGGCTCTTGCCACACCCCATAGAGCCTTTTTAGGCAAGGCTCAAATTCTAAACCTACCACCCTAGAACATAAAAAGGAAAAAACTAAGGGTAATGCTGCTCAATGCCAGAAGTCTAAATCTCAAAATGCACGCACTGAGGCCCTTCTCAGTATGGAGAACATCGATGTCTGTGCTGTGACAGAAACCTGGTTCAAGGCTCCGAGAGCACCCCAGCTATCAGGTTTTACCTCATATCATGCGTTCCGCCCCAAAATCCGGATAATACCAAGAAAGGAGGAGGGGTATCCATATTCATCAAGGACACCCACACCTCAAGACTGGTGGCAACGCGATGCATCGGAGACCATCCAGGTGCAATTAACCATAGGCAAGACTGCTCTGCAAATTGTAGCATGTTACAGGCCACCCTCAAACTCAGGAACCTCACATGGCCTTCCTGAAAACACTAGAGGGATAAATGTATCACCAAACACCATCATACTAGGTGACTTCAATTACCCTAATATAGACTGGGAACACTACTCAAGCCCAAACACCCTAGCCCAAAAGTTCCTGGAATTCATAAATTCAAATGCCATGGAACAACTAGTCACCATCCCCACAAGAGGAGACAACATACTTGATCTCATCATCACGAACATGGGAGCACAATGTTCAACACCGAGGTGTACCCTCACTGGTGAGATCAGACCACAAACTAATCTTGCTGGAGGTCCTCATCCCACCCCACCTGAAATAAAAAGACCATAGTAAAGAACTTCTCAAAAGCAGACTTCACACTTCTAAAGACTAGTGTGGTCTCCTTTAAGGCCCCGAGCGGCGGAAAACAGTACTCAAGCCGCTGAATCACTTACAAATGCCTTCTACCAGCACCTACAGGACTGCATGGATAAGGCAATCCCAAACAAAACAAAGACTCTTTGTACCAAAGGCAAGCGTCCAGTCTGGTGGACCCCAGCCATAAACAAACTCTACAACAAAAGGAGGAAGCTACTACAAGATAGAGCAAAATCCTTAAAAGGTAAGACACCCTTGATCACTATAAGTAAAAATCTAAGAGCTCTCATAAAATCTTCCAAAGCAAATTTCGAGAGAAAAATAGCTAAAGACTCAAAAGACAATCATAAGGCTTTCTTTAGCTATGTTAGAAACCTGGGAGGAAACTCCCAGATATGCTCAGAGCTAGTTCAAAATGATGTGAAGATTACTGATCCTACAGACATTGCCAACATACTGGCTGACAGGTTCAGTGCAAACTCCCCCCCCCTCCCAAAAGGAGGGCTATCTATACCAAAGGATTGCAGCCCCCCAAACACCCACAGCGTCCAAGTGAAAACTGCTCTCCAAAGCAAAAAACACAGCATCCATGGGACCTGATGGTGTCCCCGGCTGTGTGCTCCATGAACTCAATGAGGAATTAAACCCACAGCTAGGACAGCTGTTTAATCAAAGTCTTACCTCTGGATACGTACCCAGGAAGTGGCACTGCAACTGTGGTACCACTTCACAAAGGCGGTGCCTCCACCGACCCTGGAAATTACCGGCCCATTAGTTTGACAAGCCTTATCTGCAAAGCCATGGAGAGGATCATAATGGACCTCATAAATAAAGACATAGGGAATTTGCAGACTTTGGATACAACCCAGTTTGGCTTTGTCAAAGGCAGATCATGCCTTTTAAATTTGGTTGACTTTTTCGAAACAGTCACCAGAGCCATTGATGAGGGAAAGGCAGTCCATACAGCCTACCTTGATCTGGCTAAGGCCTTCGATACAATACCCCACTCAGGTATCATTGAAAAACTCATCAGCTTAAATGTCAACCCATACATCACAAGATGGGTTGCAAACTGGCTGAGTGACAGAACCCACAGGGTCAGAGTTGCTGGCGCCATGTCAGACTCAAAGCCTGTCACAAGTGGTGTCCCACAGGGCTCAGTCCTGGGCCCACTCTTGTTTGGCATCTACTTCTCAGTACAAGCAAACACAGGAGGGTTATGGCTGACCAAGTTTGCAGATGACTGCAAACTGGGCCATAGTAGAAAACACATCTGACACAGATATCCTTCAGAAGGGTCTCACAGAAGCGGATAACTGGTGCCAGAGCCACGCCTAAAGTTAAATGCCAAAAATGCATAGTCATACCCTTGGGAAAACAAGGTTACCCCTAGCTACCAAATAGGTGGCAATCCACTGAGCGCAGAAGAAGTTATCAGGGACCTGGGGACCCAGGTTGATAGTAGTCTGTCATTCGACACCCATGTAGCTAAAGTAGTTAGGAAGACCTTCTACATTGCCCACCTTATCATGAAGGGTTTCTCATCTAGATCAAGGGAGGTCATAGTCTCCTTTACTCATCACTCATCAGACCTATGATTGAGTACAATGCCCCATTCGAATGTATCTGACCCGACACTTGCAGCAGCTGGAGAGGCCACAAAAGTTCCTCACCAAAAGGATAAAGGGTCTCAAAATCTGTCCTATGCTGCCCGACTGAAAGAACTCCAGCTCTACTCAGTCGCCAACACGCTTGCTCCGAGGTGACCTTTGCCTAACATACAAGGCCATGTCAAACCCAGATTTGATGAATATGCTTCACCTCAAAAAATCCAGATCCATCAGAGCCACAAGGGCGGGAGACTTAAACCTGGACACGACTATTAATAGGACGTGCTGGAGGGATAGATTCATCACCCAAAGACTCCCTATGCTGTGGAACAAAATCCCGGTACATGTGAGGCAGAGCACCTCACTGGCCTTGTTCAAGAGAAATCTTGACCAATGGATGGGAGATCGCAGATATACCCCAGGGATTACCTCAGTGTCATTGCTCGACAGAGGCACAGCAAAATAATGGGTTTAGTTCCTCAGATTAAAGGGGTGGCGTAAGCCACAAAACGATGGGCTAGGCTTGTAAATGCCCTCGGGCAGATAGCCTAGTATGAACCTATGAACCTATGAACCTATGATTGGTCCACATGTCTTGCACTAAGGGGTTATGTGTATGCCTCTGGACTGTCCAGAAGGTGTCAGACTATCCACACATATTGGCCATTATCTCTGCTGTAGTCCACAGGAGCATTATGTGCTAGCAATGGTACTGTACTATGATGTCCTTAGGATGTTTGTCAGTAGCCAATGGCGTACATGTTAAATGCAGATGTGACCTCCCACACACACCATGTCTGTGAAGACACTCCCTATTACAGTAGCAATAGTCTACATATATACCTACTATACATACCTAATATCTCCTTGTACTACAAAGTTGGGACTATAGGGGCTGAGGTAGGGCTACACTCCATGTTCAGGAAAATGGTGAAGATATATGTACATATAATTATCCAGATATCTATATAGACATACACATATACATATCGACATACACAGATGGATATTTATATGTACATAGATTTACATATAAACACCCAGATATATACATATACAGAGCAATATATGTCTACACATATACAGATAGAGATACATATGCACATATATGTATGGATATCCACATATATATTGACAGTAGTAGGTATATCAAAATAGATATGTATGCACATATAGGTATTAATATCTGCATATATACCAACATAACTAGGCATATTCCACTCTTACCTGGTTCCAAAGCTACTTAACTGACAGGTACCAAGCTGTGAAATGGGAAAATTCTCTCTCTCCTCAGCTGCCCATAACTATAGGAGTCTGACAGGGTTCTATCTTAGGACCACTACTATTCACAGTCTTCACAAATGACCTCCATACCTCCACACAGCATGCATCTGCAATTCAGTATGCAGATGA
Organism: Protopterus annectens; assembly: GCF_019279795.1. Lineage (NCBI taxonomy): Eukaryota > Metazoa > Chordata > Ceratodontiformes > Protopteridae > Protopterus > Protopterus annectens. The sequence continues at coordinate 1,753,990,780 of NC_056735.1, forward strand.
CACTACCTTAATCTGTGCTGCACAAAACATTCCCACCCTCCTGTAAACAACTCAACTAGCATTCTTTGATGATGAAAACTACCTTACTGAAGCCCAACTTATCCTCAATCCAAAGAAAACTCAGCTTATGATTATAACCAGTTCTAACAAAAATACTAACAGTCAATTCACTATCTACTCCACAAATGCTACTCCAATTGCTCCATTGGCACAGGCTAAGCTATTAGGAATAACCATAGAATCCCACCTAAAATTTGATAGTCATCTCAACTTAACTATTAAAAACGTACATGCCAAAGTGGGGTCACTCTACCGTATCAAACCATTTCTTACCAACAACACAAGATCAGCCATTGCTCACTCCCAACTTCTATCCACCCTACTCTATGCATCTCCCATTCTGACTAATCTCAACAAAACTGAACTAAGCAAAATGGAAGCCTGCTATAACAGAATTGCCTGCTTTGCTACAAATTGCTCATATAGAACTCATCACTGTACTGCTTTGAGACAGCTCCACTGGCTTGAACTGCCCAGCCTCCTAACCTACAATCAGCTCTGCCTCTGTCATTCTATCTATTACCTCCCCAATAAGTGTCCTGCCCTCAAAAACCTAGTACAACATCACTCAGTCAAAAGGCCTCTTAGATCATCAAGCAAACTACTACTAGAAGTCAGCAACAGCTACAATAGCTTTGGAGATGCACTATATAGTAGTTCAGTGGATAAAAAATGGAACTCTGTCCCCACTAGCATTCAAAACACATCATCCAAAGACTCCTTTAAAGACCTCTTCAGGCAACATCTCAAGCAAAGTTGGAAGTGCCATGATTGCTCCCCAGGCTAGTGAAAGTGGATAAGGTATACATACTAAATCTAGAGTACTTGATAATAGTTTTCAATCTTACTCACAAACACTGGCTAATCTACAATGTATGTACTATACCTGTGTACTATGTATGTATTCTACCTATGTTCCAAATTTCAGCTGTACACCACAAATCTATTAATTACCTTTATTTTTAAAATTAATATTTTTTTGTTTGTTCTCTCCACTGTAACTGTTTGTGTGCCGCATACCACTGTAAAAACATGTCTCTTGTAATTTGTGTGTATACTGATCATGTCTAATAACTAAATGTGTCTGTAATTTTTCTTTGTGGAGCTTTTCTCCCCAGGCCTCTGCTGAAAAAGGGCCTTTTCGGCTCATTCAGGCACCCCCGGTTAACAAATGTAAAATAAATAAATAAATAAATAAATAAAATATCTGTACACATAGGATGTGCATACATATATAGCTATATATACATATATCTAAATATACATATACGTATATCTATATATACATATATGTATATGGGAGCACTACAGAATCCTGAAATCCCAAAATCCTGAAGACCATCAGGGGTGATCTGCCTTAAGGTATATGGAGGTGCATTACCATACAGTCCACCTTGGGTAAATGCAGGCCTACTGCCACCTGCCATACAGACTGTTCTGTTTGTCAGTGTGCTTGTGATGGTGTCAGTTATGGCTTGTTATGTAACAGTTACATCCCATTGTGTCAACTGTGGTCTTTACCTCCTAGGGATTGTCTACAGAGTGTAGATAGAGGCTGCTGAACTATACATCTGCATCACTTACTGTTGATTGTTTGGAATCCTGTGGCCCAGTCTGTCTTTACTATTGTACTACTTGATGGCCTTGGCCTGGACAGCAACATTTGTTAACATTTCCAGACTACTGTATTAGTATAACTGTTGCACAGTTGCATTACTCAGTTTATATGGATGTCCGTGTCTAAACAGCTATATGACATTGCCCATACATCTGTAATAGTACACAAATACAGCTTTCCCATTTATGCAAAACTGTGTGTGGTATTATATCCTTAGATATCTCTGTGGGTATATGTTGCAGGCAATGATTGTCCTTTGTATGGGTGGCTCATACAGTTTCCAGTTGGTAAGGTGGTAACTGTAGGAATACTGGCTGTTCCATATTTTGTGCACCTTTTACATATGTATCTTACTATATATATATATATATATATATATATATATATATATATATATATATATATATATATATATCTGCATGTGTATGTGTAGTTACATATATATCTATATATGTGTGTATATATATATATATATATATATATATATATATATATATATATGTATATCTGTATCTGCATATATGTGTCTGTGTATATGTGTCCTAGGGATGTTGATTGCTACCACATTGTACATTCCCTATGGGAGTCAGACTGTACTGCATATATTACTGATACCAGCCTGACATCATACAGGTGGGATGGAGTACTGTTAACATCTTGTGCCCATGTCGTGTCAGGTCCTGGGTATCGGGACTACTTTTAGCACCCTAGCAAGAATTTGACAAGCATTGCTCCTATGCTTGTCATTAAAATTTGTTAATTTCAATATGAAAATAAAAGAAGACATTTATACTTAACAATATAGCTTCTGCTTGGTGTACTTATTAATTTATGGCATCTATATTACATAATTGAACTGTTAAAAGTTCGAACCTCATATGGTCGACACCATATGATCAAACTTTTAAAAGTTGAAAAATGTAATAAAAAAAATAAACCAAAGGAAAAAACCCACCTAAACGGTTTAAGTAGGGGGGCAAGCCCCCCAGCACCCCCACATGGGAAGCTGTGCCCCACCTCACACCCCACTCTTTAAATATACCAACTCTGAGATCACACTACAGTGCAGAAAGGGAAATCTTCCCATTCTGCACTGTACGGAGATCTCTGTTGAAACATTCAAACTTTTAAAAGTTCGATCATATGGTTTTGACCATATGACGTTCAAACTTTTAAAAGTTCGACAACGTGATATAGACTCTATTTATGTTCTAGTATAATGCATCTTTATGGCTTACATGCATGCTTTTTTTTTTAGTTGGCCAATGTCAAACTACAGCATCTGTAGCCAGGGTTAACTTTCTTCATCTGCTTGTTTCCAGCTTAATGTATATTTGAAAAGAATCTGTATTGTACAGAAAGCTATATGTAATTTAACTTGGTAAAATGGTGTCACATTATTGTATTAACTCAGCAGAAGTGGAAGTGCAGTTTAAAACAACGGGCCATGCTTTTTTAATGTGGCCCCACATAGCAAGCAGATCTGCAATATAGCAAGATAATAATAATAATTTTGTTTACTGGGTATCAAAACCTGAGTCAGTGTGTTTGTATGTGTGCGTGTGTGTGTGTGTGTGTGTGTGTGTGTGTGTGTGTGTGTGTGTGTGTGCGTGTGTGTGTGTGTGTGTGTGTGTGTGTGTGTGTGTGTGTGTGTGTGTGTGTGTGAGAAACAAGTTGCCTCATAACACACATTTTATCAGTTTACAGGTTCATTTGCCAAACTTATGACCTGTTGACCTTCAAAAAGTTTGAATGCTGTAACTCCATTTTTTTTACTTCCCTTATATATAAGATTATGTTTGAAGTAAGTTAATAACTGACGTCTTCTGATTGCAATGGGAAACATATTCCATAATTTTTCAAGCTGCTGTGTAATGTATCTGTATCATGTTTTTCTGTTATTGATGTTTATTTTTAGTATTAAGTTGCATCTAGGCATAGACTTTCATATAGAATTGTATCAGATTTTGTCTTATAGACATAGTAAAGGTCACCTGTAAACAGTCTGTGAGAAACAATGAATAATTAGAATTCCTGAAGACTTTCTACAATTTTTTATACTTTCTTACCCTGTGATTTTACTATTAAATATTTTTGTAGCTTTGCTTGTTATTTCAGGTGACTTTATCAAATGGCACAAAAAGCAGAGTCATATTCAATAATGGGTTAGATTTGTAAACAATAAAAGAGTACATTAATATCCCTGAAATGACTAGACATCTCATTTACAATTAGATGCACTTTGGAACATATACAATGGCATAAGTTTAAACTTGTTGCAAAGCATTGTCCCTTGTTTCTTAAAATGACCCCTGATTTCTTTACTCACAACTTATATCCTTCTACAAAGTGTCATGATGCTATGTTTACTGATATTAAACATGAGGTGAATATTACTGCATCATGTGTGCATTTTTATAGACCATCCTGGAGGACTTAAGCATATTTTATTGAAGTGACTATGTTACACCATTTGCAGTTATCAGTATACACTCAGCCATTTCTCACATTTATATCTGAAAAAGTATAGTCCAAATAGAAATAGCTGCAGTATACAACCCTGAGGGTTACCTCAGATAATGCTTGCCAGATAAGCAGGTAACCCTCATATTAACTTGTTATGCTCTCATTCTAAGCATATGAAATACAGTCAGCATTTAACAAACTGCATGCAATATGTCAGGTGAATGAAACATGGGTGACTTTCCTGTAAGTAGCATTGTCTGCGAGCATGAGTCCTTGGGGGTGGGCCTTCAGCTTTCCTGGTTTAAGTGATCAGCATTCCTTCATGTCGCAGATTCATTAGCGACCCAGTGGCCCTCCCTTCCCACCCTCATAATATGGTCAGGCGGCAGTCTTACAGCTTCACCCCCCTTGTTTTTCCCTATATTGTAGTTCAGCGGCCATGACTTTCCTTCAGTTGGCCTCAGTTTGAACAGTGGCCATATCAAGGAGTATTTGGCTAGGAAAGGGAGAAGTAAAGGAGTTTGCCCTCAGGTCCAAAGTAGCTTGGGTTATGCACTTGGTCCTGCAGAGGTCAGCTGAAATAGGCTTGGTCACGCCAACTGGCATTTGAGTTAATAATCATTGGTTATGGTTGATATGTTACATGTGCAGTACTGTGGCATCATTAATGGTTGTCTGTGACATTGCTAAATAAAAGGTTGCAACAGCAATGTGGTGAGGTTATTGATTTAGCTCAGTGGATAAATTATTTTATTCACTACTATAAATAGCACAGATAGTGGTATTAAAAAGGTATTTGTTGTTATTGATGCTGGGCCATAAAAAGTAAAAAAGAAAGTAATGCAAACTGTTTAGAGCCTTTGTAGGCTCACTCTAGAAGAGATGTGAACAGAATCAGTGCATTTATGAAAGGATACAAAATTATAGCCCGCCATAATAAGTGAGATGAAATATCTCCAAAGGAACTTTGCATAATACCATTTATTACAGATAACACCTTAGAAGCATCAGCTTGCTTTAGAACACATATATTTACATTTCTGTAAATAAAGAGGACATTATAACAGTGTTTTTACATATGACTAGATACTGCATATCTTATATAAATAACATTTTAAAGTATGCCTTTCATGCCTTCAGTTTTTAAATGTGTTCTTTTCTTTATGTTTCACTGAGCACATGTCACAGTGATTAGAAATGCAGTTTTCTAGTTAGTTCAGTATTCATTTTTTTAGAATTCTCATTGGGATATTACCAGACATGACACATGCTTACAATTTATTTCCTTGCTATTGTCATATATCACTTTTCTGTAATTTTACTTCATACTCCTACTGAAGAACTAAGTTAATTCTCAGTTAAATTGCATTACATTCTGTTGACTCTAAGAATTACTGGAAGTGAAGCTATAGCATGGAAACTCTCAGCATACAGACCCATGTTGCACTACTTAAAGCAGTTAAGTAAGTCTGACATCTACAGCTGTTTCAGGGTCACAGCTCATGTTCCCCTTTCTGTGCTTTGATAGTTTACATGTTAACAGCTGTGTGTCAGAGATGAATAGTGTACGACCTTTTTTAGATAAATATTCTCATGATGATGTGTTTTGCTGTGCTAACTCTCACAACAGTCACACACACATGACAAACACTGCAAGGAAAGCTCTTTAATCAGCATCTGAAAGAACAGCATTAGCAATAGAAAATAGCTGAGCCTAATTAGAAATCTGGAAAGTTCTGTGATGTTCATGTCTCTTCTACATGTTTTCTTTTTTCCTGTGATTGCAATACTTTGTATTTACTCGATATTTTTAGTGCGTTGTGACTTAACAATGAAGATGGCAAAGGCTGCTATTGTAAGATCAAATACACTGCCAGAATGCAACTTATGATTCTTTGTGAAGGCAAAGACTGCAGGACCATGACGCCTGGCTCATAAAATAACTGTGATGCCGCCAGGCTGCGAGACGACAACATGAATCTCGTTGATCCAAAAATTGGGTATGATTGATGGTAGACTGGTTACTAGATGTCATATCCCATAGATGTGAAAGGACCACAGTGCCAGTGATAAAGTGAGATTGGTCAGATCTGACAAACATGCATCATAGCCTTATTATTGACCAGGGTGGATAGTATTGATTGACCTGCCAGCCTTATCATATTACACAATTATGGTATTAGATTTGCATTTTTAATTCCTTTAGAAGAAATTGGCTTTAGATGATTGCAGAGAAAATATGAAGATGGATACAGCTTCTACAGAAAAAGAAAAATGAAAAATCAGAAGCTTTTAGGACGATGCTGTCATCATTAGAGAAAAGTTTTACTTAGCAAAAACAAAGAGTGGAAGATTAGGAAATAATGAAAATGTAAAACCAATAAGCTTTAAGGAGTTGGATCCACAGTATTCCCTTGTGGGAAATTAAATCAAGCCTAGATGACCCTTGAACTTGACTAGAAATTAGAAGACTGACTGTGTACTGGGTCTGCAAAAGACTAGACAGGAACATCTGTGACCAAATGATAAATTACTTAAGGTGAGTAGTTAACACACTGTAGCATTAGCAGCTCTATTTATAGGTAAATCTTTCTTTTGATATCTTGGTCCTTCTGTACATTTTCACGTTTTAAATGGAACTGCATTTTCTGATATGAAATCATTAACTTTAAGCTAATATGGTTCAGCATCATAAAATAAGTAAATGTAGTACAAATGACTATTGAAACAGGACTAGATTCTCAAAAAAAAAGACAACTTAAACCTACACAGTAGTTTTAGTTGCTGAAGAATCTTCAGGGAAACATTGCACAGCAAAATAATTATTTATGCGTCAAGACTGGTGTTAATGGTAACTGTTAGACACACAGTCAAAATAACTGTAATTTACGTTTGTACATCTTTATTTTAATTCAGATGTTAAAAGATACTACTGTCACACCAACTAGATCTTTGCAGCTCAGCTAGTGATTTGAATTTAAATAAAGAACTGCTAGGAAATGCATTGTTGTAGCATTGTTGCTTAAATTTCCACTGAAACTGTGGTACAATGCTGACACAAAAGGTTGTAAAAATGTTAAAATGTATTATTTAAATCTCATTTTGACTGCTAATAATCTTTTTGACATCTTAAGAAATTATAGAGAAAATCAACTTTCCTGTTAAGTGTAGAATTAAAATCATACTTGACCATCTCTAAAATATAATAGGATAGATTGAAAGATCATAGTATGGATTCTTTTGAGATAAAAGACATAGCTAAGATATTACTAAACCTTTCAAGTTTGTATCTTGTGAATGTAAACAAATATATTGACAACATACTTCACATAAAGGGATAATCTGTCTTCAGTGTAATGATGTAATGATAAAGAAGAATGTTAGAAAATAGTTTTCTAGACAAAAGGTAGAAGAAACCAAGACTGTCTTTCAACTAATGCAATTAATACTATAAAACTCTTTATCTCTTTAAAATATACATTGAAACAATAGAAACAACTATATTGCACGTTGATGCAAAGCATCTGTTTTCACAGGAGCAAACTCAAGAAGCAAAGGGTTAATTCTGCTGCTATATAGGACCTTTGTCAGGATACATCTCAAGAACTGCAAACAGGTCTGGAAGGTATACAAGGAAAATAATATCAGATAAAAGCTACAAACGGGATGTGTCATATGGAGGTGAAAGAAAATGGCCCAAGGCTTATCATTTAGGACAGAGCAGAAGAGATGGAGAAACAGTCACAAAATCATGATATGGAGACTTGACCTTAACAGGAAGGATAGAGAATTATTGGGGCACAGGCCGCAGATTGTAGGGGTGAACTATTCCATGGAGTTTCAAAATAATTTCTTTGTAGAAAGGGTTGCAGACCTATAGAATGGAATACCAGAATGGCTGGTGGAGAAGAAATCCATGGAGGCATTCAACAGTTGTGTAGTATAACAATAACATTTATTCACAACATGCCAAAAAAGAGTTGACATTAATAATATGCAGAGTAAAGCTAAACTACACTTACACTCTCCTAGCAGATAATGTCAAGAACAACAACGAAGATGCTTTATTGCAAGCAGCAACTATAAAGCTTAAACTACAGATGATTATATTAATAAAGCATCAATAACTATATATGGTGTGCTGCACAGAAGAGAGTAAATGCTACGTGCATGCTAATACTCAACATGCTGCAGGGCACATATTTACAGATTTGCTTTAAAGCATTTTGGTCTGTGTAAATGTTTACACATCTGATTTAAAACACTGAATCTTGTCTACTCATGGTTCAAAGTGGATTAGTTTGGCAAATATCCTTGAAGCAGAGGCATTTATTCATGCATTGAGTATTTAAAAAAACTTTTACATGATGTCTGTATCAACAAATATTTTTCTCAGTTCTACTCTAAGATTGTCAGGTTAGCTGGCAGAGTCTTCATGAAGCTGTCTCCATTTGAGAGGTAGTAGTAACATTTCTGAAAAAGTAAGGGTGTTGTCAACCTGGGATCTCGGAAAGTATGGTGAAGAGTCCAAAACTAGTTTGTTTGTTAGTGTTGGTTGGCATCTAATCTCTTTTACATCATTCAAAAGGTGAGAAATGAAAGTAGAAGGGTGGCATTTACTATGCCTGGGAGTCAATTGGCCTTGGGGAGAGTGGTACAGTAATATTTAATTCTGGAGAAATGTTAAAGAAACTTTATAAACAGCTGACAGTAGTTTGGGTACACTGGGTATTTGAGAGGAATGCAGGATGATCAAAGAGGGGATGGCATATTATAATTTGGTTATAAATGCATTCTTAGCTAGAGGCTTTCTAACCTGCTGTGGAAAACTGATGAAATATTGTTTGTGCCACAGAAAAAGATTTCAGTCAAGATTACTAAGGTGATAGAGACAGGGAAGAGGAAATTAGATAGTCATGGCATAGGTTAAACCAATAAAGGAGGAAGGGTGTGGTTGTTGACCTTCACAATGAAGCTAAGGTTATGACTAAGCTCCAGAGAGCTGGTTCAAAGCTCCAGAGAGCACCCTTGCATTACCAGGCTATAATTCATACCACACCTTTCGGCCACCTAACCCAGACCAAAACACTAAAGGTGGAGGCGTGTCCATATTCATTAAGGATGTCCACACCTCCAAGCTAGTTGCTCAGCATAATGCATCTGAGATTATCCAAGTGCAACTAAATCTGGGCAAGACCGCAATCCAAATTGTAGCTTGCTACAGACCCCCCACCGTGCCCCAGGACTCCCACTCCTCTTTTCTTGATACACTGGAAAATATTAGGGTACAACCCAACACCCTAATAATGGGTGATTTTAACTACCCCACCATTAACTGGGAAAACTACTCATGTATCAACTCTTTTGCTCAACGTTTTCTGGAATTCATAAATTCCAACGCCTTGGATCAACTTATCCACACCCCCACCACGGGCAGCAATATTCTAGACCTGGTCATTACCAACATGAGCGACTGGTGTTCCACACCAGAGGTCAGTTCCTCGTTGGTCAGATCCGACCACAAGCTAATTACCCTAGACATCCGCATCCCCCCCCCCCCATCAGGGAAACAACCATAAAAAATGTCTCCAAAGCCAACTTAACACTTCTTAAGACAGAAATGGCAAACTTCACGACACCCATGCAGATGGACAATAGAGGTACGACTGCGGAATCCTACAAAAATACACTCTATAAGCACTTACACGAGTGCATGGATCATGCTATCCCTAACAGAACCAAGATGCTATCCTCCAAAAAAAGGATCTCTATAACAGAAGAAAGAAACTGTTGCAAAAAAGAGTAAAATCCCATGATTGGAAGAACTCCCTGGTCAGCCTCAGTAAGAAACTGAGATCTCTCATAAAATCCTCCAAAGCTAGTTATGAAAATAAAATCACCACTGATTCTAAAGACAACCACAAAGCATTCTATAGCGATGTCAAGAATCTCAATGGCAACACTCAGATCTGCTCTGAGTTACAGCACAATGGCACTAAATATACAGAACCAACTGATATTGCCAACATCCTGGCAGATAGGTTCAGTGCTAACTTTACCCCCCTCTCACCCCCTAACGGGCCCATCTCTATACCGGAAGAATGCAAAGTTCCTGTAATCATGGCTGCACAGGTAAAAACGTCACTCTCCAAAGCCAAGAACACAGCATCCATGGGACCTGACAACATTCCAGGCTGCATTTTACATGAACTACAGAATGAACTGGCACCCCATCTAAGTACCATGTTCAGTCATAGCCTCACCTCAGGCTTTGTGCCCATTGAATGGCACACTGTGACAGTTATCCCACTCCACAAAGGGGAGCCACAAGAGACCCCGGGAACTACCACCCCATTAGCCTGATGAGTCTGGTCTGCAAGGCCATGGAACGTATCATCATGGAACTCATAAACCAAAATATTGGTAATCTCCAAACTCTGAACCCCACACAGTTTGGGTTTGTAAAAGGCAGATCTTGTCTTCTAAACCTGATAGACTTCTTTGAAGCAGTCACCAAAGCCATAAATGAGGGTAAGGTGGTTCACACATCCTATCTAGATCTCGCCAAGGCTTTCAACACCATCCCCTACTCTGGAATTATAGATAAACTCACTAAACTAGGTATAAATCCCTATGTTAAAAGATGGGTTGCCAACTGGCTTACTGACAGAACCCACACTGTGAAAGTAGCAGACTCCAAATCCGACTTTAGACCAGTGACAAGTGGTGTACCACAGGGTTCAGTCCTGGGTCCTCTCCTGTTAGATATCTACTTCTCTGAAGTACAGGCTAACACAGAAGGTCTTTGGCTAACTAAGTTCACATATGACTGCAAACTAGGAGCCCTAATTGAAACTACTCGCGATGTGAACATCCTGCAAAAGAGCCTCACTGAGACAGATGCCTGGTGTCAAAGCCATGGCCTCAAGCTCAATGCCAAAAAGGGCATTGTCATCTCCTTTGGTAAAAACTCTGTACCCATAAACTACCACATTGGCGGTAGTCTACTTAACACTAAAAGTGTAATAAGAGACCTTGGGACACAGGTGGATAGTAGTCTCTCCTTTGATAATCACATCGCTACAGTGGTCAGGAAATCCTTCTACATGGCACACCTCATCACAAAATGTTTCTCATCCAGAAAAAAAGAGGTCATTGTTTCCTTCTGCTCATCACTCATTAGACCCATTATAGAGTACAATGCCCCTTTTGGTATATACCTCACAAGACATCTACAACAACTGGAAAGGCTGCAGAAATACCTCACAAAGAGGATTACTGGCCTCAAACAAATGCCCTATGCAGATCGTCTCAAAAAGCTCCAGCTTTACTCCATCGCATATCACCTACTCAGAGACGATCTCTGCCTAACATACAAAGCTATGTCAAACCCAGAGCTGTTGGACATGCTCCACTTAAAGAAATCCCAGTCCCCCCAAGCTACATGTTCTGGGGACCTAAACCTTGTCACTACAATAAACAGAACATGCTGGATGGATAGATTCCTGCCTCAGAGACTTCCCATACTCTGGAACAGACTACCTATCTATGTCAAACAGAGCTCCTCATTAGCACTCTTCAAGAAAAATCTTGATGATTGGATGGGAAATAGGAAATTCACCCTGGGATCACTTCTGTGGCTCTGTTTGACAGAGGCACAGGAAAATAATTCTCTTCGGTGGCAAAAGCCAGGGTACCTTTTTGGCTAGGCTTATATAGGCCCTAGGGCCAATAGCCTAGTACATACCTATGAACCTATGAACTAACTGATCTGATGGTAGATTAGGAAGGTGGCAATAGATGTGGATGGCAGGGAGCATGTTTTCTCAGTTCATCTTCATGTTTCCACCCTAAGCTCTTTTTACAAGAGACCCTGTGGAAAAGTAATATCTGTAATGGTCTGTCACAGCAGGTATGCTGACAGCCCAAAGGAAAGGAGAAACAAAATTTGTAAGAGATGATAGCAGTCTGCCAGACCTACTAATAAGTTTTCAGACCAACTACAAAGGTTCAGCTTTGAAGAAATGGGCAAATGCAGCTAATGTTGCCCATCTGTGGAGAGCACTTGTGCTTGAGTGAGTATCTGAAGGATCATATGCCAGCCATAAGAGACTGTGTAAAATGAAACATCAAAGTCAAAATCTATGCTAGAGCAGAAAGTGGAGAAGCCTTAGACTAATAAAATGGCTGAAACTCAAACGCTGTGAAAGCTATAGTTGAAAGAACAGATCAGGAAGGTGGTAGCCAGATGCAGACCCAGACACTCATGTACCTTGTAATTTTGTAGAATAAACAGATGCCAGAACCGTTTTGCAAATCTTCCTGTCAAAAAATGGGGGGTACTTCATTCATTACTGCAGAACTGGTGCATCCATTCGTTTGACAGATTTTTCTTGCAATCAAGTCAATTTTCATCTTGTTAACTAAAGAAGCAGGCATTTATTTTGGAAACTTCAAAATGCAAAGAAAGTAACCTGGAAGGGGTCTATTTCATAAGACTGAAAGTTCAAAAGACTGAAAACCAAAATATCCAAACTCAAAATATTGAAAATGTGATTTTGCCCTTTCTCCACTGTTGTGAGATCTCAGAGTTTGTATATATAATTAGCAGGGAGTGTGGGGTGCACAGCCCCCCATATGGGGGAGCAGGGGGCTTGCCTCCCTGCATTAAAAATGTTTTCGATATTTTTAGTTTTAGATATTTTGGTTTTCTGTCTTTTGAACTTTCAGTCTTGTGACATAAACCCACCTGGAAGTTCCCACAGTCTTTGGAATATTCATTTGTTACTATACAAATGGCATATCAAATAGAGATCATAAAATTAATTGATGAGTGCTTTCCATTTAAAATTACAACCTTGCAATGTAAGATTTTGGAAGTGAACTTCACAGAGGTAGACAGCATACCATTTGCATGCATATATACATTGGACAGCATCCCTAATTAGTTTAATATGGCTTTCCTATAAGTTCAACGTGGGAACAACATGAGCAGATGTATTAGGAAGAAAGATAAACCCTATGGAGAGATCACATAAGCACCATGGACCAAATGAACAGTACCATTTACATCTTATTTATCAGTATAAATCAGGTATTTTCCCAGTGTTTGGCATATCAAATACTTGTAACGTTTTCAGGGTCACACACTGAAAAGATCTAATAAGCAAGCATATTCCAAGAATTTTGATTAGATCAGTCTATTTAGCGGCAGGTAGCCAATACATTAATGACACAAGTATGAATTCTGTAACTGAAGTCTTTCATAATAAATGAGAAAATGACCTTTGTATACGTATATCCTTAACTTAAGAATGCTAGTACATTCCAGATCCTTCCTTGTTCGGTAGAGGACTATATCCTATAATAGGCAATGGTGTGAATGCTCTTTCTATAATTCCCTTAGACATGTGCATGAATAAAAATAGATTCTTTTATTTTTCAGAGTACCTCAGGCTTTACTATGTTATGATTCTATGTTGGCATACTATGGTGCCATTTCATTTGAACAATTTGCCATAATGCTTGCTTTACTTAAACCTCTCAAAAGTAGAAAAAAATATTCATTTCTGCAATAATATTGCTAATGGTCAAAATCTCAAGAGTTTTTCAGCATGGTAGTTAAAGCAAACCTTCAATAAGTCATAGGGTTATGAGCATCCAAACACAAAAGCATTGTGCACAGTACTACTGAAGTGGGGTAGTTACTAGCATTCATTTTGGCACAACAGGTAACACATTCCCCTTTGGTGCAGAAGGCTGTGGGTTCTATTCCCACATCAGCTAGATGGCTTGCTGACACTGCAATGCAGTATAAGGGAGTACTGCCCTCCTGAGTGCATTGTCCTTTGGATGACATGTTAAACTGAGGCCCCATGTGCCTCAGTTGATAGTAGCTCAGGTGGATCAAAATTTTAAGATTCTACATCAATTGAAAAGAGTATGAATGCTCCCTGATGTCCTCGCCAAATTGCAACTAGTATTACAAGCATCACCTTGGGTCTATCCTGAAAAGGACTACCTAGACTAGTGGGGCTAAACCAGTCAACAAAGGAATTAAAAAAATCCAGTGATCTCCCCAAATGAGTGCAATGCTTCCAAAAGCTTTCTGGGTTTGTCAGCATGGGAGAAATCATCTGCAGAGAGAGAGCAAGGAATATGTAGCTATTCCCAAAAATAACACCTGGATAAAGCTTGTTTTTTAACTTAGCTAACAGTTGTAAATACAGAATGAACAGAAGGGGGAATATAGGCCAAACCTTTCTATTTCCCCTAACCAAAATAATCTCTTAATTTAGTCTTGGGCCTATTTTAATTCTTTGTTAGACTGAGGTACTGCTTGTCTGTTGATGTTCTTTGAGGTTTTTCCTGAAGTATTGTTTTGAATAAACACTGGCGCTCTGCATTCTGTCTAACATGCAATTACTGTATGTTGTCTGCACTGTCTGTTTTCTGTATGTAGTTTACATCTGGAATATCAGTGGTGTCTTATTGAAAGGTCTGCTCTATAAGGAATAACTGTAGTGTTGTAGGCAGTGGCATTATTCTGTATGGAGTTCACAGTCTCCCATCTGGAAAAACATTGATGTGCTACTGAAAGGTCTGGTATGAACACTTCTGATGTAGTTACTAACAGACTGGAAAAAAATGTTACTGTCAGAGACTGCTTTTACTTTGCCCTGAAGTCCGTTTTGTAGACTACACGCAGTCTGACTGCTGATAAGTTAGTTTTATCATAAAGAGCCCTCATCAGCAAAATTAGCTCAAGGGGGAAATCTATTTTTACAAAACTACAAACAAATAACTCCAGCTGACCAGATCAAATGTCTTCTCAGTATCCAGGCTTGCTAAAAAAGTTCTCTTACTCATCTTTATACCAGAGACAATTTCAATAAGTTATCTAATGTTGTTCACCCAAGAACAAACCAGCTCTGGGCTAAATGGATTAAGTCAGAGATAAGTTGGCTAGTCTGTTCAAAAATAAGAGGGTATGTAATGTATAATCATGGTTTATCATTGACCTTGGCTTATATGAGACCTGTAACTGAGCTTTTGCATGCTTAGTTGTCACTGATACTGTGGCTTGTTTTCAAACTTTGGGAATAACATTAGTAATTAGGATGTCATTAATTAGTGAAAAAGATTGTTATGGAAGGCCTCTCTGCCATTCTGACATACTTCAAAATTAAAGCCATCAATTCCCTGGGTCCCCCTTTGCTGTGGTTCTGATCACCCAAGATACCTCTTCATGAGTAAAAGTAAGTAAAAAGAGCTGCACCTGTTCAGGCGTCAGCCTGGGGAGAGCTATATCACTCAGTTATTCTCAGTGGGTCAATATCACATTGACGAACCTGTATACATTCGAACGATGTAATATTGAACCTAAAAGTTCAAAACTGCACAATAATGAACACACAGAACAGCGATTTTCTTTCCCTGAGAAAAAATCGATGTGCCGTGGCTTTGCTATTTTTGCGTTTCGGACTTTTGGGTTCGATATTGCATCATTCAAACTTATACAAGTTCGACGATGTGATATAGACCCATTCTCAGCATGCTTCTATAGAAGCAGCGCTTTTGGTATCCTCTGAGCGTATTAAGACTTAACTATCTGTAAAATATCTTGAGGGTAAGTAGTTTCCTCACTCATATTTGGATTCATAATTTTAAATATACACCTCTCAGTTTGTTGTTGCTGGAATTTCAGAGCTAAAAATTTCTGATTGGATGGGGTAAATTCCATAAATTATTTTCCTCAAAAGCTTTTTTGCAATTGTCGCCTTATACTGCAGATATTTATCTTTTTCTTTCCTAGCTCCTTGCAGTCTCCTTTTGTGCCATAGGAATTCCCCTAAATAGATCCCTATATTCTTCCCTTAATTTCAGATGGAGACAATATAATGTATGTAGGGCACTGGTTCTAGCTTTTTTTCCCTTGGTTTGCACTAAAGAAGCAAGCTTATTTTCAGGTCCTCCTAAACAGCATGGACTCTCAGATCACTATTTGTAGCCAGCTGGGGATATGTAGCAAACAATTCCTGCACAAGTGTCTGAAAATTATCAGGATCACATACTGGCAGAACAACCCTCCATATCTTTGTAAGTAGCCAACCTGGGATCTTAGAAATTATATAAACAATGGAGAATGATCGGATGAGGCCATAGGAAAGGTATCTAACTGTCCAAGCAGCTAAGCATGTTCTGCCAAAACAAAGATTTTGTCTATCATAGAATATGACTTATGCCTTGGGGAGAAACACGTATACCCAGAGGAGGAAAGACTCCAACAACAAAACAAGTCTACCATACCTACACCATCAGTGATCCTTTGCAGGAAACTACCCAAAGCAGGAATGGTCACTATCCTAGGGCTGGAATGGACTTTATCCATGTTCAAAATCATATTACAGTCTCTGTCTAAGATGATCATTCCTTCCTCCAAGTGGAGTGATTCCCTCATAGTATCTGCACAATCTGATGTTAATGTGCCTGGGGGAATATGTAGGCATTAAGAAATGTAATCAGGGTACCAGATGAAACCATTTTCACCAACATATATCCTCTCATGTATCTGCATATGTCTCAATCACTGTCCAAGGTAGTGACTTTTTAACTAAAATTATTTCTCCATGCCTCCTTCCTTCTGGGTTAGAGATGAAACTCCCACACCTATAACCTCTTTAATCCAACTTTAAGTACTCCCTTGTGCTAAGGTGTGTTTCCTGTAGCACTAAAATATCTGGATTCAGTTTCTTAAAATAACTAAAGAGTTTATCCCTTTTCTCAGGATAGGAAATACCATTAATACCATTAATATCCCATGATAATAACTTAACCATTTATGTAATCTAAACCTAATTCTATAATATCTACTCTAATGATCCCACATTGTAGTCCAACAGGCATGCTTGATCTGATGTTGTTCAGGGAAAATGCTTATTCTGATTACACTTATGCACCTCCTTTTCTTCCAACAGGTAATGGTAATACACGTTATGAAAAGGCAAAACATCAGTTATAATAAAAATCCCAAATATTACAACATGAATAATAACAATAACATTGAGAAATAGGATCAAATTTAATTTTTACAGATGTCTCACAAGGAGGAGGTAGATCACCTCTATTTAGATAAAGTATTGCCATCTTATCACAACCTTATGGAAGTGAAACACAGTACTGACCATTGCAAAGACCAGTGACATTGTCTGCCCCATCTCCCTCTCACTCATTCAAATACACAAAGCAGAAGTCATAGCAACTGAACATTCTCATCTTTTTTTATCTTTATGACCATAGATGCATAATGAGGTCTTATTGCTTTACAAAAAGGAAACAATCAACTCACAGAGTTATACAAACTTCTTGTTTAATCTAAAAGCAAGTAAACCTTCTAGTAGAGTGAATTACTTTCCAGGGATTAGCTAGCAAAGCTTCCTGCTCTTTAAATGGTTTAACATTTCTCATTCATGAGAAACATTTCTACCCCTGTCATATCCACAAACAGGAACAGCTTCAGCCTGAAATATAAACAAAGACAAAATAGCAAAGTACATGACTTTCAGGTATGTTGTGTATTCACCCTGCTTTGCTAACAGCCAAAGGCATGGTCCATTTGAGCCACCCAATTATGGTAAAAATCCAACTGCACTTTTTATAAAAGAGATGACCAGTTGTATCCCTGCAATCCTTGGCAGCTCACCATTAACCAAAAGCCATTTAATAGCCCATAAACAGGGACAACCTCAGCCTGCAGTAAAAACAAAGAAAAGACAGCACAGAGTACATGTATTTATACTAAATATTCACCCTGCCTGACTGATAGTCAATGCTGCGGTCTGTCTGAGCTGCCCAACTGTGGCAAAAATCCAACATCACTTGTAATTAATGGATATGACTAGTCATTCCCTGTAACTCTTGTCAGCTCTCTATCAACAAAAAGCTGTTTAGCAGCCACAGAAAATAAAAAGGAATCCTGAACTTAGGGGACAGCACAGCCGTGGAAATCAGGAACAATAAAACTATTATATTAGTGGCTTTTCTTCACCTTATAATTATCCACTTAAGTATCATGTCCATTAGAAGAATGTAGTTATTCATGTAGTCTTTTATTTGCTTCTGCAGTTTCATGCTTCCTATCCATAATCCTTTTTCTGAACAAAGGGAAGAGTTCCAGCTTTGAATCCATTCATTCAATGCTGCCTGCTTAATGAATCTGGTAAATCCCTGGATTAGCTGTGGTTAAACTCCTGATTCCTCCATTTACCTTAACATGTAACTGAGATTCCACCTCTTCAGGTGAGAATAGAGTAGTCAGACCTCTGGGCCAGAATATCTCTACCTGCTGGCATATGATAATCTACTTTTCCAGCCCTTCTCCCTACAAAGCTCCATAATGGGATGTAGGGCAAGTCTTTCACTCCGAGCATCAGAGAAGTCATGGTTATAAAATACCTTTTGGTTATTAATATGCAGTGTCTTCCCAGCTGCCCATGATGGAGAAAACACCCTCTCCTTTAACACAAACGTACAACATCTAACCAAAATGGGGCATGGAACATGAGCTCTCAGAGCTTGTAGTAAGAATAGTCTGTGACCATCTCCTAGGCAATCTCCCCCTAGGCATTTCTGACCATTCTCCAATCCTTTTCACCATGTGACACATACAATCACCTCCCTCCACACCATCTGGTATCCCATTAAATACAATATTTTTGCTCCTAGCTTGATGCTCCTGGTCTACTTGCCTTACTTCCACTGAGTCATTCCAGGATTCAGCATCAGCTAACCCCCATACTATAGTGACCAGGGAAGAGTCTATCTCCCTTAAGTGATCGGAATGGGAGGAGAGGTCATCATCGCCATCATCCAATTTCTGTTCTGTCTTCTCAATATATCCTGCAAAAGTAGAGTTGATGTTTTGTAACAGACCTGATTTGTTCAAATTTTATACCCATGGAGCTATCAGACACAGCAGCTAATATACAGTCTTGTCTATCAGCAAATGTTGAGCCAGGAGAAGGGTCTGAGTTCTCTGATAAAGTAGTTTTCCACTTTTCAGCCTCAAGTGCACCAGAACTCCCAATTTATTTGTTGTCGTCTTCCAAGACATAAAAATAACTGCTGCAGTATCCTAATAGAGTTCGATATGCAGAACTTTATAATAATAACAATTACTGGGATTGTATTTTCAAATATTTAACCAAAGGTGGGAGGGATGGACAAACAGTATGCTGCTCCTCTTCCATCTTAACCAGATGTCCAAGTATCAATTTATTGCTTTACTTAAATTGTACTTCTACTTGCCCCCCTCTGAATTAGTTTTAGTAATTGCACTTCTGGTTGCATTGTACGTCAGATAAATCATGAGGTTGGCAACTGCATGCGCTTCTGTCTTTGAACACTTTGATCGTTTACCAAAATTTTGGAAAGTCATAATAAATACAAGCCTATGACATGTATTTAAAAAATTACTTTATTTTGGTCTTAACTTCCTCTGTCACTGCCTTCAAGCAACCATTTATCACTACAAGATGTCCTTAAGAATCTTTTTATACTTCCTTCAAATGTGGTTATTTCAATGTCTGTATCTTCTAATGCAATTACACGTTGTGGTCTTTTTTTGCTAATAAAACAAAAACAAAACAAAAAACAAAAAATAAGTGTCAGCCTCATATAGGGGCATTAGGCCACAGGTGTACTAGCATTTTGTGTGCTTCCACTCTTTCTTTCAAGAACTCCATCTCTGAGAATGTCTTTCCCCTCAATGTCTTTCCTTATTGACATTTTCCTTTTGCCCCACAGTCCAATCTGCTTGGCTGGGTAAATCGGTATATAAGCTATTCGAACCTATTTGTTCTTCCTCTGCATTTCATAGTGGAACAGTGCATCATCTTCAACCATCGCCCTAAGTTCTTTCTGAGAGAGTACTTTCTTTCCTTCCATCCCTTTCTTTTTTGTTTTTCATTTCTGATATAATCTGGAATGAGGCCAACAGACTCATTTATTTCACTGTCCAAGCCTTTGAAAAAATGGAAAAAAGCAGTTCAGCCATTGATGGCATTTTCAGACCATCCTAGGGTCTTCAATTCAGTGGTGACTGGTCTACAGGCACATAGGCAAACTATCCATTTGTGCTGACAGATTTTTGGTTTATGTTTGAGCACTAAAAGCATCAATCAAAAAAATAGTCTTAAGAAGATTGCAGAGTAATCCACAATCATGTGGGATGGTTGTGAAGACCTGTGCTAAATCTAAAACTTCTAGAAGAGGTTATAGGCTTCATGGGACACAATGCTACAACAATAAGAGTTAGTGCTCTGATAGATATTATGAGTTACATACAGTATACGAGAGGGATGCCGCGGTGGTATGGCAGTAGCATTGCTACCTCACAGCAAGAGGTTCTCCCGTTCAATTCTCGGCTGGGCTTGGGAGTGCCTTCTGTGTGGAGTCTGTATGTCCTCCCCATGGTTGGGTAGCGTTTGAAAGACATGCGTGCGTAGATGGGCATGCCTTTGTTGAAGGTTGGGCATTGAGCTGGCACCTTGGCATTTTGTAAAAATCTACTGCCAATCATTAGCAGACCAGCGTTCTGCTGTGGCGACCCCTTACCGGGAAAAAGCCGAAAGACAAACAACAACAACATACAGTATATGAGAGCATTCAAGGTACAAGCCAAGTACTATTGCGTATTGCCCTAATCAAAACAGTGTAGCCAGTCAAGGATCCTTCGTTCTGCATCACTGAGCTGGCTTAAAATATTTTGCAGTTTGCCATGTGAAATCTCTTTGTAATAGAATCTGGGTACATTTGTCAGACACTTTTGCTATGAAATGCCAGAACTAAACACACCCCGTCAATTACTTCTCCTATTTTCATGCAAATCTGGTAGCCATAGGCTGGGTTTATTAGTTTATTTATTTATTTATTTAATTTGTGTTTGTTAAACCAATGGATGGACTGGACCAAGGATCCTTTTCAGTCAATATGACCCAGGTGCTGAAGCACAAAACAATTTAGATATAATACAATGCATATGAAATATATATTGAAGTACAAAGCCAAAAGCATGGTAGAGTGCAAATTAGCAGCACAAATGGAAAATACATGTACTATGGCAAAAGCAGTAATAACAGAGATGAAATAAACAACCTAAGTCTAATAGAAGACCACTGGCAAGCTAGAAAGTACACTTAGGTTTTATACATATTCTTTATAATATCCTTGCCAGTAATGTATTGATGCACAAGGAAAGCAAAATAAATATTCTCGTAAAAGCAATGTAAATTATTATGCAAGTACAGCTTTACTCATTTTATAATACTTGCTTTTTGTTTATACTGATTGATTAATGTTTTGCTTTCTTGGTTATCTGATTATTTATTTTTTAGCACCTTTATTAAATTATCCCCTACAACATAGGCAAACACACCAAAATAGAAAAAAAAAACACATTACCATTTTTAATTTTATTACCTTATACATTATATATACTGTATGTTCTCTCTTTTTAACAAATAGCATTCAGTCCAACAGTACATAAAGTACTCAATTTCTTCCTTCCCTTAAACTTTTCTCCTCCTGCTGAACATTGTTTGGCCCATTTTCAGTGGACCTCTATCAAAAGTAATTACAATATGTTTCTCAGCATTGTGTTAGGCAACTAAATGAATAAATAAATAAAATGCCAACAGGCGTGTTTATAAAGAGCTACAAAAACATGCATCAATCAGTCTCAACCTCCATACAGGTATCAAGTGAATGAAGTACACTTACAGTCATTCCCCTGCATAAAGGAGGACCTACCACAGACCCAGGCAGTTACTGACCCATAAGTTTGACCAGCCTCATATGCAAACCATGGGAAAACTTATCATGGAACTAATTAATTAGGACATAGAAAACCTGCAGACATTAGACCCATCTCAGTTTGGATTCATCAAGGGTATAGCATGCTTACTCAGCATGGTGGATTTTTTTGAAATGTCACCAAAGCAATGGATGAAGGCAAAATGGCACACATTGCACCCCTCAACCTGTTCAAAGTTTTTGACACAATTTCTCACTCAGGCATAGTAGAAAAGCTAAATAAACTGGCAATAAAGCCCTATGTCACCTGCTGGATTGCTAACTGCCTCACAGATGGGACCCAAGAAATCAAAATAGGGGAAATTACCTCCACAAAGAGACCAGTCTCTGGTGGAGTCCCCAGAGTTCTGTGCTGGGACCTCTCCTATTTGCCATCTACTTTTCTGAAGAAAAGGCCAGTACTAAAGGGCTCTGGCTGACTACGTTTGCAGATGTCTGCAAGCTAGGAGCAGTCATTGAATCCCCACATGACTTAGCCATCCTGCAAGAAGGTTTGCTCCAAATAAGTAACTGGTGCCAAAATCATGGACTGAGACTAAATGCAAAAAATGCATTATTGTATCCTTTGGGAGGTCATCTATCCCAGAGAACTTCCACATTAACAATACACCCCTAAGAGTTGACTCACTTGTTCAGGATTTGGGAACTTGTGTAGACAGTGATTTAACTTTTGACCAACATGTGTCCATTGTTATAAGAAAGTCCTTCTATACTGTACATTTCAAAAACAAAGGGATTTTGTCTAGATCTAGGGATGTCACTGTCCCCTTTTACTCAGTCCTCATTAGGCAAGTCATTGAATACAATGCCCCTTTTGGCACATATCTATCCAGATACATGCAACAACTGGAACGCTCACAGAGATGCCTTACTAAAAAGATACAAGGCCTAAACAACATGTCCTACGTGGATTGACTCAAAGCCCTATCACTTTGCTTGGTAACCTACACACTGCTAAGATGTGGAATGTGTTTGGCATAAAAGGTTTCCTTTACCACAATACTGACAGATTTACTGCACATCAGCACATCAAATGGCATCATAAATACTCAGTATAGGGATCTAAACCCATTCTGCAACAACAACAGAACATTTTGAGGGGACAGGTATATCTTGCAAGGGATATTGCTGCTCTCAAACAAACTCCTCATCCCCATAAAACAAAGTTTATCCCTGTCCATATTCAAGCAAAACTTGGATTTATGGATGGGAAACAGAAAATATACCCCAGAACTGTCCCCTGCACTACTAATGGACAGAGCCAGTTCCTAAACACTATCCTAGTCATCAGTCCCTTCAAATTATCTATGGTATGATCCCAGTTATTTTCATTGGGGTAATATATAATTATCAACCATGAGATAAGTAACCAATCTATAACCAAATAGGATTATTAATTCAAGCATAAAAAGGAAAACTGTCTGGGCTTAAAATGGCCTGCAAGGGCAGCTAGCCTAGTAATTACCAATGCACTTATGAACCTATGCCTAATTAAAATATGAGACCTATAATTTGACTCTATATTAATTTGAAAACAACAAAATGTTACAGTTACAATTACTTGAGGATAGGGCTGGGTTCAGGCATGGATAAGTTAAATAACATTCTACCTATATAGGCAATAGTGCAAGTAGTTACAGTGATTTGGACAAAAAATAAGATGCGGAAAGGGAGAAAACAAGGGAGCTGCGTGTAAGATGCTCATGGTAGTGAAATACAGGAACATGTGATTTTTAGGAGTCTTATAAGGCAATGCAATGTAATTATGGAGGCTAGAAGGTAGAGGTTAACAGACATCTGATTATAAGGGATGTGCTACAGCCATCTGAGCACCAGCTGCTCAGATTTTACTACCTTGCATCCAGAGACTTAGGGGACTGGTAGTGTACACAACTGCCCACTAATGTTTGAACTCAAATACCATATTTGGTACTCAACTGATTTACGTCAGTCATGGGGAGAGAGTGGAGCTGCTTCACCTCATCTGAACACAGTATTCAAGTTCAGACTAGTTTAGTGGAGTGGCTGTGTGGAGCAGAGTGATGCCTGGGCTTTTAGATAGCAATTACAATGGAGGCTTTAGGTTTAGGGAGTGGGAAGTGCGGTTTAGATTCAGGGAGCAGGAATGGAGTTTTAGGGTTAGGCAGCAATCAGAAACTTTAGGTTTATGGACCAGGAAGGGGGTCTTAAGGTTAGGGAGTAGGAAGGGAACTTATGGTTAGGGAGCAGGAGTGTTGTTTTAGTGTTCTGGAAGGGAACAGAGACTATAGGGTTTGGGAAGGGAAGTGGAGATTTAGGTTTAGAGAACAAGCAGAGACTTGCTATGGTTATGGGACCAGGTGAGAGTTTTTAGGGTTAAAGCTAGGGTTTTGGTAGTTGTATATAGTTAAGTAGGGTCAGGTGGTAGGAGAGATAGATTACTAGGATCAGGCTGTTGAGCTAGTGAAAGCTATGGCACTTGGCAGTTACAGCAAGTGGCAGAGAGCAAGTGTGTCTCACTCTCAAGCTAGTAGCATTTGAGCACTTGTAGTAGACCCGATTATAAGTATATGCAACTATGTATTTTATAAATTTAAGGGTAATAATCAAATCAAGCCATACATAAGAAGAGGCAACATTTTTAAATTCCAAGTCTTGTAAATGCAGCCAGGAACCAGGAAGGAACACCAAACAAATGCAAACCAGTAAAAGCTGTCATGAACACCAAGGGAACACAAATAGAATCACCAAAAGTTGTTTAATAAAACTGAACGCTTTCGTCATCAAGTATTTTGACTTGTTTAGAGTTGTAAATGCAAGCCATTGAACATCTAAATGTGAAGATGTCCGTATACTAAGGCTGATATCACTGTAAACTAAAAGGACCCTTTGACAAGCAAAATGACAAACTAGTAGCGCAAAGCTTTACTACTACAAGACTCCACACTGGTTCAACTATTAGAAATCACTTTAGTAAAACAAAACCTCCTTGATAAGCCAATTTTCAAATGGATTTTTTGGAATGTAATTATTCACTGAACAGTTGGTTTAAAGAGTGTATTTCACTTTATGTGAGATTTCTGGATGACATATTTATTTTTGAAGGATTCCTGAGAAAAAGAAATGTTAGAATTTTTAGATTATCTTAATAATACAACAACATTTTTGAATTTCATCTGGACGAGTGAAAATGGTAGAATAAATTACTTAGATATTGATTTAATAAAATACTACATTTAATGTAAGTATAAGTCCTGCATTTATAGGAAATTGACATTTTCGAATTCTTGCACTTTACGAGCATACACCCTAAATATTAACAAAAGTCAGTAGTAAAAGGGCAACTATTAAGGTTTGCAAGGATGATCTCTGAGTTTGATTTATTTGTTGAGGAATGTGACAACACAGTAGAAATGTTTGTCAAATGGGGATACTCAGTAGGTTTTGTCACAGAGATCAAGAATGAAGTTATAGTCAAACAAAAGAGTGTTTTTTATATGCCACTCATTGAAGCCACTTCTAGTAATATGGCTCAGCAGTTAAAAGTGGGAAATATAAATGGACAGATTGATGTTAATGATATAGTTTGTTTCAGTAATGCTAATAAAATGTTTGTCACTGAGTTTATGTTGGAGAGTGAGCTCATTTTGGTTGTTTTGTTTAACAATTGGACCTCGTTTTCATATGATAAAGAAATATTGGAAAAAGTGGGACTTAATCCTAACATTGTATGTAAGAAAGCAAAACCTTTTAAAAATATTTGGAAAGAGGTGATACATTAAGAAGTTGTCCAAAACATTGCCCAAAAGAACTAGGTAGTAATAGGTCATGAAAAAATGTGGATGTTGTCCCCCGTGTGCTTCTATTTTAGTGAGAGACAATTTTCAAGTTAGGGATGTCACTATTATTTGCAGGGAAAATATTCATGCAATTCTAGGATGGTTGTTTATTTAGCTCAGTTGTACATCATTTTTTTCAATCGCAACTTGTTCGATTTACAGTTGTGCGAAAGTGCCAATTCGCACTACGTTAACACGAATGCCACAATGTCAAACCTTGCAATAGTGAATGCTATACAGCATTCGCTGTTGCAAGGTTCGACACAGTGGTGCAGATCGCACTATAGTGGGGATCTGGAAATGTACCCTTTCCCTCACTCTAGTGTGATCTTGGAGTTTGTATATATAAGTAGGGGGGTGTGGGGGGCACAGCCCCCTAAATGTGGGAGGTGCAGGGGGGGTTGTCCCCCTGCAAAAATGTTCTTTACTGTGCATAGGACACTATTACTGTTACTGGAAGTGTGGTGAATGTTCGAAAATATCGAATTTGACATTTGCAGTCACTACACTTCGTGGTTTTTTGCGTTTGGTATTTTAAATTTCGTGGTTTAGGTTTGACATTACTGCAATTCATCATTGTTCATTACGGTGATATGATAGTAAACCATTTAGCTCAGTGTAAACAGTGTCTTGCATTTTTATAGGAAAACACTCTAGAAAACTTAAGAGTACGCATATACAAACATGGCTGGTGTTCATAAACATGAAGTTACTAATGCACTTTATAATCACATAGAAGGAAAATTCACATACATTTGTTTTTTTGATAATAGAGCAAGTTAATAGAGACTTGCAAGGTTTAATCATAGATGAACATTTAGAAAAGTGTGAACGTGAATGGCATCTAAGACTAGATGCCATTAAATTCTCTGGGCTCAATGATGCATGCTCTATTAGTTCAGTCTTGAAGTTAAAGCACTATATGTTGGAATGAAATAATTAATGTGATTTTATTATTGGACCATTTGTAATAAATGTATAGTGTTTTTAACCTATATAAGTAGAATGTTGTAACTAATGTTGTTCTGATGAAGTTCCCAATGCTGAACAAAAGTGCTTAATGAGGAGTTTATGATTTTATTAAGGTGATTTTTAATAGTTGAACTGGTGTGGACTCTTGTACTAGTCAAGCTTTGTGTTACTGATATCACTGTACCTCACAGTGTTCTCCTTTCTCTGAGGTATGGCGATCTTGGAGTTAGCATAGTAGCAAATGTGTGATGGTGCAGTCTCCACATTGGGAGTGCCAGTACCCTGCAGAAAATGATAGATGATATTTTATTTAATAGTTTTTGGACCTTCTTCACAGCAAATCATCAATGTTGTCTTAAAGGATCAATTTTCTTCTTGTGATTGTGAGACATAAAGTTGCAGACCCTGGAATAACAACAGGGATCTGTAAGCAGAAAACAAGTTAACTCAAAAATTGTACTTGGATGGGAAAAACACTGTTTAGTGATCTTATTGCATTTTCATGTGACCTGGGCTTTAAACTACTAACATAAAATCTTTTTGAATCTTTTTAAAGCTGCTAATTGTATGTGTCTTGATTAATTTCACAAGGTAGATTGTTTCATTGGTGTAATCTTTAGTTTTTGAATACAGCATCACTATAGGAGTTTATTCTTTTGATAAGGCCTTATAGGATATATAAAAGGTTCATGCAGGCTGACATTGATCAAAAAGCTGATTACAGAAATATTTTGAATTAGATTATAGTAAAAAAAATATTGCAGGATTGACTGGTAAAGCCATCCTGGAGAATGGAGATACAGGCTGAGGAAGGGTGCCAGGAGAAAGGAGGTACTGGCTGAGGAAGAGTACTGTCAATGCGAGAATAGTCATGAGACTCACCTGCCATGGAATATCTATAAATCTATGAATCAATGAGAATCTGTGGGTAATGGGTCAGAGCCTGAATGGATAACTGAAAGCAGCAGTATTTTAAAACTCCAAATAACTAGTTAAATAAGACAGGAAACATATTATTTTTTCTTCAAATTATAAAATCTTATAGATAAAGGACTAATTTACATAATTCGAAACTTTGGTGAAGTTTTACAAGTAATTTCCTGTCAAAAAGCTTGGAGATATATTCACTTGTTAAAATGAGCAACTCAAAGAATTCTCACCAGGGTGCTGCCTTAAAAAAGAAACTACAACAGATGGCATCTACCCTGCAGGAGTTGCCTTTGAAGATGGATGATTTTAAAGAGAACCTGGAAAATCTTAAAACAAGCAGTCAAAAACAGGCTGACACCCTCAGGGAAATGCTACAACAACACCAGACAAGGATAACAGGAATAGAGGTTTCCCTAAATGACTTAGAAAGCACACTTAAGGAAGAGGAAACACAGAAAGAACTGCTTCTTAAATAAAACGCTTGGCTTGTTAATAAAGCAGATGACTTGGAAAATAGGGAGAGGAGAAATAACATCAGGATTTTCGGATTACCTGAAAACACAGAAGGTGAGGATGTTATTTCCTTTTTATCAAGCTGGATCCCTGACTTTAAATTTAAAAGACGGACTTTCCTTTGGCATTTAAAGGGCACACAGAGCTCTTGGGAAACCTGCCACTAACTCAAACTCTCCTCCTAAGTCAATAATTATCAAATTTCTTTCATACTTGGACAAGGAACTGATTTTAAGATCTGCTTGGAGGAAGGCATCTCTAAAATATAAACAGAGCCTGATAAGATTTGATAATGACTATTCATCTAGAATAATGGAACAAAGGAAAAAAGTGTGGCCAATGATAAAGTTTCTGAAACAAAATAACATCAAGGCACAACTTGCATATCCAGCTAAGATAAGAATACTGTATGCCAATGAGATGAAGACTTTTATTGACTTAGAGGAAGCCTCTTCATTTATTAAAACTAATAATGTGATTACTTTACCAGAAGATATGGATTGGATGTCACCTTTTCTCAAGAGAACAAAAGAAACAAATGTCTGGACAGATGTCAAAAAGAAGAAGCAAAAGACTGATACTGTTACAGCCAAATCTCTCAAAGCATCTACTCTGATATGAATTGTTTTAACATTACTTTAAAGGACCAATTTTACTGCTTGGAATTTTAAAACAAAGGTAACTAACTACTGGAATCTTTATCTATATTTTTTTAAAATAGATGACACATGAGAGTTTTCACATTACCTCAGGTATGTAAAACAGGGTACTTTTCTTTCACAGAAGGAGGGTTATGTAGCACATAAAATATTTATACTGTAAATCAACATACATAGTATATGTGTATTTTCTCTTAATTTTCTCTTTTCTTTCGCTCTTTTCTCTTTTCTCATTATTTATGCTAATTGCATCTTGTCTCCCTTTCTAAATTCTCTCCTATTTACTATATTAATATAGGCTGTATATATTTAATAACTCACTATCTATACATAGATAAATAATAGTCTAAAATAATCTAGTTTTAAGGTAGACTAATTGGAATAGTGAACTTAATTAATTATTACAATATTTATTAGATTAATGATGGTCACTGTTATGCTTATTGGGATTGGGGACATATTTGTGATTAACTCTGAAATGTTCCATTCATGTACATATGTCCTTTGAATTATTTCCTTTTAGTATTAACAAATACATAAAAATGGAGGGAAAAATGTACTGTTGGTTAAGAGAAGTGAAGCTTTCTTCAAATTCTATCTGCGTTGCCATAGCAACAGTAAACAATTGCTGCAGTTTCTAAGGACACTGTGAATCTGTGAAGTGCATTTAGCCTCACAGATAACAAATAATAAGAAAAAGTAATATTGTTTAATTATTAAAATGAAAAACAACCTAAACAAGAAAAAAAAAATACATCATAGGATTATTTGTAAATATTTTATGATTTATCCTCACAGGATTACATATTCCTGGAAACACAACTGAAATGTTCCCAAACTACATGTGCACTGAAATGTAGCTGCTTGATTAAAAAGTATTACTCACTTTAACATGCTGATTTCACAAGCTGTCTGCACTGTAAAAGTTACATTTTATATGTTACTTGAACTTGTCAGTCTCTAGAGCATATGAAAAGATACATATTACTTTTTGCAACATGTTATCTTTGCAGTTACCTCACACTCTGTACAAACTCACTTGGTAACAGATAGCTATTCATTTAAAATATCAGTTTAAATATTAAATGTGCCCGTGAAATGCTATTGACATTTTGCAAAATATAATCTGAACTGTAAAATTAATGACTTCAAAGAAGTGAAGTAATGCATAGATTTCGAAGACAGTTCTTGACACTACAGTAAAAGTAAAAAAAAAGAAGTTATGTCTTACCATAACGTTCCATCTGAGTTGTAGATATTTATTCATTCTTTACAGATAGGACCTCGGTTCCATCCTTGGAACCGAATGGACGTTTCCCAGCTCGTGCAAGCCAAAAACTCTCAGCTAAGAACCTACCCACAATGCCCCTCTCCTAGATACTCCAGATCGAGTTTGCCTGCCCTAGGTAAAGATGTAGTAATAGAAAAGGTAGGAGGCTCTGTCTGAGCAGATACCTTAACCAGGAGTACCTGAGATTCACCAGGAGTCCAGGCAGGGGGGAAGGAGGGCGGGAAGTAAAGAATGAATAAAGATCTACAACTCAGATGGAACATTATGGTAAGACATAACTTCTTTATCTGAAGTTGCAAATCTTTATTCATACTTTACAGATAGGCCCGAGTCCCCAGCTACTTGAGTCTTGGGTGGCCCTAAAGAAGGATATTCCTGAGCACCATAGAACCAAAAGATGCTCGTCCCCTGGAGGCCAAATCCAATTTGTAATGAGATTTGAAGGTATTATGTCTTGCCCACGTGACTGCTGTGCATATATCATTCATAGAGGCTCTGAAATGAAAAGCTACAGTGGTAGCCATAGATCTGGAAGAATGAGCTTTTATTCTGGAAGGTAAGGGTAGCTTATTATGTTGGTAGATAAAGGTAATGGCGTTTCTAAGCCAAGAGGATAAGGTCAATTTGGAAACAGGTTTACCCAATCTGGGTCCTGCAAAGGTCACAAACAATTGGTCTGTTTTCCTGAAAGATTTAGTCCTGTGCAAATAACAACAAAGCTGTCGGTGCACATCAAGGGTGTGCAAAAGGTACTCCCTTCTATTAAAATGCCTTGGGAAGAAAACCAGCAGGTCAGTAGACTGATTAATGGAAAAAACAGAAATGACTTTGGGCAAAAAGGTAGTGTCAGTACGAAGGGACACCCTGTCCATGTGGAAGATCAAGTAAGGACTCTTGACACTCAAGGCCTGCAACTCAGACACTCTTCTCGCTGAGGTGAGTGCTACTAGAAGTATGTTTTTTCCAAGACAAAAATTTTAAGTCACATGAATCAAAAGGCTCAAAGGGAGAGCCTATAAGAGATTGAAGCGCCATAGTCAAGTCCCAGGGATCTAAGGGAGGCTTGACTGGAGGTTTAACATGTAATACTCCCTTCAAAAAAGTCTTTCATAGGCGGTGTGACATAATCGAAGAATTTTCCAGACCATTATGAAAATTAGTGACAGCTGCTAAATGTACAAAGATCTTTGAAGCTGAGGCTCCTGCATGTAGGAGAGTAGTCAGGTACTGCAGAATCTTTTGAACAGGCATAGAGAAAGGGTCTAAGTTCTGATCTTTGGCCCAAATAGAGAACCTAGTCCATTTACTAGAATAAACCTTTCTAGTGGAAGGTTTGTTGGAGGCCAGAAGAATTTCACGAAAAGGAGATGGGATTTCAGGTAGTCTGGCAATCATTGGAAGTGGAGGAACCAGACTGTGGGCTGGAGACTGTGCAGGTTTGGGTGGATCAATCCCAGTGGATGGGATAATAGGTCCTGGGAATGATCCAGGATCCACGGGCTGTGAATCAGATGAGGCCATAGAAAAGGGAACCAGACTTGACGTGGCCAGTAGGGAACAATGAGGATTACTTTGCTTTTCAACCTCTGAGCTTTCTGGAGAAATTTTGGGATGAGGGAAAACAGGGGAAAGGCATACAGAAGACCCGGTGGCCAATCGTGTGTTAGAGTCTCCCTTGGTGATTCCC
Source organism: Protopterus annectens (assembly GCF_019279795.1). Taxonomy (NCBI): domain Eukaryota; kingdom Metazoa; phylum Chordata; order Ceratodontiformes; family Protopteridae; genus Protopterus; species Protopterus annectens. The sequence continues at coordinate 1,754,022,665 of NC_056735.1, forward strand.
CCTGAGGGGGAATCAAGACAAAATAGCTCCTGCATTTGTAATTCAGGGGGGAAGCAAACAGGTTGCAGCAAGGATTACCCCAATACTGAAAGATCCGAGCTGTTATTACAGGATTGAGGGACCATTCATAAGGCATCAGGATGTCCCTGCTCAGATTGTCCACAATAAGGTTGGAGCTCCCCGGAATGTGCATTGCTATAAGAAAGTGATTGGAAGCTTTCACCCAGCGCCAAATTCTCAGGGCTTCCCAACACAGGGGGTAAGATCTGGTTCCACCTTGCTTGTTGATATACCAGACAACTAACATGTTGTCTGACTGAATTGCAATGGTCCCCGAAGGCAGGGATGCATGGAACGCTTGTAACACTAAGAGAACTGCCCTCAGTTCCAGTACTTTTATGTGCAAGTTGGTCTCGAGGGGGGTCCAGGTAACTTGGACAGTCTTTCCCTGGAAATGTCTCCCTCACCACAAAAGAGAAACATTCATAGTCACCGTGGCCATGGTTTGGGGAAGACAGAACAGTTGACACCAAAGATTCTTTTGTGGCTCATCCACCATAGCATTTCCTCCTTGCATTGGCTCGTAAGGCGTATCATGTGGTTGAGTGGGTGGGTTAACAATGACCATTGTGCGGAGAGGAGCCAGTGCAGGATTCTCATGTGCAGTCTTGCCAGTGGTAACAAAGTAATGGCAGCTGCCATGGAGCCCAAGAGTTGCAGTACAAGACATGCTGGTACAAACATGTGAGGCAGAATGACTTGAATTTGGTGTCTTATTTTCAAAAGCCTGAGGGGGGAAGAGAAGCTTGGCAGGATGGTGTGTTGAAGACCACTCCAATAAACTCCAATGTCTTTGTTAGAGACATCTGATATTTGTCTTTGTTGATTGTAATCCCTAAGCGGAGAGCGAGATCTTGAGTGTAAGAAAGGCTGTGAACTAGGAGATTCCTGGTCAGAGTAGTAAGGAGCCAGTCATCTAGATAGGGAAACACTTGAAATCCTTGTAGTCGAAGATGAGCTACCACAACTGCCATACATTTGGTGAACACTCTGGGGGCTGTTGAGAGACCGAATGGCAGTGACCTGAACTGGTAATGATTGGCTCCCAGCCAGAAGCGGAGAAACCTCCGGGAGGGGTGATCCATCTTTATATGGTAGTACACATCCTGTAGGTCTATAGAACACATCCAATTGTCTCTCCCTAGGAAGGGAAGAATGGACTGTACTGTGACCATCCAGAATTTTTGTGGTTTGATAAATTTGTTGAGTAGGCTGCGATCCAGGATTGGTCTCCAGTCACCTGTCTTTTTTGGCACTAAAAAGAACCTCAAGTAAAACCTGGATCCTGTCTGTTTTGGTGAGAGTGGTTCAGTGACCCTTTTTCTTAGCAGTTTTTCTATTTCTAAGGCTGCTAATCTCCTCTGATTGGGTGGTACATCGGGGATTTGTTTGACGGGTCTGGGAGTTAGGCCCCAACTCATTTTAAATCCCAACAAAACCAAGCTCCTTCTCTTCTACCCCACAGGATCTCCCCCATCATGCCTGTCATTCATTATCACATCCAAAAACAAAACCACTATCACACCAGTAACCCATACCAAACATCTAGGTGTAGAAATCAACAACAATTTGAAATTTGATTTTCTCATCTCTCAAACCATTAAGAAAGTTCACAAGAAACTAGGTGTTCTCTAAAGAAATAAACAATTTTTAACCTTAAACACAAAAGTTAATATCGGTCACACACACACCTCTTAGCAACACTCCTATACACCTCTCCAATTATAACCAACCTCAGAAAAACTGATCTAGCTAAACTAGACTCCTGTTATAATAAAATTGCCAGGTTTACCACAGACTCCCCATACAGGATACATCATTGTACACCCCTAAAACTACTAAACTGGCTAGACCTACCTAAACTACTAGGTTTTAATCAATTAACCTGTGCCCATAAATTCCTGCTTCAACCAGGAAAAAAAAACTGCTCTCCAGAATCTTATACAGCCACATACCAACAATCGTACTCTCTGTTCCAGCAACAAATTACTTCTTGATAGCTCCAAAGCAAACAACTCAGCTGGAGACTCACTGTTCTCAAACTTCATTCCCAAAATATGGAATAAACTGCCAGCCCCAATAACCCCCAAATACTCTTTAGTACAATTCAAGAAACTTCTAAAGTCTCATTTAACTGATGCTTGACTCTGTTCCTGCACCTGTTCTGGCTAGTACTAGAAGTCATAAGATTCCAGGAGCCTACACCTTATTTGTGTCCTACTACTCTCATCTGAATGTGTATGGAGTATAGTTCCTGTATTGACAACATATACAGCTGTTTAACTTTAAAATGTGCATTCTCACAGAAAGTTTTACATGAATCATTATTTAATAATTGTATGTTGTAATTCTTCTGACTTCTGCCAATCATGTATGCATTACCTAATTTTTAAAGTTCTACTGTATTTTGTCAATCATGTATCCTTGTCAACTTTTGTAATTTTTTATGTCAGAGCTTTTCTCCCCAGGGCTCCACTGAAAAAGGACCTGTGTCCAGTCAGACTTTCCCAGTAAACAAATGTAAAATAAATAAATGATAAATTAATAAAATAATATTACTAAGTATGCTACCACTGTCACTCCCAGACATGCGACTATGGTTCAGTTCACATACTACTGGGTATGTTGCCACTCATTGTCAGCTGGGAGGCCATAGTAATATTATTCATTTTTCAGGTACAGTAATACTCCTGACTGAGGATGCATTACTGATATCAGCTGGTGAAAAGGGCTGTAATGCTAATGCTGGCCACACCTCAAAAATTAAATTGTTGCTGTAGGACTGCCTCCTTTCTGGATGAGGGCTGCAGTAATGATATTGACTTATGGGACGTGAAATTCTCTTCTTGTCTCTAATACCACTACTCTTGAGATCTAAAATGTCCTAGCATACATGCTGCTAGTATAAGTTTTGTATGTGCAAGATTCAGAGTGCTGCTTTTCCTGTTATCCTGAAATGGAAAAGTGTTCTAGTGAGAACTGTGTCAGCTTGATCTAATTTGTTTATTTATTCTTGTTACACTGCAGCCATCACTGCATTTAATGTATGGTCCATACCAGCTTTCCTGTTCCCTGTTCCCACTCTACCCTGACCATCCACATTTTCATAGGAAGAATGTAACCAGACAAGTTTGTTTTGTACTTACAGCTTCAGACTGCAGCCATTTATATGCAACCAGAGGTAAATAATGTAGACATCCTTCTAAATGCTATACATATGTGTTTTGTTCCTATTCTTTCCTGTAGTCATAACAGTTTTTTAACTAGTCCTACTTTTAGATTGTGCTAACCTCATAAAAAGAAGTGGAGTAATTTATTAACAGGTAACATTCTGTGTTTAGGATACATATATATATCTATATATATATATATATATATATATATATATATATATATATATAGATATGTGTGTGTGTGTGTGTGTGTGTGTGTGTGTGTGTGTGTGTGTGTGTGTGTGTGTGTAGAGAGTCCATCAATTTTTCTAGGGTGATATCAGGTATTTTTTTAATTTTTGCTCCTAATATTAGGACCCCTTCCTCACAGCTGTCGTATGCATGCAGTGAAGCAAATGGATGCACATTTCTAATCAGGCATCTTCAAGTATTTGCTACTGCTCTTTCGTTCTGCCCTGGTCATCATCAGAATGTGGACACTTACTTCTCTCCTGAGAATTCTGGCCTCATGTCATTCAGTACCACCCCTCTCAGTTAGCTCTACAGTGCCACAGATGTCTCATTAGGCAATACTTCTAGTATCATAATCTGGGTCCATACCCTTGCACCATTAGACAGATCAGCAGTACTAATACATCTTCAAACAAATATAAATGCTTGCTTGAAATGTATAACGGTCTCAAGACAAGCATATCACACTCTCACATACGCAAACCAACCAATACATGTGCTCATGTACTTATATGCAATGCCTTTAGTCATTTGTACTTGAGACATTTAAATGAACAGCTATTTAGAACAGCAAGTCAGCTTTGCACATAAACAAGAGATTACAATATAAATAAATGAAGCAGGTGTCAGACTAATTTATTACACAACAATGTTTAAAATCTGAAATGAATGATAGACTAAGGCAAAATTAGGCTAACATATATGTTAAAAATGTTGAGCACATACCTCTCAATTGTCCAGATTTTTACAGAACGTTCATATTTTGCTTCATATTTTTTGGTCTGTTCCTCATAAAATTTGTGGTTTTCATGCTAATCAGTGAGGATTGTCATCATTGAACAATGACAGTTATTGGAGTTTCAGACTTCATATCCATCAGTAAAATGCATGCTAAGGCAAAACCATTTATTCTAACAACATTCTAAGCTTATAAGAGCAATAATTAAAATATGTCCTTATTTTTGAGTCTTTGCCCCATGATTATTTTTGACCATGTCCAGATTTCTTGCATTAAGAGGTTGAGAGGTATGGTTGAACAAAAACCCAGCAAGTAAACCATATTTGAAATTTGTTCCATAGACATTCTTAACTATCATGTGATATCTATTTGACACAAAGGAGTTCACTTTATTATGTTAAACAGTACTAATGTGACTCAGATACATGTTGGTGAGTTGGAGCTTATCCTAGTATATAACATATAATAGTGTTTACACTCTTAGTATTGTGACGAGTTATGAAAATAAGCAAAGATCAGCAAACAATGGTTAGTAAAATGATTTATAATATATAATCATCAGAGAAAAAGCAGGCAAGCCACATATGACTTTACAGGTTTACGCTCCATGTCAATCTTAGTAAATACTCCCCCCTTGGGGACATTATATTGAAATTACAGAAGAAAATATTGGAAAACAGAAAGCATTCCTTTTTCAAGAAAGTGACTGTGCTACGAACCAGTCTTCTTGAGCTGGTGATTTAGATGCAGAAGCTGGGTGCCTTCATAAGAGCCTTTATGTACAAACGAAATACATGCTGGCAAAGCTGTAGATGCAGATAAAAAAAAAAAGAAAAACTAAAAGAAGCATAGTAGCTACTGTGGAGTACTTATCTTTTCAAAGGTCTGACCAAAAAAAAAAAAATACAAACTTTTCAGCTGCATTATATTTATGCCCTTGTAATGGAAGCATACTATTCCACAGTGCTTTAAAACACCACACAGTGAACTATAATTCACACCTAAACAATTATGCATCTCACTACATATTTTACATGCACTAGGACTCAGATCTTATGTTTGTTTGAGGTAATGTGATCAGTAGCAGTGTACCTGCTTTTGGCTTTGTAATCAACTCTGTGTTCAAAGTGAGCTGATTGTGGTCAGCGGCTGGATGCAAACTTTGTTGTTTTGCTTACTGACCACATGCCCATTGATCAGGGGTAAATTGGATTATTGTTAGGGATAAAAGTGCCTGAACAGCAAAAAGTAACCCTGGTGACTGGCCAGCAAGAGATTGATGGGAGAATGAACAGCAGGCCTGACAGGACTTGAGTCTGAATTGATTATTTCTGTTACTCTGCTGGTCAACTGTCTGCCCCTTAGTTCTAAAAACCAAGCAGCAAAATAATGTTTAGGCAAACTTATTTGATTTTTCAGTAATGGATATGTCAAGAAAAGGCATTGCTATGAGAGAAAGCAGAGGAATACACTGACCCTGACATTTTAACATCTTATTGAGGGGCATAAATCTTGACAAAAGCTGCCTGTCAGCATAAAAGGGGTATATTAGTAGCTAAGCTTTCAGCTCATATTATTTTATAACTTCAACTAGGAGATATATAAATTGTTGTATATGTAAACATATATATAAAATGTAGAGGTCTAAGAAAAATAAAAGTATAACTGTTTAAAATAATTTAACTTTTACAGAAGACCATGTCTTCATACAAAACATATTGTTTTAAGATAAAAAAAAAAGAATATCAATAGGTAAGACTCAGCAACTGAGTATTTTTATGTAGGTCAGCTGGATATCCTTTGATGTATTGTTCAATGAATACTGTTTGTTGTTGCTTATTCATTTTAATGTATGACTATGTAACCCTAATAAACTATCAAAAATAATTAATTCCTGAACTAATCATGGTACGTCTGGTAAAAGGGCACAAGAAACCAAATAGTCTTTATTTTTTCTAATATCACAAGACCTGTAATGTTTGTATAGGCTATGTAACACAGTAGATATTTCTGGATAAATGATTAAAATGTCCCATGTTTTTCTTATTAACATTTTTGTTCTAATTAAGTGCAAAGACTTATTTGCAGAGACCATGAGCAGAGTACAAAGTCATGGTAATGACTAACTATGACTACTGCATGAAAATTGTAAGGGTAAATTGTATTATTGTTAGGGATAAAAGTGGCTGAACAGCAAAAAGTGGCCTAATAGTAGCATAATAGGCCTGCAAGGTGACTGTATGTGTTGTCAGTTGTCACTGACACACACTGCACTTAGAAATGACCAGCTGACATCTGCTAGAAGGTGGTAACTCATTGCAAAGAAGGTGAAGGTATAGCGTACCACAGCGGGTGCATCTGAAACAATCACAATGAAGTAGCAAAGTTCTGTCAGTTGTATGTTTGTGGCATTTTATGCATACAAGCATTCACAAGCTCATACTTGTAGAAAAACAGATACACACAAGCACAGACACAGGTGTGCATGTATGTGCATGTGCTCATGTGTGTGTAAGTTGTCAAATGTCTCCTGTAAGCCATACTGCATCTGCCCACAGGGAATTGAAGCGTGGTAGCAATTGTTGGCAGATGTGTGATTCTACTTATGAAATACAGAGCTGTCAGAATTGTAGGCAAGGTGATTTCCACACCTTGTACAGTATGTGGTGTGGAGAACATCTCTGACTGTGGCTGCAAGTCTGTTAGTTGTTACTAAATTTTAGAATTTAAATGCAATAAACAATTGGAGAAGGCAAAATAAAATTAAAACTAACATCTGAGTTCCACAAATCTGTAACTCCTTTATATGTTAAATTATTGTGTTTATGACTGTCAGCCATAAGATCAGCAGTATTGTTAGATCATAACACAGCACAGATGATGCATGTATATATATATATATATATATATATATATATATATAAATATATGGATCTACCTGAAATGATCGACAAGCTAAAAGCACAACAATGAAAACACAGAGACGGAAAGAACGACAGTTGAAATACCTGACAGTATAAATGCCCGACAAACCACAATCCCGAAACCCAACAAAACAAAACAAATCCATTTCCGAAAAACACACACAACACAAGTACACCAAAAACCTTAAAAACTTATACTAAACCTTACATACACAACTATCTATGCACTAACCTTAACCCAAACCCTAATCCTAAGGTCCATCAATATCACACACTTACCTTACCCACACCCAAACCCTAAGTTCTGTCACTGTCACACACTTACCTTACCCGCACCCTAACCCTAAAGTCTGTCACTATCGCATACTTAAACAGTCGCACATCAGTGTTTTCAGTGTTGGCATTCTGGACTGTTGATCATTTACATTGTCGGTCTTCTGGTGTCGGTCTTCTCATTGTCGGCGTTTTCAGCTTTCATTCTTTTCAGGTAGATCCAGATAGATATAGATAGATAGATAGATAGATAGATAGATAGATAGATAGATAGATAGATAGATAAGGGTGGGGGCAAATAAATCCACATTCCTGAGTTCATCAGTTTATAATGCCCTGAACATTTGTTTTAAATGCACCTGTTATGAATGTGGCATGCTGGAAGTTGCAGAACACTAGGCAGCAATGTTGCTTCCCTCAGAGCTTTGATATCTGTTAATAAGATGCACAGCATGTAGCCACAAAAGGCAATTTAGTACTGCGCACAGCTAATGCAGTAAAGCACAAGGAAACTGAGTGCCACAACATGTTCAGGAATTCTTCATACTGTCCTCTTGGGGATATGATTAGTTAACTGAAAACACCTTCAGTGAATGCAATCTGTATAAATGATTGAGTCACTGAAAGTACAATATCTGCACATATATTTTTGTGAGAAAGAAAGAAACACATAACTTCCATGTGTGTGTGTGTGTGGGGGGGCTGTAACCCCTGTACTGTTGCAACTGTTATAATCAACTTTAGAGGTCACTGCAATATGGGTAAGGAGAAATCAGAGGAATCAACATTTTTGTCAGATGGGTTGGATAAGGTAGAACCAATCATCTCTCCTACAAAGACATGCATCTGGAGCATTTCTTCCCGGGCCTCAGCTGAAAATTGGCTTTGTTTGAAGTTGGACTTTCCCAGTAAACGAATGTTAAATAAAATAAAAATAAATAAATAATGTTAAGTATGGAGACAGAAAATATTCTTCTAACGTTTCTCATTTTTACTAACAATCCCATGTACACACACACACACACACACACACACACACACACACACACACACACACACACACACACACAAACCTGCATGCTGATTGGTCAGCATGCACGTTGTAAATCAAAGACTTACACTAATGGAAAAAGGTCCGGTCGCCCGGACTTTTTCCATTAGTATAAGTCTTTTTTTTTTTTACAGCAACGGAGATCTCCGTTGCTTTTTAGAAACTGTCTTGCTATGTTAAAGGAGTTTAACATAGCAAGACAGCTTTAAAAAACGTAACGGAGATCTTCCTTTCTCTGTTGCTTTTTTTAAAGCTGTCTCACTATGTTAAACTCCTTTAACATAGCGAGACAGCTTTAAAAAAAACAACGGAGATTCTCTGTTGCTTTTTTTAAAGCTGTCTTGCTATGTTAAACTCCTTTAACATAGCGAGACAATTTGTAAAAAGCAACTGAGATCTTGCTTTCTCCATAGCTTCTACCCACAGCCCTGATGTACTGCATAAGCATACCATGTGTAGTACATCAGAACTGCTGCTTAATACCAGACAGCTGCAGAAGGGCAGCACGGTGGCATTATACAATGCCATTATTTAAGAAAAGCAAGCATTTTCTTTCTTAAATAATGTCATTGTATAATAGCAATAACCCATGCCTGGGTGTGGGTAATGCTGGATTTACCCACAGTTGTCTTTGTTTGGCCACTCAGGCTTTGCCCTCGTGACCAAACCACACCAACTGTGGGTAAATCCAGCATTACCCACACCCAGGCATGGGTTATTGCTTAAATATGTAATATATTATTGTAATATATTATAATTTCTAGCAACTAGTAATATAACTAGTTATTTTTTCAAAATAGCAATGAAGTAATAGTAATATATTACTTTTTTAGTAACTAGTAACTTAAGTGTGCATTACTTTTGAGTTACTTTTGCTTAATCCAGTTGTTCTCAATGTGGATGCTATTGTCCCCTAAAGAGCGATGGAAAACTTTCTAGGGCCCTGGATAGTGCAGAATAGAATGTGAATTATATTCCTAGTCAGCCACTGTAGCTTGTGGGCACAGGCATATAAGTACTGAGCACATGTAAGAGCAGTGACATTTTATGTAGTCAGCCAGAATGAAAGCATGTATGCATGGAGACGCACATGTGAGAGTGTTTGTAGTTATAAGTCAGTTAGTTAAAGTAAATGTTCCAGTTTCAACTCCTGATGTGCTTGTGTACAATAAACACTTGAAAGCATACCCAACCTCAATGTCTCATTTGAATGCATGAGACAAGTGACATTGTGTCAGAATGGGATCCAAAGTTGAAGCTACTTAAAACCATGAGGCACGGGTTAGAATTGAAGAAATATACAGAAGTGAATTTGCAAACAGCTCACAAACAACTCACAAACAGGTCAGCAATTATTCCAAGGTACTTAAACTCATTTAAATGATTTTTCAGTTGAAGAATGTGTGGCAAAGCATTCATAATGTTCAAAAGGAATTACTGAGATAAACGAAATGTCTGAAATTGCGACATATTGATAAAAGTGTTTGAAATAATTTCCAAACTGTTTAAAATATATGTAAAAGATAAAAATTACTGAATTTTTTTGCAATGTACTACTTTTTCGCATTAACTAAAGGTATTCGAAGTATCCGAAGTGTCCAGAGTGTTCGCAGTGCTTGCAGAGTTAAAGTATTTTAGAGAGATTGTTGTGCAGTCAAGCATAATTACAAGTACCTGGTCTATGCTTATATTTAGTAAATCAGGCAACAGCAGAACCAAGAAACAATAGATGGAAGCAAAAAAACACAGTTGGAATCACTTTATTTCAAAACCAGTAGTTTAGCGCTTTCGTCATTGAATAAAAGACTTCTTCAGAACTGTCTACATTAAAAAAACAATACACTTAAATACTTAAAAAAGGTTTAGTCATGTGATTCTATCCACAAGTAAAAACATTTTTCTAATTAATTACAACAAAATACTTCCTAAACATCAGAGTTTTTGAGCCAACACAAAAATATGTATGTCCAGTAATTAACCAAAAACAATAAACATGCTGCAAATTAGTGAAGCCACCCTGTTTGCAGAAAAAGGAAAAAAAAATGAATGGATAAATAAATAAATAGATAAATAAAAGTCCTACTCCTTCAAGGGAAAAAGAGTGATATGTTCAAATATGAACTGGAACAATAAGTTTGACTGCTTAAGTAAAGTAGACTGTGATGAAAATAATGATTCAAACTGTCTTATCACAAGTTCCTCCCTGTACGATGAAACACTGGATTTGAGCATTACTCATTATATCCAGTGAGCAACTTAGATGCTGCTGAGTTAAATATGAATTCAACCAGTTCAAATTATGAGGTGAGTGGAATGGTTGGACTTTTATCTGACTTTGATGTGAATAAACAATTTTTTAGCTCGGATGGTGAATTAAGTGTAACAACAAATCTAAATGTTTGTGGTGATGCAGCTAATGACATTGGATTTATTTCTGATTCTAATGATGTGATTGATGGTTTTGATGTTATTGAACATTCCTCATTTAATACCAGTGATATGTGTTTGGGTGGAAATAGTGTGAATTGTGAATCAGGACAGTACTTATTCATAATTCTACCAATGATTTTACTATTTATAACTATTCAATTAAAAGTCTTTCTTCTAAGCATGCTGATTTATTGAGTAAAGGCTTGAGTTTTGTGCCGGCTAATAAAACTGTTTTAGCTGAAGTTTTAATTGATTTAAAATTGTTTATTAGAAAATTAAACCTCTCCCTTTGGTTTGAATTTAATAATAATAACAAGCAAATTAATGATGTGGTGACTGTTAAGAAATCTAGTTGTTTCAATCCACCAGACAATAGCTGGTTGATGTTATATGAAAAATTATGTGCAAAAGATATCTGTAGAGCGTTTAAGAGGGCTATTAATAACAATATATCTAATCTCAGCAAGGCTGAAGAACATTTGTTTGCTGAATTGTCTTTAGACAAAAACATCAGGGTGATGAAGCTTGATAAAGGAGGAGGAATTTGCATTATGGATGTCAATGATTGTACAAATATAATGTATGAGTTGCTTTTTACTGACACTTATAGGGAGATAGCTAAGAATGAGCTTAACATATCCTAAGACAGAATATACGTAGGTCTATATGATATAGTCATGCAAGGACAACTAACATCAGATGTATATGAATATTTGATCAACAAAAGTCCCGTGGTATCTGGCATTTTTGGAATCGCAAAAATTCATAAAAGTCTCTGTAATCCACCTATGAGACCAATTGTGGATGTCAGCAGAAGTAAAACCTTTTATATAGCCAAATATTTGCATGGTATCTTAAAACCTTCGGTAGGAAAAATGGCACAGATCTGTAAAGATTCATGGGACTTTTTGACTAGATTGGCTAAAGTTAAGTTTTCTAGGGAGTGTCTATTGGCTTCCATTGATGTTCAGAATCTATATTCTGTTATCCCCCACAAAGAAGGCTTAGAGTAGTTAGAAGAAATACCATTTGATATTGGTTTGCTCAACACTGATAACATTAATACAGTTGTGACACTTATGGAAATGGTACTAACCAACAACTTTTTATACTTTGTTGGACAGCTGTTTAAGCAATTGAGTGGGGTTGCGATGGGGGTAGCCTGTACCCCCAGTTTCACAAATGTCATCATGGCCTGCTAGGAAAAGAAATGTATTTTCAGTAGATCATTTGGCTCCTGTTGGAGTTTTTATATAAGATTTTTGGATGATATAAAGAAGGCTGTTGTCAAAGGACAGCTAGTGAGGCTTGCTTGGATGATAACAGATGATGGAACATTTCAGGTGGAGATCGACAAAATGTTGAAATGTTCCAGAAGTGAGGCTACCCATTAGTAATGCTGATGAAAGTGAAAGACGAGGTTTGTGATAAGAGGACTAAGGGACTTTTTGTTCTTTTATTACCAAGACTGAATGGGGATTACCAGCAGATGGTCAGTAACAATGTAGTGAACATGGAAACTACAGTAGGACACTTTGACAGACCTTTAATTCTAACTTTCTCTACTAATATTTATAATATAATTGATGTAATTAAAAATAGTTGGGTGGTCATTACATCCTCAAATTATCTGAACAAAAGTTAAGGGAATTCATCAAAGATAGTGTTCCGAAAGAACAAATGTTTTAAGGAACTATTGGAAAGGAAGGTGTCCAACCTAGGTGAAAATAGACCCAAAGGGATGTTTAAATGTGGCTACTGCAATCAATGTCAACATGTTTCAGTTTGTGAGTCTTTCTGTATTAATGATCAGAAGTTTTTGATTAGAAGACATTTCAACTGGGAATCAAGTTGGGTTGTATATGTGGCATTATGTGATTAATACATTTTACATAGTGAAGACTTCTTGCAAGCTAAAGGATAGAATTTACGAGCACGGAAGTGATGCTGAAAAAGCTAAAAAGTCCAATGCACTATATAGGAATATATTGCTGGCCCCAACCACAAGTTCTATTTTGTAGTTTTGGATTATGTAGTGAAAGACCGAAAGGGATTTATTTTAGATGAGCATCTGAACAAAAGAGAGCTTATTTGGATTATTAGACTGAATGCCATGGAACCACCGAGATTGAATTATTCTTATTCCATAGTGCTACCAATAAACCTCAAAAGTTTAGAGGGCTGATTTTTTTGGGGGTGTTTTCTCAAACTTTCAGTCTCTTTTCCCCTTGAAGGAGTGGGTCTTTTATTTATCTATTTATTTATTTATTTATTTATTCATTCATTTATTTTTATTTTTCTTTTTTCTGTAAACAGGGTGACTTCAGTAATTTGCAGCATGTTCATTGTTTTTTTATACATAATGCTTTGATTATCGTTTTATTTATAGGTAGAAAGTACTGGCTTTAAATATGTTTTATTTTCATTTATGGTTTTACAGTTATTTTCACACATGTATATTTATATGTATTTCATATGTTTTTATTTGTATTATTTGTAAAATATGTTGTTTGTTGTCTTGGCTAATTACAAGACATATGTATTTTTGTGTTGGCTCAAAAACTCTTGGATGTTTAGGAAGTGTTTTGCTGTAATTAATTAGAAAAATGTTTTTAGTAATGGATAGAATCATATGACTAGATATTTTTTAAGTATTTAAGTGCGTTGTTTTTTAATGAAGGCAGTTCTGAAGAAGTCTTTCATTCAAAGATGAAAGTGCTAAACTGCTGGTTTTGCAATAAAGTGATTCCAACTGTGTTTTTTTGCTTCCATCTATTGTTTCTATGCTTATATTTAAATGTATTTTGTTGTTATGGCAGATGGCTTTTGCAGGCCTGGTCCACTGATATTTGATAATAATATTGCAGAAAACTGGCTAGTGTTTGAGCAAGCATATGATATTTTCATACAGACTGCATTTTCTGTTAAAGATGCATGTACAAAAGCATTTATACTCCTCAATTTATCTGGCTCAGAAGCCAGTGTCAGAGAACATTCATTTGTAAACGCACATGCCATATATGCAGAGGAGGGGGAAGACCACCATATTGTGGTACAGGCTGAAACATGGGAAGACCCTGAGTGCCTAAAGCACAAATTTAAAGAAATGTGCAGCACTCAAATGAATATTATATCAGAAAGGCACATATTTTACACAAGAAATCAAAAACCTGGTGAAACATTTGCAGCATATATGACTGACTTAAGAAATAAATTAAAAACGTGCAGATTTGGTGATCTAAGAGATGAGTTGATAAAAGACCGCCTTCAGTGTGGTGCTAGTAATGATGCAGTAAGAAAGATTTTGCTTTAAGATAGTGATCGGAAATTGAGCAAAGTCAAAGAGATTTGTCAAATACATGAGCTTACAGAAAAGCACACAAATATGCTTATGAATGAGAAAAGCATGCTTGCAGTGTCTGTCAATGCAAATGTTGATAGTATGCAATGTAAAGTTAAAATGCAAAAGAGATATAAACTGAGGGGCAGTGCCACACCCAGAGCACATACAGCAAAACCAAGGGTACCTACAGAAAAACCCAGGGCACATGCAGTAAAACCCATAGCAAACCTCAGTGTTAGCTGTCATAATTGTGAAGGCAGTCATGAGCCTAAATGAGAAAAGTGTTTAGCTTTTGGTCAGCAATGTCACAAATGTAAAAATAGGAATCATTCAAAAGGCTTTGTAAGTCTAAAGTGGCACAACCTTTTATTAAAAGAGAGCATCCAAAGAAGCAAGTAAATCAAATAGAAAGCTGCAAGCAAACTTTGTATGTTGATGGTGTCTGTGATTGCTGAAACAGTTAATACAGCAGACTATCAGTTGTTGGCAAAGAGTGAAATATTTTGTATTGTACTGATTAATGGGAAACCTGTACAGCTTAAATTAGATGCTGGATCAAAGTGTAGTGTTATGTCAGCAGAAATGTTTGCTAAAGTAAAAAAGCTGGTGAGAAACTTGATTCAGCAAAGTGTGTAAAACTAATTGCTTATGGTGGCAAAGAGATTTAGATTGAAGGTTCAGTAGATCGAGTCTGCTGGAAACAGCTATGACTTGCAGTTTTACGTAGTGAAAAGACAAGTGCAGTCATTGTTAGGCCTTAAAGACAGTTTAAAAATGGGACTGGTTTTATTGAATAAAGAGGTCCACCATATCAGATAAGTACCAGTAACACCGATAGTTTCAAACTAAATATTTTTACTGAATATGCTCTTTTCAAAGATGAGTTTTCTAAACTTCCAGTTATATATTCCATGAAGTTAAACCATGAAGTAAGCCCAGCTGTCAGACCAGCATGGAAGGTTCCAGTAGCAATGCAGAGTAAAGTAAAAGCAGAACTATACAGAATCATGCATTTAGATGCAATTACTCCAGTAGAAGAACCAGCTGAATGGATAACCCTATGGCCGTAGTTTATAAGAAAAGCTCAGATGATATTTCAATATGTATTGATCCAAGAGACTTAAACAAAGCACTTAAAAGATCTCACCATCCAATGGCCACAGTAGAGGAAGTAGCCGCTCTCATGCCAGATGCTACTATTTTTTCCGTCTTAGATGCAAAAAAGTTCATTTTGGCAAAATTTGCTTGATCAAAAAATCTTCATTGTTAACCACTTTCAGTACACTATTTGATATATACAGATTTTTGAGAATGCCATTTGGGATAAATTCTGCCAGTGATGTCTTCAACATCCTATGGAACAAATTTTTTCCTGGTTATCCATGTGCTATTATAATGGATGGCATTATTTTAGGGGGCAATGATGAAGTCGAACATGATAGAAACCTCAGGAAAGTTCTAGATCATGCCTGTGAAATAAATCTTAAACTGAATCCTCATAAATGTAAATTCAGGCTGAAACGAGTAAATTATGTGGGTTATTTGTTTACCATTTCTTTCTTCCAACCATATCTGTCCAAGCAAACTGCAATTCTTGAAATGCCAGTTCCAGAAAATGTCACATCTTTACAACATTTTCTTGGTATGGTTAACTGTTTAGGAAAGTTCATCCCTGGTTTAAGTGAGCTTTCTGCACTGAGTTGAGACACAAAAATGTAACCTGGTCCTGTTTGGAACAACACCAAAGAGCATTTGATATCCTGAAGCAGAAAATTGCCATTTCACCCACATTGAGATATTATGATGTTCACAAACCTGTAACTCCTTCTTGTGATGCTTCAAAGTATGATCTTGGCACTGCAATTCTTCAAGAAAGTATAAAAGTAGCCTATGCATCCATAACTTTAACCCAAACAGAAATGCATTATGCACAAATAGAGAAAGAGCTTTTGGCAGTAGTGTTTGCATGTTCGAAGTTCAATGATTATATTTATGGAAGACCTATCCAAATAGAGACTGATCACCAACCTCTAGTGATTATTTTGAAAAAGCCAATACATACAGCCCCAACTTGATTGCAATGTATGCTGTTAAAATTACAAAAGTGCAATTTCAATATTCTCTACACAAAAGGCAAAAATCTTTACCTTGCTGATACTTTGTCTTGAGTACCCAGAGAAACAACTGAACAGCATGATTATGAGAAAGCAGAGTTTGAAGTCATGGAACTCAGAATTTTTTCGTCATCACTACTTGATGAGCTTAGAAATCGCACAGTTTCAGATCCAATTCTCCAGATACTAAAAAATGTTATCAGTCAAGGATGGCCAGCACAACAAAATTGTTTACCACTAGACATACAGCAGTATTTTCCTTATAGAGATGAGCTCTTGATGGAAGATGGAATCATCATGAAAGGTCCAAAAGTGGTAATTCCTAAATCCTTACAACAAGAATACATCAAAATCTTACATCTTGGTCACCCAGGAACTGATTCAACCAAAAGAAGGTCAAGACGCATAGTATTTTGGCCTTCTATGTCAGAGAAGGAAACCCTATAATGTGCAATTTGTAACAGTACTAAACTATATCAACAAAAAGAACCACTTCAGCTACACTAGATGCCTGAATTACCATGGTTAATAGTTGCTACAGATATTTTTGAATGGAATGGTCAACATTACTCGGTATTAGTAGACTGTTATTCAGAGTGGTTCAAGATTGATCTACCTCCTAACTTAACATCTAATACTGTTATTACAAAACTGAAGAGACATTTTTCTATCCATAGTAGTCCGCACAAAGTCATTTCTGACTGTGCGCAGTTTACAAGTCAGCAGTTCAAAAGATTTGCTGAGACATGGGACTTTGTTCATGTTATTAGTAGTCCTGAGTATCCGCAGTCTAATGGCTTGGCTGAATGTGCAGTTCAAAGTATGAAACATTTGTTCGAGAAATTAAAAAGAGATAATACCTATGTTTTTCTTAACTTACTCAACTTCAGAAACATTCCCCGAGATAACTTACTTGGTTCACCTGTTCAGAGATTAATATCCAGACAAACCAGAATAACACTCCCTATCAGTAAGCAGTTGTTAATTTCATATGCTAAAACAACAAATTGGCTAAAGCTCAACTTTTGAAAAAACATCTGCCACAAAAATCTTACTAAGATAAAACCAGTAAACTTCTTAAACCATTGAGAGAAGGAGAAATTGTGAGAATGCAGACAGCAAAATAATTTGACTGAGTGGGTATTGTTAAAGATCTTTGTGAAGAACTGAGATCTTATATTGAATAATTGGAAGGAATGGATTTCAGACAGAATCTGAAACATTTAATTCCATTCTCCAAGCCAGTATTGCAGCAACTTGCCTGTGATAAAGACTCGAGTTCTCAAAGCATTCCAATATATGTTCCTGTTCCAGAGAACAGTGTACTTCCTATAAGTGATCCTATAAATTTCCCTGAATATCCTGTTGAAGAAGATATCCCAGAGACTGTTCCTGTTGCTTTACCCAGTTCTAATTTTTATATCATTAGGTCAAGTTGAATACCAAGGCTGAATCCAAAATACACAGCAACTTGGACTTGAATGTTATTTGTCATCATGTTTTCATAACTTGTACAAATGTTTGTCAATTGTTCTAAATTACATGCTGAACAAATTAAAGATGGAGGATGTAGAGCAGAGTGTGCATTATGATCCTAGTCAGCCACTGTAGCTCATGGGCATGTGCATATAAGTAATGAGCACATGCAAGAGCAGTGTCATTTTATGTTGTCAGCCAGAGTGAAAGCATGTATGTATGGAGATGCACATGTATGAGAGTTTGTAGTAATATGTCAGTTAGTGAAAGTAAATGTTCCAGTTTCCACTGCTGATGTGTTTGTGTACAGTAAATGACTTGAACGCATACCCAGCATCATTGTCTTATTTGAATGCACAAGACAAGTGACAGATAGTATGGATAGTAATCAGATGTTAGTAGGTAATAAAGACTTTGAAGGGGCAATTTGAATAAAAAATTACAACATAATGTTGGCACAGCTCATAGCACATAGCATTCATAATAGATCATGAAAATTAGTCTGGAGCAAAATTTACTTCATTTTTTTAGCATGGCAAGGAGGTGAAAGCAAATGACACCCAGACTCTGGCCCTCCTCTGGTACTGTGGGACTCTCACCCACTAAAACACCCCCTAACACTGGTACAATTCTAGCCTGCTAGAGGTCCTATCCTTACCTTGCTGTATAATAAATGGCATTGATTCTCTATACCGCCATAATCAGAATCTAACTCATCACTCATAGGTTTAACACCTGACGCCCCAACCACTGCACCAAGCAAGATTCTTCAGGTGGATCTATGATTGACCAACTTTTGTCTTGACAATTTTGTTATGTTCTATTTTAAATTCTTTTTGCATTTCGATTTTTAGTTGCTGAAAATAGACAAAATGTGATTTTTTATAGGTCTTGTGCTGCTGACAGTTTGCTGATGGTTTGGTTTAATTTTTATTTGTGACTCTCTAGCTATAAAGACTAGTTTGCTGGAGTTTTTCAACTGTTAAATGGTATTTATCATCATTGTAAAAGTGTGTATACAACTTTAATAATACACTTATATGCATGTGCTTACTTGTGTGAGTAAATCTCAGTTCTATATTTGATAAACTATACTTGTGTAAAAGTAAAGCATTACTTTAGTTAGCAACTAGTAATAGTAATATATTACTTGTTAAAAAAGTAATAAGTAATAGTAATATATTGCTTTCACTGAAAAGTAACTAGTAATAGTAACTTATTACTTTTATAAATAACTAGCACAACACTGCACACACACACACACACACACACACACACACACACACACACACACACACACACACACACACTCAGACTCATGTTAGTCATTTAGAAAAAGGAATGTGAATAGGTATTCAATGAAATTTTCAGGTGCACAAAACACAGCTGCAAGCAATAGTGTCTTTATTGTTTCTGACATTTTCAATTGTCAGAGTTGTAGCTAACAATGTTTCTGATTTCACTGTTTATAGTGTGCTGTTAGTATCAGTTCTATCTTAAGCACAACTCTACTGTGGAATTCATAAAGCTAAATGATTGGCATAAATTCATGCAAAAAGTTACCAAATGATGGAAACCAGTAAAATTATTGGCCCAAAACATTATCAAATCATATAGAATAGTCCTGCAAGTTTTTAGTGCTACATCGAAACATATCTCAGATTTACTATTCCTCCATGCAGGACTAGCTTAGTCTTGCACAGAGGTGGCTGTTTAGGAGCAGGATGGCAGCGCACCATGCATAGTAATGAGATGCACTGCCTGAGCTCCTAATCTTACACAGACCATGTAAGATTGCAGGGGATGTGTCTGAGAGCAGAGCTCTCAGAATATACATGCCTCCGCAATGAAGAACAGCAGAAACGGGTAAGAAATGAATGAGACTGCTCATAGGTGCCCGCATATCCCCACTAACATTCCCCCTCATGTACAACAGCAAGTAATTGCTGCAGGAGTCCAGTGGGGAACATGGGGAAAGTGCACTGTCAGCATGTACATGTCTATTGGATAGATGGACAGGGTGACATGCCCTCTGTAGCCCACTACAATCACACCATAGTTACTATCAGTGGGCAATATGCATTGTGCTACCAACACAGTGGCTGTTCCCTAGCATACCTTTCAATTGTACAGATTTTTGCAGAATGTCCAGATTTTTGCCTTATATTTTTGGTCCATTTTTCATAAAATTGTGGCTTTCTGGCAAATTAGTGACAAATCATTAAAGATTGAAGTTAGAAAATAATGATAGACATTTGAGTTTTAGACTTCATACCCTTCAGAAAATTCATGCCAGTGCAAAACTTGTTATTCTATCAACTTTCTAAGTTTGTAAGAGCAATATTTAAAAAAAATGTCCCTATTTGTACCACTTTGTTCATGGCTTTATCCAGATTTTTTATTCTAAGAGGTTGAGAGTAATGTTGCCTAGGCAAGTGTGTGTGTGTGTGTGTGTGTGTGTGTGTGTGTGTGTGTGTGTGTGTGTGTGTGTGTGTGTGTGTGTGTGTGTGTGCGTGTGTGTGCGTGTGTGTGTGTGTGTGTGTGTGTGTGTGTGTGTGTGTGTGTGTGTGTATGAGACATTGAGAGTGTTCACTGGGTAATACTATAGTTGCTAACTTTGTTTACCTGGCCTTGATGTCACATGTATGGGTATAGATTTGCACCCCAGCCTCTCGGCTATTTCACATCTGTTATCCCTGTATGGTGGACATTGTGATACATAATAGGGCCACCATATAAGAAATTAGCAAAACCCACTTCACATTGAGCCCAGTTGTTACGCACTCACAACCACCTCCACACAGGATTCGAGTTTCAAACACAGACATACACACCTGTCATGTCTGGGATTAGAACTCCTACATAATTAGTTTATTACACTACAGCACTCCACAGTTATAGGACGCGCCATGGAGATTACTGGAATACTCCTTCCCCAAAAGTGTATTTCACATTGAATGACATCAGCAGGATTGCCAAAGTAGGGCATTCAAATTGTAGTGAGTGTGGCTAGGCTAAAATGCATTGTTCCCTACACAGACATTGAAACACACACAAAACATCCACAACCAACATGTGTGGGCATAGAACCGCTATGAGAGTTCTATATTACACTACAGCATGAAGCTGTTATAGGACACACCACGGGGATTACTAGATTATGCCTTCCCCAAAGCTGTATGTCACAATGAATAACATCAGCAGGATTGCCAAAGTAGGGCATTTGAATTGTAATGAGTGTGGCTAGGCTAAAATGCATTGCTCCCTACACAGACATTGCAACACACACAAAACATCCACAACCAACATGTGTGGGAATAGAGCCCTTACCAGAGTTCTATATCACACTACAGCATGAAGCTGTTATAGGACTCACCACGGGGATTACTAGAGTAGTCCTTCTCCAAAGCTGTATTTCACAATGAATGAAATCAGCAGGATTGCCAAAGTAGGGAATTTGAATTGTAGTGAATACTCCCTACACAGACATTGAAACACACACAAAACATCCACAACCAACATGTGTTGGACTAGAACCCCTACCAGAGCTCTATATCACACTACAACATGAAGCTGTTATAGGATACACTACAGGGATTACTGGAGTACTCTTTCCCGAAAGGTGTATTTCACAATGAATGACATCAGCAGGATTGTCAAAGTAGGGCATTTGAATTGTAGTGAGTGTGGCTAGGCTAAAATGCATTGCTCCCTAAAGTGACATTGAAACACACAAACTTGCCACTCCTACCTAACTAGTTACACTACAGCAGTACACAGGTATAGGATGCACCACAGAGATTACTGGGCTGCAGCTTTCCAAAAGGTTTATTTCACAGTGTATGACATCAGCAGCCTTGACAAAGCAGGGCATTTAAACTGTAGTGATTGTGACTAGCCGAAAAAGGCATTGCTTTCTACACAGACAGACACACACACACACACACACACACACACACACACACACACACACACACACACACACACACACACACACACAATTGCCATGTCTGAGATTAGAACTCATCCCTAACTAGTTTATCATACTACAGCAGTACGTAGTTATAGAAAGCACCACAAAGATTACTGGCCTACACCTTTCATAAGGGTGCATTTCAAAGTGGGTGACCTTAGCAGGCTTGTCATAGTATGGCTATGGGGAGGGCAGTGTGTGTGCATGGGCCATAACCCATTCATCTAGAGGTTGACACACCACATGCGGGCAGATGCAGGGTTATATTCCACAGGTACATGTATACAGCTGCTAGACGACTACTTCCTTGTACAGTCATGTTGCACAGCTAGCACTTGCACCACATAGTCCATCATGCTGACAGATACCAGTGGCTAAGGTCTACAGTGAGTGACATCCGAACCTCATGTGGTTGTAGCCATTTGGCTGTGTGCTGGGTGGATCAGGCATCATAATGGATGACCCCTTATGACAGTCACTCTCTTCCACACATCTGTGTATGTCTACTTTTGGCTTATTATAATGTGTTGTCCTTGGATATATGCCTGTATTCCCATCCAGTGTGTGTGCAAAGCATGAGTGTTGCATACTGAGGAGTGCCTGCACTAACATCTGCAAATGCCAGATATGTGTGGTCCACTGTTGTTTGCAGACATGGCCTTCATCTGTTTAAGTGTGTGAGCATGTCCAGTATGACCTTTCGATATGTTTTTGACACACATTGCCTTCATTTCTCTAAATGTGTGAGCATGCCCAGTGTGCCCTTCTGTACTGAATGTGTGGATCAATTCCAGGTAGTTTGTACTGCAGTGCAGACCTTTGTGTTGTACACCTACAGGTAGCATACTGTTTCTGCAGGGTATCCATCAATCATTTGGCAATATGGGGGCAAACTGTGCAGGAGATAGTGTGTACTGTAGGTGATTGTGTCTGCGCTGCTTCATCTGCATGGTACTGCTGTTAGCAGAGATATTCAGACATTTGTACTGTTATACACAGTGATGTTTTCTGTCCTCATGTATTGTCAGGTGGACATTCTTGCTCACAGTGATGACTTGGGGGACAAGGGTGACTATAGCTGTGTCTGGTATTTTGGGCAAACACCTACGTATTCATGGTAAGTTATTACCAGCAACAACAGTTGCTTGTTCAACTGTTTTTGTCATTTGCATTTGCCTGTTTGTTTTCATGGTAAGTTATGCCATTCTGGAGGGGGAGCAGCAGACACTTGGTGCTGGGCTTGTGTATTCAGTTCAGCACCTTGGTACAATGCTGGCAGAAGATCCCATACTTGTCCGCCCATCAACATGGCACTATAGCCTTATCTTGCTGTGGCAATGCCTCACAGCTGTACAGATTTGCACGTTAGCCAGAGGCAGGAGCCATGGCTCAGACCATTTACTCTATTGTGGTGTACGGGCAGGTGTGTAGCCATCCATTTATGTGTTTGCAACCAGGGATAGTGTGCACAGTTTGGTGTCAGACCCTGCACATTCCATGCTGCCCATGCTCCCACCGCCCCCTCTGTTATTCTAACCTCTTCTACACATTATGCATACATTCTCTGATATTTTCTCTAAAGGTATCACCACATCACAGGTGTGTGTTAGTGCTGGTCCACAGTTCATGCAGTAGGACATGGTGGACATGTTACTGTGGTTTCTCCACATGGCCTTGCATATGGCTTACATGGAGTGTGTTATGTTGTTATTTGGGTGTCCATGACATAACATGCATTGGCAGTACATATGAGACACGGGCCTTTGGCAGGTGAACGTGGGGCATTAAGTGTTGATGCAGGCCAGATGTGGCAGGCTGTTGCATTCTGTCAGTTCTTCAGTCCCAGACCACCATACAGTATATTCCGCTGGGGTGACATGGTAGATGTGATGGTTGTTCATGCCAATGCCTTCTATCAGTCTTGATCAGGTGACATGGATGCTGATAGGGTGCTGCCTACAGCTAGGGACAAAACTGCATGAGACACCTGCATTGCATGCTGCAGTCTTCCGCTATTGCCATATACAGGTGGGGTCATACTGTACCCATTCCCCACAGCAGGGATATTGCCAGAGAGGTGCCTGTGGGTGGTGTTTGCATGGCTGAGTGCATATGTGCTATGGACACTACTTGCATCTGACACACAGATATGCATGGGGCATTACAGTTATGCTGGCATGTGCAGGTACATCAGCTGATTCCCAATACATCAGTCCTACCTCCTTTGTGATCTGCAGGTGTTCAGGCAGACATCACCAGTATCCCCTACTAAGGTCCTGTTACTGTGATGCATACCTATATGCACAAATCCAAGGGTGTCACCATTTCACAGTGACACAATATATATACTGTATGTCTGAGGTACTTTCCCCTGTGTACTGCTTGTATATCTAGCTGAACAGCCATGCCATGTCAGTCTTTCAGATGGTGACACATATTACCACCATACATTTACAATGGCTTACTGCTAACATGTGTTATACTGGTGGGGATTGTCTTTGGCACTGCAGTCGGGAGGGCTTGTCCCTGTTATTAGCAGTAGTGGGCAATGGCCACCAGGTTTTACCTCAGCATACATACATACTGACCACTCTCACTCATTATGAAACACACACCATCCTAACACACGCAGACCTGCATATTGTGCAAATGCTACAACCTATCCTGCTACCTTGGCCACCTCTGGCCATCTGTGCTTCACTCGTATTATACCTTCTCATACATGTTACTACATTTCTACACAGGATTGGGGGGGCACACCTGAGTGTCAATACATTTCTACACTGGATTGGGGGAAGGAGCAGACCTGTCTGTTTCCACATGTCTATATAGGTGTGGTGGGGCACTCCTAACTTTTACTACATTTCTACATAGGATTGTGGGGGACACACCTGACTGTTTTTACATGCCTACACAGGATTGGGGGGGCACACCTGACTGTTACCACATTTCTACATAGGATTGGGGGGGCACACCTTACTGTTTTTACATATTTACATAGGATGGGGGGCACACCTGGCACATGCACACATTTGCTATGACTGTACTGGTATGTCAGGTGCTCCATTTCATTCTGTATTCTAACCTATCATACTGACTAGAGGCATATCAGTGTACTACAGTTCTTAGCTTTGATTGCCCTACATATTAATGTCTGACTTCCAACCCTTCAGAACTAACATCCCATTGCCTAACCTGCTGTAGTCTGTCTGTGTAGGCTTGGGGGTGGAGATTACCCATAGGCATCATTCAGAGGCCACAGCACAGTCTCTGTTTGGGTTTGTCTATACCTGTCTTGCTGGCTGAGACTGTTGTTGGATATGTGAAACTCCCTGACTGGCATGTGAGAGTCATATGGACACACATGTGGACCAGCACATTTCCTGCAGTGGGTTTGTCATCCTATGTAGTACTGGCTACTATGGTGACTTCAGTATGTGTTACAGATGTCATGGTGCCACTATGGGTGTCTACTATCTGCTACCATACCATTCAGCCACCCAATTCGCTTGCGTGCTCACATCCATAACATAGCTATAGGTAATGGCACATTTTTCTCCATTTGGCAATTGGTAGGTTGATTGACTTACCTTGTGTGTGTGCCAGGATTGAGGATGGTGCTGGAGGGCTGCCTCTGTCGGATGCACATAGTTCACTCCCTATACATGGTTGAGCACAGGTAGTGTCATGTTTGTCATCCCTTTTACTGTATGTGCGAGTCAGAGAGAGTGGTGTCATTCCCTGGGTCCCTACTGTGTCTGTGTATATGCTATGTGTTGTCTCTTTGCCATGGCCTGGGCATACTGGGCATGCCTCCATCTGCCTACTGGGGCAGGCTCAGGTTGTTCCTTCTCCGAGTCACTCTGTGCCTGTGCAGGCCTTGGCATTTGTGGGCGGCTGTGTGGCCCTGCCCCATGCTGTTCCTGCTGCAGCTGTTTCTGCAGGATCATATTGCGTAGCATGGCACATACCATAGCAATTTGGGTACAGGTAGCTGTTGAGTACTGCAAGGCTCCACCGGATGTGTCAAGACAATGGAACTGTGACTTCAGCATCCCAAACCACACTCAATTATAAGTCTGTTCTGTGCGTGTGCCTCATTATGGCGTTCTTGTTCAGGTGTGTGTGCATTTCTGATGGGTGTCATCAATCACGGCTCCAGTGTGTAACCAGCATCCCCCACTTGGTGACCATAGGGGATGTCCCCATTGGCAAATCTCTGGTACAGCTGCATCAGATGCCAAATGTTGGAATTGTGATAGCTTCCAGGGTGGCCAGCACGCACATTCTTTATAATGCCCTGGGGATCGCACACGACCTCACAGTTGATGGAGGGGAGGCCACTGCGGTTGATGTAGGTAGGCCCTACCCTGATCACCGGGTGGTGCTATGATGCATATGTGCATGCAGTCTATAGCACCCACTACCTCAGGGTATTCTGCTATTTGGTGGAAGAGATGCATATTGCTGGCCAATACCTCACGGGTGTTGAGGAAATATATGTTCTCACTGGCATTTGCTAGCATGGCATCCAGGAACTTGTGGAATACTCTGGATGCTGATGCATGTAAGATCTCCATGGTATCCCCAGTTGAGCTTTGGGAGGTACCTGTGGCTAGTATTCCTAGGTCTACACATACCTTGGTATCTACTGGGATGGGTTTTCCTCGGTCAGTTCGGTTTGCCAGGTGTGGCCGGCACAGCTCAAAATTTTTTTGTAGGAGGTCCATGTCCACCCTATAGTGCTCCACTATCTTCAGCTCCTGTAGCTCCTGGTAGGTTACCCTGGGTCTGGACACTCTTCTCCATCTCCTCACTGTGGGTTGATCGGCAGCATTCACATTCTCACCACCCTCAGCCTCTTGCACTTGTTGTTCTATGTTGTTTGCTGCAGCTCCTCTCATTTTGTAGTTTTGTTTGTTAAAAGTTCCCCGCTTGGATACACCGGTGGTGTAGAGTATGGGAAAAACCAGAGGGGAATGTCTTTGCATAGTTTATAGTAGTGTTCTGGGCTGGGCTTGTCTGATGCCAGTGTAATTGGCTGATTCTGATACATTTCACCTGCCAGCTATGCTAGTTCTTCTTGATGACCTTCCTACTGCTGTTTTCCCTTCCCATTGCCTTCCTGTTTAAGCCCGGGGGCATGTTGTGCAAACAGAGTGCTCAAATGTGCACAGTGCTGATATTTCCTGGTTTAACTTTCTTTTTCTTCTTTTAAAACCCGGTGCATGGTGCGCACACCTGCATAGGCAATGTAAAGAGTTCTAGGCAGATTCAGACACACCCCCTTGCTTAGCTGTGCTAAGCTAGGAGCGAACCCAAGCCACAAGGCTCCAATCCACTTACAGTATGCCTGACACACCCAACCATGATGTCAGCTAACTCATAGGCTTGCACCAAGCTATTCCTACTCTTACACTGTTGGGACCTGACTAGCATCCTGGGGAAAACCGGGATTCACTATCATTCCGCTCATTTGCATAGGATTGCCTGCTAATGCATGGTTACATGTCTCACACTGAACCTCCCCCTTTAACAACCAATACTCACTGGCCATGCTGTCTTCTGCCTGCCACTGACTTTCATGGCAGAATAGTGATTTTTAGTTAGAATGCTTATTTTAGGTTTATTTTATTATTTTCCCCCGATCCCGTTTGCGCACCGCTGCTCTACGCTTAAACAGCTGAGATCGGCAAAAAAAAAAGTAAAAGTTTTTAAAATTTTTTGGCTTTCTGCAATGCCAATGGTTTTATATTTGGCCATCGGCATGCTTCCTGACTGATATGCAGCCTTTATTTGGAGCTGTCACAGCTTCGTTTTGGATTTTGCAGAAATGTACTCGGTTACTAACCGAGTACATTTCTGCAGATTGCACTAGTCCTGCACGGCCGGTTTCAAGCTTCCTGGATCACAAATTTACCTTATTTGCATGAATTTATTTTGCAAATGGGGTGATTTGCATACAGGGGCTTAGTCCGTGCAGGACTAGTGCAGGAGCACTTGTGCACGCCCCTGCAGACTTTCCTGGATCGCATGGCAGACATATCGCCTGCTACAACTCCTGCACTAATCCTGCAAGCTGTGCAAGGCATGCAAAATACAGGTGATAGTATATGCTACTGCTACAAAGCAAAAAGTGAGGCACAGTCATGAGGAACAGTGGAATGCAAATTACATCTTCATTATATGCATAATATCTGGACGATACACAACCTTACAATGTCTAGATTGTAGGAAAGTGAATAGAACACTACAAAATAATTGAATGCACAGGTTGTTGCGTCTTTCAGCTTTTCCCAGTTAGGGGTCACCACAGCGGAACTCTGGTCTGCTAATGATCGGTAGTTAATTTTTACGTGCCAAGTTACCAGCCCTGATGCACAACCTTCAATGAAGGTATGCCCATTCACGCATGTCTCCACGCAGAAGATGCTCTAGCTGAGAATCGAACTGGACAGCGTCTTACTGTGAGGTGACAACGCTACCGCAGCACCACCACCGCATAATTGTAGAAAAGAATGGCTATAGGGTGCTCATTTTATACATGCTACATAAGGTAAACTGAAAGAACATCATGGATTTGGGAGCTGTAAACTCAGCAAGGTCATAGCAATGTTAACAAATCCATGTCAGACAAAAATCTTTTTTTTTTATTTTTATTTTTTTTATTTATTTAACATTTGTTGACTGGGATAGTCTGACTAGGTTCCACAGATCTTGTTTTTTTGCAGAGGCTGGAGGCTTGCTCCAGAAGCATGTCTTTAGAATGAATGTGGAGGAAGGAGGAGAGGAAAGAGGAAACACACAAGGAGAAGGAGAACATGCAAACCACACAGAAGGCCCCCCCCAGCGAATGAGACAGAGAGAACCTCTTGCTGTGAGGCAACAGCATTAACCACTGCACCACTGCGCCACCCATTTTTATGCTGAATTATAAATAATTTAGTCTAGACATGGCAGTATTGGGTACAATGTGATATCTGCAATGTAGAACTCTCACCAACTGGCTTCTAGGGCAGACCCATCCTCCTTCATATCAAGACTGCAGATAGTTAGAGACTTAGTATATTTGGGATGGGTGGGAGGGGTGGTGTGGGTGAGGGTGAGGTATTAGGGGGGACTGATATTCCTGAAGACTTGATTTTAGTGGTGTAAGAAAGTGATAGGATAATCAGGTGTGGAATATGATTATGACTGTGAAGTTAGCCTGGAGTACTACATGTGCAAATCCAGTTTTTAGCAAGGTAGTATTTGAGTAGTTTCTTGAGGTTGTGTAAATTAGGGGTTGTTAGGATGGACTGTGCAAGAGAATTCCATTGCTTGGAGATGTGGTGAAAATAGTGGGAGTTCCCAGCTTTGTTGTTAGATTTGGCGATGTGTAACAGAGATGTGTATGAGGAGTGGAGAGTTTGTGAGTTCTATTGTTGTTGAACCATTTGCTGTATAGCAGGGATTTTGTCCTATTGGTGAATGAGTTTATGGGTAGTGGTGAGTTGGGTGTATTGTAATTTTTGTGGTAGTTCAAGCCAGTTTAATTGCTGTAATGTCAGGCAATGATGTGATCTGAATGGAGCATTAGTTGCAAATTTTGCAATTTTATTGCAACATGCTTCTAGTTTAGTTAAGTTGGTTTTGTTTAGATTAGTAAGAATGGGGGATGCATACACTAGTGTGGAGAGAAGTTGTGTCAATGAAATTTCAAGTGTGGTAGTGGTAGTGAGGAAGGGTTTAATTCTACAGAGAGAGCCTGTCTTTATGTGTGCTTGTTTTGATGGCTTGTGCTAGGTGTATATTAAATTTCAATTTGTTGTCAATGGTTACTCCTAGTAGATTGGTGTGTGGTACTGTCATTATGATGGTGTTGTCTGATGAGTGTATTTGGAAAAAGGTGGATGAGGTCTGGTGATTTACTTGGAGGAAATAAAATGAGCTTAGTTTTGTTTAGGTTAAGTATTAGTTGAGAATTTTCTAGCCAAGGTTCAATGGCTGAAAACGCTTGTGTTTTTCTGTGGAGTTGTAGTCAGGCATCAGCACAGATGAGTGCAGAGTGATCTGCATACTGAATGATGGTGGCTAGCTGGGTGGCAGTATGTAGATTGTTTGTAAATATGGTAAAGAGAAGGGGTCCCATGATTGCACCCTGGGAAACTTCCATGTTTATTGGTTGGCAGGCGGAAAGTTCCAGTTCCCATTTGATTGGTTGTAGGTAGCCAGTTATGCAACTGTGAAACCAGATGAAAGCTGAGTAATTAAGTTTAAGGGAGGCTAATTTGTCAAAGAGCTTTTTGTGGGAAACTGTGTCGAATGCTTTGTAGAGATGGAGGAATACTGAGGATACAATTTTGCCTTCATTTCTGTAGTGGTTTATGATATCTGTGAAGTTTAGGGGAGCTGTTGTAGTGCTGTGATAGGGCTGAAAGCCATGTTTTGTATTTGTCAAGAGGTTGTTTGTTAGTAGATAACTCATGAGCTGTTTATGAATGCATTTTTCTATTATTTTTGCTAGTGGTTACAGAATTGCAATGGGTCTATAGTTAGATAATTCAGTAGAATTTCCACCTTTATGGATAGGGGTGATGTGTGATATTTTCCAGGATTGTGAGACTTACTATTCAGAGATGGAGTGATTAATTAAAATGGAGATGGGGTATGCAATGGCTTCTTTTACTTGCTTGAGGTATTCAGATGGTAGGTTATCAGCTGCAAGGAAGGATGGCTTCGGTTTACTAAGTCATTTTTAATGGTATTGATGGGGACTGGTTTAAGGTGAAAGTTATTATTGTTGTCGACTGGGAGGAATAGTATGGGTGGTGGGAAGTTGTTTTGGTTTCTAGTGTTTAGATAGCTGTGGTAAAGACTGTATTAAATTGTTTAGCTATAGTGTCATGACTGGATGTGAATTTTGGGGGTGGGGTTGTTTGCCTGGTTGAAGTTTTTTTAGGGGAGCCCAGAATTTTTGTGGGTTATTTTTATGTTTGTCCTGGATATTTGTGTAGCAATCTTTTTTATCAGTCTTTATATGAATGTTAGCTTTGTTTCTTAGATAGCGGTAGTGTTCGTGATTAGCTTGTGTTTTTTAGTATGCCACTGTGTCCAGGTTTTGTCCCTTTATTTTAGTAGGTTTTTGTTTTTTGTTTTTAACCATGGTGCATAATTTTATTTGTGTCTTGAGGTTCTTATTGAGGCTAGTTTATAGAGTTTGTTGAGGAAAGTTCTATTGAAGTACTCAACGGCATTAGTGAGAGGTAGTATTTTGATAGGTGTCCAGTCACATGAGCATAGGATCGTATTAAATATTTCAGGGATGAAGTCTATTTTGCTCTGAAATTGCCTAGGTGGGATGACTCTAGGGGTATGGATTTTTTGTCTTAGTAGGTATGTTAGGAGGGGTCTATATTATGTTATCAAAAAGTGAGTTCGCCGAACTACATCTACATCAGAAATGCAGTTCAGCTCATTATATATATCAACTCTGAGATCGCACAACAGCGAGGAAAGGGCAAATTCTCCAGTCTTCACTGTACTGTGATCACACCATCAACAATTCGCTCAACTGCATTTCCGATGTAGATGCAGTTTGGCGAATTCACTTTTCGATAACATAATATGGACCCGCTGGGAGGTGGTCACAGATACCATCTGGAAGACAGCCAAATTGTTTGTCTTGGGTTGTTTTATTGATTGAAATCCAATCGAGGATTAATTGGTGGTTGGAGGATTTATTTATTCTAGTAGGGGTTTGCATGAGTTGTTTGAAACCATGTAGGTTAATAAACATAGTGGGGTTATTCATGTTATACATGTTCCAGTCTGCAGTTAGATCACCCGTTATAATAGTTCCTTGGGAGAATGAGTTTGATGTGTAGCAGAGTATTTTTTCTATTGCTATGAGGTTATTGCCTGGGGGAATTTCTACAACAATAATGAGTAGGTGTTTATTGGGGGTTATTTTGAATTTGGTAAATGATAATAATTCTGCATTGTTAAAGGATTGTTTGGCAGTTTTGAGCTTTTCTAATTTTAGATTTGATTCATAACTTATGTCAATGCCATCTCCATGCCTACAGGTCTGGTCTGGCCTGTATATATTATATCCTGGGGCCGTGATAGTTATCTTGTGTGTCTGGTTTCAGCCATATTTTGGTAATGATAGTAATATATGTAGAGTAGGGTGCAATGTTGGCATGTAGTTCATGTATTTTATTGATGATGCTTCTAAGGTTTATGCTAATTAGGAGGAGGTTGGTACTTCTAGAGGAGATGTGAGGTGTTGCTTGGGATTGGGCTTTAGGATTATCAGTAGTTTGGCATTTATTCTTGTTTGGTCCTGAATTTAGGTGTATAGCACCACAGAGGTTTAGCTTGGTTGTTAGGCTATTTACTAGACAGTGGATTTCAGTTAGACATTTACTTTGTTTGGAGTTGGGTTGGTATTTAGGTGATAGTTTATTATATTTGTATTGGAAGAATGTAAGATGAGCAATATTGCAGATATTTGGAGCTATAATCAGGTCTATGGTTGTGTTTTGGAGAAATTGTGGTGTATGGTTGTTGGAGATTTATAGTTATGTGGTATTGTGTTATAATTTATTAGTATTAGTAGTGTAAGAAAGGGGGTAAGTATTAATAGGAGTTTTGTAAGTTTAAGGTTAGTTGTGGTCATATTTGTTATTGTTTGAGGTGTGTGTATATTGGAATTGTTGTTTTCTGTTTTGGAGTTAGACTGTGGTTTGCGGGTTAGTTAGAGGAGGTGTGGTGTAGGTGTGGTTTGTTTATTGGGGGTAATATGTTTTGTGTTGTGATTGAATGTTGAAGATTAATAAGAGTGTAGTGGATTAAGCCATGTCAGATAAAGTGTAAAGAAAAAAAAAACTATCAGAAAGTTCTATCTACAGTACAAATAACTGAATGACAATATGGGCAGGTAAGCCTATATTGCTATAGTTAGTAGAGAAAGGTGTTCTGCACGTAGCAAATAGCAGTGTAATTACTCTCTCAGTAGCCAATTTGTGGTTAACAGTATCGCATTCTTAGAGAGTAGGGCACACTTTAGAACTGTATTGGATCCAATACACGGTGTTCTGTGGGGTTTTTATTTGTTGTAATTCCTGTGGTTAGGTTTAAAAGTAGCAAAATGCTCAATTATCAGTGGTGATTGCTGGTGAGAAAAGAGAGTGATTGGGACAGATTTCACTTAATTCTTTGGCTGCAGTACTTCTGTATGCAGAGCTACAGGCTCTGACATTTTTTGGAAAGATTGGGTCACCTACCTGGCAGTTATTGGCCGGATTGCTTGCGGAGAGAGAAAAAGTTATTAATGGTACTTGGTTATGTGGAGAGAAGCTAGCACTATATGGGGGTGGGATACAGACCTAACATCTAATCTTTAGTAGGAGAAAGAATAGTAATGATGAGGGGGGCTAAGCTTGACTAATCGGTTGATGTTATGCCTCAAGAAACTCTAACTCTAACAAGAAAAGTGAAAGTAAATTATTTTACTAGATATGAAGCAACATACTTTGCAGAAATCAATTTCTTTGCTGCTGTATTCATTTTCTGTGAAAAAACTGTGCTCAGGAGTGGGCTGTAATCATTGCCAAGGGCTTGTTCGGACTCCGTAGGTTAACCCTAGCCTTGAGGTGCAGTGTTAACACTCAAAACAATATCACCTGGAGGAAAGCTGAAAAATGAAAGAGTAGAGATAAAGATGCTGGAGCATGGAGGTTAGGAAGGGTTAGAGTAGAGCAGCAGTGATTAGTGTACAAGCATTTTACATGGTTCATTTTAAAAGCACAGTAGCGGATGACCAACAATGATTAAACATTGATTCTTAGGTTATATAGTTCACTAAGATAGTTAGCTGTTCATCAGTATGTCTAAAAAGAATGCAACAGCAGTATCTATGTCAATGAAGCTCTAAAAACACATTAGGAATTACTGTACCAAGGAGAGCAAGTCATAAGGCTAATATGCTTTGACTATTAAGTTATATACTTTGCATCCCTTAACAGTTCATTTTACAATTCTAAAGAGAACAAGACATTCAAAATTAATAACATTGCCTTTAGTCAGTTTATGTCAGCTTTCATTCTCACACAGTGCTTAATTCATCTCCTCCAGATGATGTCTGTATCTTAATTGTATGCAGGGACGTCGGAAGGCATACTGATTTCAGTACAACTTTTGTAGAAGGTGGTAGCTTTTTTGAAAAAAAAAAAAAAAAAAACCTTAAAGGATGTTGGATCCTTTAAGGAGCATACCAGCCAGTCGGAAGTGAGCTCACATCATGTCCGGCTGGCGGGAAATAATCTGAGTTGGAACTTGGAAGGCAATTAATGGATTCGTGAGCGGGAAACTAGAAGGCAAGGATTATCGGAAGGCAAGTGGATGCAAGGGCGTTTGGAATGTTATCGGAAGACAAGGGCAGGGGAAGGCAACATTTTTGAAGTAAGTGTGTGTGTGTGTGTGTGTGTGTGTGTGTGTGTGTGTGTGTGTGTGTGTGTGTGTGTGTGTGTGTGTGTGTGTGTGTGTAAATACATGTTAGATCTTAAAACCCAGAGCTAGTCAGCTTGACTTCACTTTTTTAGCCGCAACTCAACTTCACAAAAATTTCAGCTTGATGATATAAAACATCTAAACACATCAACTCACATGACAAACAGAGCAAAAATAAAATATTTGTGACTGGTTGCAAGCTCTTCCTACCTATTTTCTTTAATATTCACAGAGGGAGGGAAAAAACAATTTTATTTATTTAACCTGGGTTGACAAGGTTAGTCCCACGAGGTTAGTAGCCTCTTTTCAGGGCATACCTGAGGCAGTATTTCTATTACCAGGGGAAATTTGGCCAAAACATTGGGGAACTTCCCCTACTCATTAGCAAGCGGGGACTATCCTTGTTGTGAGACATCCTGCTTCTGGTACGGGCATAGTGGTGGCTCAGAGAAGTAGGAAGGAAGATGGAAAATGTGTGCAGTGTGAAGAAGGTGGTTGGTAAAAGTTTGAGGATAAAGAAGAAAGGTCGGAGATGATGTTTATGGTGAAGGAAGTCAATAACAACCAAATGGCATGGAAGAACAAGAGTTACAAAATATATATCTTTTATTAATAAATAAAACTCCACAAAACCAAGATTAAGCACTTTTATCTCACTCGGGGGACTTACTCAGAATGCCGTTAACTACCTGGCTTCAGGCACATTTTATACCACAGGTTTTCAGTCATTAAAATTTTTTACAATTAACATTAATTAAAATTAATAAAATAAATTAAAACCCAAGTTAAAATTTAAAGAAACATGCAGTGTGTGTGTAAATGCCCCCACATACTACACCTGCTGGCTATAGGTGTTGAGGCTCAAACCTTGTACCTTTGCTTCAGGGTAAAAACAGCCTAAAGTCCCTAACCACCACCATTTCTGAACTTTGTTTAGATTTGCTTTTCTAATGGTTGTGAGCTATGGTGAGAACTGAAGTTGCATTTTTCCCATTATTGTTTTTGATGTTTGTCCAGGTTTTTTGTGCTAAAGTGTGAAGTGAGAACTGAATTTGTATTCCCTCATTATTGGCTTTGTTTGTCCAGGTTTTTTGTGCTAAGAGGTTGAGAGCTATCTAAATGATAGCCATTAAGTCTGTCTTCCTATTTTTCAGACTGCTGATTTAGCATAGTGGTATGTTGCACTGACTATAGTGCATATGGTTCTGGGTTCAAAACATGCATGGTGATAACACAGCATTTTATTCTAGCAACTTTTCAAAATTATACAAGCAATGTTTAAAATATGTCCCTGTTTTTTGGGCTTTTGTCCCCCCCCCCAATAAATGTTGGCTTTTTACAGATTTCTTGTGCTGCAAAGTTCAGAGATACAGCTGAGTGTCAACATTTTACAAGGAGCTGAGAGCTGCAGGGGAACTTAAGTTTAGTGCTTATGCAGAGTCTGTTTGTACTGTTAATAGCACAACAGGTAGTGTTCTTGCTTTTGATGTAGAAGGCTGTGGGTTCTTCTCCCACAGTAGGTAGATGCATTGCTGATACTGTACTGTGTTGTAAAGGGGGGTGGATGCTGTAGTCTGTTTTGGCGAAGATATCTAGTAGTAACTATGAACCTGTTATCAGTTTGCCATCCATTCCCTATTGCAATATTACTAGCGTATCATTGTTTTTAATGCAACATAGGCAATTTATTCCTCAAGGGCAACAGGCACATTATTTGTAAATGAAACCATGAAATATAAAGTTGTTTGCTAGAAGCAGCCTCTTCGTTAGTTACAGATTTCTCTAATGTGGAATTATGTAGATGGCTTTTACTAGTTCAGATATTGTGCATATTTACTGATACTGGTGGACTGTAGAAGTTTGAGTAGACTTTTATGATGGAAGGTGTATCAAAGAGCATGTGTATGTTTCATGTGCCAGGGGCCTATGATTTGAAAACAGCCCAAAGTTAATCTTTATCTGCCACTGGCAAATTGTATTTTCTTTGAATGTAGGTTTCAATGCTGTTTCAATGAATGTGAGTTTCAAGGGCAGAGAAGTTTTAATGCTAAGTCTAGTTTCATTGTGAGACTGCATTGCTTTGTTTAGCAGATATTTATTGGTGTTCGTGCTGTAAAATGCAAAATTAAAACTTTTTCTGGCAAATCATTTAGGAATGAAGTCACTAAATAATGACCGATGTTAAGTTTCAGACGTCATAATCTTCAGAAAAATGCATGCTAAAGCAAGACCTGATATTCTAGCAACTGTCTTAAGTTTATACAAGGTCAATTTTTAGTACTGTCTGTATGTTCCTCCAATATATTTGGCCTTGTCCAGATTTCCTGCATTAAAAGGTTGAGAAGTATTTGCAAATAAATCGCTTTATAGAATTAGGAATATCCAAACTTCAGAAATCCATGTAGATTCTCTAATTTTGTCAGCTGCTCTAAGTTAACTGTGCTCATATTAAAATGGTGTCCCTTCTTTGACAGGTTTCCAGCTGTATTGTCTGGCAATTTTATATTTTTGCATCACATTTTTGGTCCATTTTTCATAAAATTGCGGTTTTCTGGCAAATTAGTGGCAAATTGTTAAAGACTGAAGTTAGAAAATAATGGCAGACATTTGAGTTTCAGATTTCATATCTTTCAGAAAATTTGTACTAATGCAAGACCTACTACTATTCTATTATCTTTCTAAGTTTATAAGAGCAATATTTAAAAAAATGTCCTTATTTTTGGGCCTTTGCCTCAGTTTTATTTATGAGTTTTTTGCTCTAAGAGGTTGAGAGGTGTGTGTGTGTGTGTGGTGTGTGTGTGTGTGTGTGTGTGTGTGTGTGTGTGTGTGTGTGTGTGTGCGGTATTTAGCATACCTCTCAACTGTCCAAATGTTGCAGAATGTCCAGATTTTTGCCCCATATTTTTTGTCTGTTCCTCATAAATTTTGTGATTTTTCTAGAAAATCATTGAAGGCTGAAGTTGCTAAATAATGACAGACATTTGAGTTTCAGACTTCATGTCCTTTAGAAAAATTCATACTAGCACAAATCCTGTTATTCTAGCAACTTTCTCATACTAGCACAAATCCTGTTATTCTAGCAACTTTCTAAGTTCACGCGAACATTATTTAATATCTGTCCCTGTTTATTTTAGGCTTTGTCCATATTTCTTGCACTAAGAGGTAGGTAGGGGTGTGTGTGTGTGTGTGTGTGTGTGTGTGAATGAAACATCCTAGTTAGGGGTAGCAGGTGGTTAGTAATTTACTCAAGCTCAAAACCTGTACCTTAGTTACAGAAAACAAAAGTATAAATGCTCTACCCCAACTACCATGCTGCATTTTTCAAAGAACTGACACTTCAGGTTAATTTTCAATTCAAGGAACCGAGTTTGAGTGAATTTATATTATATTACTGAAGAGGCATTACAGCGAATGCCTCTTCATCGACACTAAAAGAGCGAACCATGAATTACTAGAATGGCCGTAGCTTGGCTGGGGAGGGGGGGGGTAGCAGTTTGAGAGCTGTCAGTACAAATTTGAAAATCCTAGCTACACCCCTGATTGTATGTCCTAGAAATGTGTAGTTCTAGCAAGAATAACATGAACTGAACAAATCCTTCCTTAAGGCAATACAAAGTTATAGGTATATGTACAACTTTAAATACAGTACTAGTAGGCAAAATTGATGTATTTGTCGTACTTGGTGTGCACACCTTCCAAAACACGCTTAGGCTCCTTACAGGGGTATTTGAATTTAAAAATGGTGTGAGGCAGGTAGACTGACATTAGTAAACAGTTTGTGGGTGTTTACACTGTATGGCTCATTTTGTGCTTACATGAGTTGCGGGAAAACCAGTGTGTCCCTACTGCATGTATTAAATAATAAATTAAGTCAGGCATCAGAAAGTTCTACCCACAGTAAAAATAACTGAATGGCAGTATGAGCAGGTAAGCCTATATATGCTACAGTTAGTAGAGAAAGGTGGTCTGCTTGTGGAAAAGAGCAGTGTAGTTATTTAGCCAATTTATGGTTAGAAGTATCAGATTCTTAGAGCACAGGGCACACTTTAGAATTGTATTGGATCCAATACTCAGTGTTCTGTGGGTGTTTTTATTTGTTGTAATTCCTATTGTTAGGCTTAAAAAGTAGTGAAATGCTCAATTTTCAGTGGGATTGCCTATAAGAAAAGATAACAGTCATGACAGATTTGGCTTAATTCTTTGGCTGCGGTATTTCTGTATACAGCTCTACATGCTCTGGCGTTTATGGCAAGACTGAGTCAACTACCTGGCAGTTATGGCCGGATTGTTTATAGAGAGGGAAAGAAGTTATTAATAGTACCTGGTTATGTGTATATGTTGTGGAATTTACCCTCTAAAAAACTAATCACAAAAGAACATCTCAGAATAGGATTATTTCTACCTAAAAGATATTTACTGATCTTAAACCAGATAATTAACCAACTTCTCAAAATGTTTACTCCCCGCCTTCTTAAATTTTGGGATAATAGTGATTTTTTTATAAGACTTTAATAAATACATTATACACTGACAGGCCAATTTCTAAAACCTATAAATTGATTATTAATTAGAAGTTTAAAAGATTTTGCTTATTATTTTTCATTATGGTTAAAATGTGACCAGAATGTCACAACAAACTTGGAACCAAACTAGCTAAATCTTGGTCATATAACTGTAAATATATTCCCCTTAAAATTTTGAGTATGCATAATTTATGATACCTCCTGATGCCTATCTCATTCCAGCAAGAAAAGGGCAATTTTACAAGAACTTTTCTTCTTAATATCTTGCAAGTAGGCGGTAGTCTACTTAACACCAAAAGTGTGGTAAGAGACCTTGGGACACAGGTGCGCAGTAGTTTTTCCTTTGATAATCACATCACCACAGTAGTCAAGAAATCCTTCTTACGTAGCACACCTCATCACAAAAGGTTTCTCATCCAGGAAAAAAGAGGTAATTGTTCCCCTCTACACATCACTCATTAGACCCATTATAGAGTACAACGCCCCTTTTGGTATATACCTCACAAGACATCTACAACAACTGCAAAAAGGCTGCAGAAATACTTCACAAAGAGGATTACCGGCCTCAAACAGATGTCCTATGCAGACCATCTCAAAAAACTCCAGCTTTACTCCATAGCATATCGCCTACTCAGAGGTCATCTCTGCCTAACATACAAAGCTATGTCAAACCCAGAGCTTTTGGACATGCTCCACTTAAAGAAATCCCAATCCCTCCAAGCTACATGCTCTAGGGACTTAAACCTTGTCACCACAATATACAGAACATGTTGGAGGGCTAGATTCCTGTCCCAGAGACTTCCCATACTCTGGAACAAACTACATATCTATGTCAAGCAAAGTTCCTCATTAGCAGCCTTCAAGAAAAATCTTGATTGGATGGGAGATAGGAAATTCACCCCGGGGATCACTTCTGTGGCTCTGCTCGACAGTGGTACAGGAAAATAATTTTCTTGGGTGGCATTAGGCAGAGATCACCTTGGAGTAGGAGATATGCTAAGGAGTAAAGCTGGAGTTTTTTGAGATGCCACGTAGAAGGATCACTAGCCATCTTACCACATAAGGATCTATATTTAAGGCTGATAGTTTTCTTGCAATTTTAGCATGAGGCATCACATCAAATACTTTGCCTAAATTGAGTTAAGTTCTATGAACAAAGTGGCCAGTGTTGACAGCTTGTGCGACCCTCTTAAAGAAGTTAACAGGATGTAACAGGTGTGATCTCCCCTTGATGAAGCCAAATTGTTGTGGGTCAAGCCTAATGAGGTTCTCAATATCATAATTAATGAGCTCATTTATGATATGCTCCATAGCTTTACATATCAGACTCAAATGGCTGATTGATCTATAATTTTCAGGATCCATGGTAGGGCTACTTTGTGGATGAGCATCACCACAGCATCACACTGGAATTTGGGTTCATACTGCTAAGTTAAGGCTAAGCAATTTAAGGAGAGGTTTAGGAAGAACCTGTCTGACACCATTTATTAAGCACTGAGGTATGTTATCAGGACCAATGGAAGAGGCATGTTTGGTCTTTGATACCTTATAAACAGGTTCTTTTGTGAGGATGGAGGTACAAGGTATTCCAGGATGAATGGTGTCTGGATATGAGTTTCCGGGTGAAGTCTGTGGTGAACTAATTTATTAGTATATTTGCAATGACATTGAGGAGGCCAGTAATGAGCAGTTCAGATCAATGTTAAGTACTATTGTTTAGTTTTTTAACATATCTAAAGAAGGATTTACAGTTATCCTTCAAACTCTGGCAATATGAACATTCAAAAAAATCAGTTTTCGGCAAAGCTGTCTCATCTTTTTTGCATTTTCATGAAGTGGGTTTTTCATAATAACAGGTAGACCCTTTGTAGCATGCTATTAGTTAAATGTCTGTCTTCTCCATGAAAAATTGAAGTTTTAAGAGCTCAATTTTCAGTTTACTGGGTATTAGTCTTGATAGTATTAAGTCCTGACAAACAGGGAGATACCACAACAGTTTTCATCAAGCATGAAGTAATATTTAGTGCAAAACTCAGGTATGGAGAAAATGCTTTCTTTACATACAAATCAAGTCTCTGTAATTAAACATGCATGGACATATACCTGATGCAGGAGAGACTCACCCCTGGATTCACGAAGCTCCATACAAGAATAAGGCTATTCTTGCATGGAGTGGTTCGTGTCCATTTAGGATAGCAGCGCGCCTTGCATATGCATGAAGGCATGCTGCTATCTAAACTAAATGGACATGAACCAGGAGCAAGCGCAGGGGGCGTGTGTCAGCAGTGCCTGCACCTCAAACATGCCACCTTCACTCTGAAAGTGCTGTATGGCACTTTCTGACACAAATGAGTGTCAATCTATATATCATTAGAGCCTGGCTCTAATATTATATAGTAAATGAGTGTCCACAGACACTGAAATGTAAATAGCTAACATTTCAGTGTCCTCGGACACTGAAAAAAAAAATAAAAAACACAAACACCTAGAAGGCAGCAGCCTTTAAGTGCATACCCCCAAATGTATGCACTTTTGCCCTACATGCATGGAAGCAGTAGGGCAAGAGGAAAGGAATACAGAATAAAAAAATGTAATAACATTTTTTTCATGAAATAAATCCAAAGTTTAAGCGTCGCTTAGCTTTTCTAAAATCCTGAAAATGATAGACAAGTGCTACTGTGATAGAAAATGTATCATGCTGCTGTAGCATAGTAGTACTGCAATGGTATAGCATGTAAAACATGCTTGGTTCGAATCCCCCCTCTGCCAAATTATTTAATACACTTTTAAGGAATTTGAATGATAGATGTCAATCATATGGCTTTTGTATAGCACAGTAGCGGTGGGGATATGTAAAATATAAATGTAAAAAGTAATTTATAAATTTAATGAAAAAAATAGATTTAAGCAATGCTTTGCTAGTGTAAGCATTGCTTACCTGCTGTCACCTCTGCTTAGCTGGTGTAAGCATTGCTATGTGGACTTGCATGGAGCTAAGCATAGTGCAGCATATTAAACATGTCCAATCAAGAAAAAGTGTGAGAAAACTGCCCTATTCAAACCACGCAGGTGAGAATATAGCCATAACCATTTGGGATTGCACAGCAGGAACAAAATATCTGACGTTGGTGAAGGTGTGCACTTCCCAGCAGAGATTTAGGGCATCCAGGAGTCCAGGGTGATGGTTGGACTCCTACTTAAAAACCATGATGGCAGGCTGCTGCAGGGCCAGTACCAGGGCTCACAGTACAAAGCAGAGGCCTGGGACTAGCTTGCACGTGATCTCACCAGTGCCACTGGCATACCTCAGACTTGTGAGCAGGTACAGCATCACCATAACAACCTGAAGCAGAGGAGAGGTGCAATCTTGAACCAGTGGATCCAAGAAGCCCATTTGCAGGATGTCTCACCTGTCTCTAAGTATGCAGTCTTATTTATCTCTAAGTATGGAAAAGGTTCAACTTGCGACTGTGCAGGTGTGATTAGTGTGCAATGTCTCCCCATACAGCTGCTGTGGAGAGGTCCCAGAATGTAGAGGCTCATGCCCAGCGACTGGCCCGGTTGCATCGGCTGTATGGTGAGTACAGAATACTCCCTATTATTAGCAGTAAGAAATCAAAATTATAGCAATGGTAGTACTGCCTGTATATATAATTGTGCTGTAAAAGTCAGGAATAAATGCCTGTGTCAGGCTACCAGTGTTACAATGAAGTATTCCCAGCTGCTGTGTAATACAGATATCAGTAGCAAACAAGGTACAATATGCAGGAGAGGATCATTAGAATATGTATGAGTGTATCTGAGTGAACCTGCCAAGAAAATGCCATGTCAGGGCTACTGTAACAGTTAGAAATAAAAAGCATTCTCCTGTGCAGATCATGCAGGCATAGTAATTGTGGATTTCTGAGTCATACACAGATATGTATGTCAAAACTAATAAATAAACAAGTGGAAGCACTCGAAATCCACAAATAAATACAAAAGAAATGCTGTGATTACTGAGACTGCAGGCATGAACTGGATAAAAAAAACTAATAAAGGTGATCCCAAACACTGGTGTATGTCATCTCACTTGTACCTGATAAATAGAAATATGTATTGCCCTGCAGAATGCATTAATTCAGGTGAACTGATTTAGCACTGCTTGTCTGCATACTTTAGAATGGGCATGTCAAATAACTGGAAAAAATCAACAGTACATATTCCCATCAGAATGTGTTTTACTTGTTTGTCTGCCAGCATTGCCCTGTGTTAACCTTTCAATTCAGCCATATGTAGCTCTGAATGTACTGAGAATTGTATAAGGCTAACAGGTGCAGACTTAAAATCTACACTGTGTAAAACAGTCAAATGTGCAATCCAGCTAATGTGCACATGTTTCACAACCAGTGACACCAATGTCTGTTTGTATGCATAATTTGTACTGAAAATGGAAAACAAATAATGCAACGTGTCATAATAAAAGTACTGTGCACAAAAATATGTACTACAGAAATGTAACAAGCAACACACAACACCTCCCAAGTAGCTCAATCTGCTAAGGACTAGGCATGTAGTTCAATTTTGCACACACAGCACGGTTCGAATCCTGGGACCACCACTAACATCTCAGTCTGGTTCTACAGTTGTAAACTGCAATCTGAATAGAAAAAAATAATGTACTGCAACACATACATTTTCCATACAGAGCACACAGGTAAAGAAATCTGAATAGAAATACTAGTATGATGTGTATAACTATGAAAGGTGTAACAATTGCTGTGTTGATCAGCCCCAGTCCTACAAATAGATGCAAGCTAGATATCTACACTCTGCAGTCTGGCCCAGGCAAGCCCCTCAAGTGTCACACTGTCATGGATAGTTTCCTCAGTTGCCAAGAAACCTGCACACACAGAATGTCACAGTAGATGTATCTGAAAGGCACAACACACACTCCAGGGTCTGCAACTAATATGTGAATCTGAAATATGTGTAGAAACAGCAATGTAATGTGCACACAGTTCATCTGCACAGGCCCACAGGTAAAGAAATTGGTACAGAAACAGGTCTGATGTGTATAAGTAAAATAAGGGTACAATTGTTCTGCTGTTATCTACAGCTGTTGGTGTGCTGTAGCAGCCCCATGGCCCAGGTAGAGTGTAAGTGTGGTCAGAATGTAGAGTAGTGAATAGTAGTGTACTGACAAATATACCTGATAGCAGTTGTCAATTGAATGTGTTCCCTTCCCCCACCACTCAACTGATCCAACCATCACACTGAAACAAACATGGCTATGTTCCTAAACAAACCTCTACTGTTAAGACCATTGTTCCATTTGGTTTATCATTGTTTAAAATGTGTGCATACTAATATTCCCTTTTGAATAATCATCTTATTGTCTGCCTGACATACCACTAACTGGCATGTTGCAACCCTGAATGCCATTCCATATATGCATGGGTTCTGTTTGCTATGGCACTGTTATAATTGCACTGTTTTGGGTAAATGTGAATATCCATGCATGCTATTTTAACTAATGTTGTAATGTGTTGTGCATGACTAACCAATAATCATTGTTAATTTCCACACCATAGCAGATATGGGAAGGCAGATCCCAGTGGATCTGCCTTTCCCACCCCACCTGGCTGAGGCACTGGGTCCAGCACATCTGGGACCCAACCCAGACATCCCTCATCTGCTGGTCCTGCATCACCCTTGGGTGGAACCGCTGCAGGGGATGGGGCTCGCCTCTCCTGTAAGTGGATGCAGTGAGGATGTTTTCATCTGGGACAAGGTCTGTGGCATGGTGCACAATGTCCTGAAGATGGAGATGGATGACTGCCTGTGCCAGGTGGAGGGCAGACTGTCACAGCTAGAGGGGCATGCAGCCCCTCCAGCCCAGCCCCCAGCACAGCTACCTTCAGGGCTGTGAAGGAGTAGTGGTGACTGCCATCGGGTGAGGGACATCAATGCCACTACTACAATCTGGGGGGGCTCATGAGCCTCAGATTCCCAACCACCCTCCCCATCAAGGTGTTTACCCCCATGTGTCATACACCACCCCTGTCTGCTGTCTTGTCTGTCTTGTCTGTCTGCAAATGCAACCTTTCCTACCAAACATCCCTCACCACACTTACCAATAATCCTTTCTTAACATCCCACTCTCACATTAAAAAAAGGGG
This sequence comes from Protopterus annectens, assembly GCF_019279795.1. Taxonomy (NCBI): domain Eukaryota; kingdom Metazoa; phylum Chordata; order Ceratodontiformes; family Protopteridae; genus Protopterus; species Protopterus annectens. The sequence continues at coordinate 1,754,067,631 of NC_056735.1, forward strand.
GCATCTGTCCCACAAAAAAATCACGTCCTATACATAGCTCTGCATTTCACCCAGAGATGTACACAGCACACAATCTAACACTACCAATCATCCGTATTGTATGATGCCCAAACCATACCTCTTAACCCCTTAGAGTAAGAAACCTGGACAAAGCCATGAAAAAGTGGTACAAATAGGGACAATTTTTAAATATTGCTCTTACAAACTTAGAAAGTTAATAGAATAACAGGTTTTGCAGTAGCATGAATTTTCTGAACACAACCAGTGAACTAGCAAACTAGAAACCAAAAAAAAACTGCTAGCAAGCAAGCAGAAAAATCTCCACCAGTTTATTGTATATAACGTAAGTGCTTTCACTAACTCAAATAAGTCAGCTTCTTCAGACAAGTACAAAATCTCAAATGCCCAGTTTAAAAAGGTTACAAAAAATGCTAAGCCAATGAGCTAGCAGCCCAAAAATGTGATGTCATGCAACAAATGCATTATAAATGCATTTAAAGCAACATACCATACATTAGATTAAGCCATGTAAATATAAATTTAAAACACATATGTCTATAATAAGTAAACATTTAATACAGACATAATTAATAAACTGTTACATATAAAATAACATTGTCTAAAATAAACATACAATTTCTTAAAAGACAATGTGCATATAGATATATACACATGCATATGTGTTGTCTATATACATAGGTACATGTGAATAGATAAAGAATAAAGAATATGTGCATCCTAAAAATCTTCTAAACATAGATAAAATAATATTTTCCTATTTTTAAAACAAGTATTGACCATCAAACACAACCGGAACCAAAAGAGTGTGTTTATGTGCACTTTATGTACTAAATTTGTCTAAGTGAATACCTAAATGAATAAATAACATATTAGTGCAAAGATATATTACTAACTAGTGTTAGCTAGTATAAATCTACCTCTTCAGGGCTTTCAATTTTAACAAGCTTTTGATAGATAAAGCTTTGTTCAGACCTGGGAAGGTATATGCAGCTGTTGCAATCTGCCATTCTAGCTCAGCCTCTTCCAGTTTGAGTTCCCAAGGCCCCCCTCTCCGGTTGTGTTCCACTAGTTGTAAGATAACAAATGAAAAATTGTGGCCTGGAAAGGTGAGAGTATGTTTGGCTAGGGCGTTGGTACTAATTTTGTTGTTAATACTGTACACATGCTCATAGATCCTCTGTTTTAATTTTCTCTCAGTTTTCCCATTGTAAAATCCCTCACACACATCACAGATAGCTCCATAGACCACTCCCTGGGAATCACAGTTGTATCTGTCAAGCATGAAATACTCCTTGTCCCTGATTTTTACCTTGTTGACTACTTTTATGAACTTACATTGGTGACATCTCCCACATCTAGTCATGCCTATATTTGGTTTAAGGGTTCTTTTTGGCCTTTCAACTAAACCTTTCAAATTCCACCCCCTTCTAAAAGTTAGCTGAGGTGTTGGGCCCAAAGGACATCTAAGATGGGGATCTACTGAAATGAAGACCCAATTCTTGTTGACAATCTCTCTTATGGTTTGAGAATCTAGTGAGTAAGTTGCCAAGAATCTAATAGGTTGGTTCAAGACCTGAACACTAGTTGAAGATGAGGCCTCTACATTCTGTGTAGGAGAGACGACAATGTTGTGGCCATGGTGTAGTAAGGGGGTAAAGTGACCCGATGTCCTTTTACGAATGACTTCATCAAAAATTGTTCCTACAAAAGCTGTTGGATAACCTCTCCTTAGAAAAATAGACCTTAACAGTTCACAGTCTATTATGAAGTCATCAAAGTTGGAAACCATTCTGGTGGCCCTTACTGCTTGACCCTTCACAACTGCTTTTTTTCTGAAGGGTATGAAGTCTAAAACTCAAATGTCTGTCATTATTTTCTAACTTCAACCTTTAATGATTTGCCACTAATTTGCCAGAAAGTCACAATTTTATAAAAAACAGACCAAACATATAAGGCAAACATCTGGACATTCTGTAAATATCTGTACAGTTGAGAGGTATGGCCCACATACCTCCCTGTAGGGTGTAAGGCTCTAAATTCTAAATTGCCCACACTGAAAGCAGCTGTTGCTGCCATAGAAATACAGAGCTATGGTCCTTTCCTACACCCGTCCTGCACATCGCTACTTGTATCTCCTCTTGTTTGTCCCCCT
>NC_056735.1:1754072303-1754084803 GCF_019279795.1 Protopterus annectens
GTCCAGCTGTAGTTCTCATATATATGGACCCTACCCCACAATATGTGTGGGAGTCCACAACATCACTGGAATTATAGCAGGAATGCCAGCACTACAAAATGATAGGCCACTACTTAACAACCTCTTACTGCATGAAATATGGACAATGCCTGGTATATATGTGGAGGACAGGGGCTGGAACACAGGGCCATATCTGCAATACTGCTGTTATACACCGTAATTCTTTGGCCATCATGTTGAAAGGCCCACAGCTGAGAGCTATGCAGACAGACTGCATTCCATGCAAAATTAGCGTGCACACACAAACCCTGTAAAACTAGTGGTATACAATTCCATGACAGTGGTAATTGGAAGTACTATGCAGCTGGCTGCATGCAATTAGCAAGTGGTGAACACTGACTGGTGGGGGGGGGGGAGAAAATAACTAAAACTACAAACCAAAGCAAAACAAAAGTATATGACATAAGGTAGACATAAAAGTGTACCTATAAGAGAGGACAATACTACAACAGGTATGTGAAACATATATGTAGTACTTGGTCTGTAATAATGGGATAGATGATGTGGAAAGATGTATATGTGCCATTTGGAGTTATAATGATGTTCCGCTGAACAACTGCTATGGACATAGCATCTGGCCCAGTGGGCAGTGCGCCATACCTCTCAATTGCGCAGATCAGCACTGAAAGACAAGATGTAAGTCATCATAGTGTGTGTTCTGTACCTCAAGGCATGTATATTAGTGTGGCAAATAGCTGCTGGTGGAAGTAATGAAGTTATGATAGACACATGAGTTTTAGACCCCACCACCTGCAGGACAATCATGTTAATGTGAAATGTATCATGCAAAAACACCATAGGTTTGTAATAGGCTTACTTGCAATCTGTCCCTATATATACCCCCTAATGTTAGGCTGTGTCCACATGTGACACCTGTCTGTTTTGTAGCAAGGCAGAACAGTGCAGCTGTGGAGGAAGGAGAGTTAGAGAGTGTGGACCTGATGTATGAATTAACTCTCTCTCTCTCTCTCTCTCTCTATATATATATATATATATATATATATATATATATATATATACATGTATGTTAGAGATATACAGACACACACACACACACACACACACACACACACACACACATATATATATATAAATCAAAATATATATTTACAAACACACACACACACACACACACATATATATATATATATATATATATATATATATATATATATATACATATGCCACACATATCGTGTCTACATATACACAAATGCACACACACACACACACACACACACACACACACACACACACACACTCACACACACATTGAATGACAGTGCTGCATGATATGTGTGAGAAAATATCACACATATCTAATATATATATATATATATATATATATATATATATATATACATACACAGTAGTAAGCAGGTGCTAAATGGACAGTTATGTCTGGTGTGAAATCCATGTTGAGAACACATTGCCCTTGTATGTGAATGTGAGACTGATATGTTGGGGAAGGATAGTAAGTATATTTGGAGAGGTAGGTTGGGTTGGAAGACAGACAAGACAGCATACAGGTGTGGTATATGACACGTGTTCGGTAAACACCTTGGATGGGGAGTGGTGTTTGGAAAGTGGAAGCCCATGAGCCCCCAAATGGAAACAATGGGATCAAGGTCCCCACCCATGGGCAGTCACAACTGCACCTTCATGGTCCTGAAGGTGCCTGGGCTGGGGGCTGAGCAGGAGGAGCATACAAACCCTGTAATTGTGTGCCAAGGGCCTCAAGGTGGTGTAGCACATCCCCCAAGTCTCTGTGGAGCTCCCTATGCACCAGACCCTGGACCTGAATTCAGGTCTGTGTGTGCTCCCGGGGGTGTGAACACTATCCCCTGAGGTGGTTACACCTGAATGTAGTGCAGGACCAGCAGATGATGAGGTCCTGGGGTGGGTCCCAGATGTGCTGCGGCCTGGTAACATGGCCAGATGAGGTGGGAGAGGTGGTTCTGCTGGGAACTCTCTTCCCAAACATGCTATTGTGTCACAGTTATAGAACATATGTGGGTAGTAATAGTCCATACATTCCAGGATTACGCCTAACATCATGCATGGATATCCCCATTAACACAAAACACCAGATTTGGAGCAGTCAAATAGCAAACAGAACACATGCATATATGGAAACATAGAGGCCTTTACAATGGCATGCAGGTGACATTGTTAGCAACAGGCCAGCAATGATATTGTTTCAACATGGAACATGACTAGAAACATTTTTATTTATTTATTTTATATTATATTATTTGACCGGGCTAGTCTAGCTGGATATATGTCCATTTTCAGTAGAGGACATTATATGATAGACAATACAAATAGTAATAAGTCATGGTAAATACAAAAATAGGCAAATGTGTTAAGATCGATTTTTTTTTTAAGGGAGCTAACAAGGCTATAAGGGCAGAGATTGCAGGAATTTAGGAGGTAGAGGACAGGGAGGTAAAAAGGAAGTTAATCTGGTGCAGCAAAGCCAGTGATTATTGAGATGAGTTTTCAGCTGCTTTTTGAAAAGTACAAAGTTCCACATTTGCCGACTGAGTTGGAAAAAGACAATCACCTGCAAAGTTATTGGGTTTTTAGTTTGTTATTCCAACCAGCCTAGTTTTCTTAGTTCAGGCAGTGATGGGTTTTAAATGAGGATCAGTTACCGTCGAGATTATGGTAGGAAGTTCCTAGTTTCTTAAGGTAGTTTTGGAGAGATTAGTGTATATGGGGAGGGTGATCTGGCTAAGGGTGGTCCTTGCTGTGAAAGGAAGGTTTGATTCTATAAAGGGATCCGATTTTTTATTAACTAATTTTATTGTGCTATTGATGCGAGTTTCAAAGCTGAGATTGTTGTCAATGGTTATGCCTAATAGTTTAGTTGTTGTTTCAGGAATCAATGGAAGAGAGTAAAGTTTAGTGAGTAATTTAGTTTCTTAGGGTTAAGGAGTCGATCAGAGAACCATTGTTCAACAGAAGCTTTTGAGTGATCGAGTGTAGTTCAGTTACAGAAGAAGGGGCCCAAGATAGTAGATTGGATACAAGTTAAGGAAGGGTGTAGAAGAAGTTTATGGTTTACCATGAAGGCTTTAGATAAGTCAACAAAAGGATGATAGGTTGTTATTGTTACGGTTATAGTTGATAGAGTTGGTAAAGGAAAGTATGGCTGTGGTAGTACTGTGGAAGGTCTAAATTCACAGTTTGCAAGTAGGTTGTTATGCAGAAGGTGGCTTAGAATTTGCTTATGGATACATTTTCTGTGATTTTAGCTATAGGGTCATTTTCCTTTGTGAAGTAGGATGATGTGTGAGGGAAAATACCTTCCTTTAAGGATCTATTAATCAGAGCTTTGGCACCTATTTGTAAGAATTCTGCAGGAAGTTTGTCTTTGAGTTTTGGAGCAGTGATAAGATATAGGAGGTAGATACAGGTTGTAAGTGAAAGGAGGCTTGGAGTAGGTAAGAGGAACTTAGAGGTGTCAGGAGATAGGTGACTGGCAAGAGATTGGATAGTATTAGTGAAGAATGAATGCTGTTTGTGGGATTCTTTCCCTGGGGATTAATACTGGTTCAGAATTTTTTGGGTTCTTTTTGGAGGTGTGTTGTAATGGAAGATAATAGTTCTTTTTGTCTAGTAGGATGGTAAGCTCTTTGAAGTTTTGGTGGTCAGTTAAGTTTCTGAGGGATATTTTTGCCTAGTATTATTGGTCAGCTATGGTGCTGCTTTAGTTCTAATAATGCGACTTGGGGCATGAAGATCTAGGATTGAATGTGGAAATGAAATATTCTACTGAAGAGGAGATATTTCAATTACATTGTAGTAATACAGCTAGAAATTCTTCAGTAGGTTGGTTTTATGCCTAATGATATAAAGTGAGTGATCACTGAGATCATCAGGAGAGTACCTGATTGGCAGGTTTGTTGAGGAGTGTTTGTAAGAAATCAGTCTAAGATGGTTTCCTTATTGTTGGTTTTAGTTCTAGTGCACTGTTTATAAGTTGTGTAATGGGAGGTAGGATTTGTACTATTACAGGAAAACCAGTCTATGTTGAAGTCCTAGGACTAAGTGAGAGAAGGATGCATTCAAGTATGTTAATGTTATTCCCTGGGGAAGGTAAATACATATGATATTTAAGGCTTTAGTACTGTTAATTTGAAGTTTAGAGCTGATAATTTCAGCATTGTTGTTATATAATACTAATATGCATATGTGTTTTATGGAGAATAGCAAACCCTCCACCCTTTTTATACCGGGAGGATTTTGATTTTATTGTCTTTGATGGTGGGTTTTAGCCATGTTTCAGTCAAGCATAAAATATCAAATTGGTGGGTGTCTAGAAGGGCATGAACTTGAGAAGTTTTGTTACAAATGCTTTGTATGTTGAGATGGGCAATAGAGAGTTGGTAGGTTTGGTGAGTGCCAGAGAGATGGATTTGTCATGTTTCCTGGAGGTATTGGGAATGGTAAGATGTGGCCCAGGGTTAGGATTAATGTCTCCATCCAACAGTAAGTGGAGGAATATAAAATATTTTGAGTGGAGAAGTTTTTGTGGGGTGTCTATAAGTTTCCTAGATTTTGGTTTAATGTGCTAGTCTGTGGTACTTGGCTAGTAGGTAATTAGGTTGAGTAGCGATTTTGAGAAGGTAGGAGAAGTTGGTGAGGTGTGTTTACATGTAAGAGGAAGGGTAGAGTAAAGTGGGTATTCATACTGCAACATATTGCACAATTTGTTGTACAATATGATATATGTCCCAACAGTAGGTTTTCTGTAAACATACTCATTGAGTTGTGTGTTCAGATTATTGTTGCAGATATGGTGGGGTTGACAGAGATGTGAATTAAGAACTATTATATCCTTGCAGTATGAGGTCCTCAGACCTTTTTTCCTCTTTATGTCTTTCAGGCACCATGTCTAGAAAGCTTTTGCCAGTCTATTCCCCAGGCAAATGAGGTTATAATAAACCACCTGGTGCAGCACTACCACACCCTGTTTGGCCATACAGCCCATGATTTGCAGGAGAGGACCACCCTGTGGAACGAACTCATTCACAGAGTAAATGATGTCAGCCTACATAATCGCAGTTATGAGCAGGTCCGACATCATTGCACTGACCTACTCCACCACGCCCATCAGCGTGCTGTTGCAGTTAGGAGGGACCAGCTTACCACCGGGGGGGGTCATGCCATCCAGCCCCCCCCGACACATGCTGAGGAGCTCCTCACCAGCCTCAGGGAACCTGCCCACCAGCAAAGACAAGACCCTGTGAGTAGCATTGTGGAGGTGAGTGCTACCCACACAATGGATGAGGAGCGTGCAGGTAAGGTCCCAGGGCACATCACTAGACCATGGTGCTTATACATCTGCATCTGTAAAGTTTAATCCTGCCTATCTGAGATAAAATATATATAGTCTGTTGCTGCATTGTAGTAATAAACAGATGTGCATAATCTGTAGTATTGTGGGTTTGTATTGTTGATGTACTGAAATGCTGCTCCCACCCTGTACCAATACACTAGGTGTGGTTACTGACATCACATCTCTCACACAACTATGTAGGTCCCTCTGGTATACCTCTGGGGCAGCAGCCTGTAGCTGGTGAGTATGGTGTTGTTTGTTCAGGTTTGCCAATACACCGGCCATGTTATGTCCATGGTATTTGCCATGCACACATTTAACACACCTACCCATAATGCATGCTGTACATGTTCACTTATTGTTGCTGTTAACTGCACTGCATCACAGTGGTCACCATGGTGGCATATCTGAAGGGTATGTAAGAGTTCTGCAATATAACTAACAACCTGTCATTGCAAGATGTGTGCACAGAGATTAACATAATGGTGGGACAAATGGCCTACACTAGGAACATGTTTGAAACATCACCCTTATACAGTGCTACAACAGTGTATATACCACTATTACAATGGCAACTGTTACAGATCTACACAACGGCATATCACAATACCACATTCCATAACCTTTACAACCTATAATGTGGTCCTAACATGAGCAATGAATGTGTAATATGGAATCCCATGTTATGACAGAAAATATGGGGAATACATACCTTAACAAACACTGGAAGCATATGTGTGAATACACTCCAAATAACATATTGTGGAAGCAGCTTTTGAGGTACTGACAGCATTCACTCTTCATGGGTATGCTCCATCCAGCAAGTACAGGTCCTCAATGTCACACCAAGAAATGGTCTGCTGTCCAAGATGTATGTTCATCACATTTTCCCACTCACCTGCAACAGAGGCAGCCATGGCTTGCACACATCTTACAAGCCATGGAATGGATCCCATACCGAACAGGTAGCATGCAGGAGTGGGACATGTAGCCTTACCTCACCACTGCATATACCATGGCATGGCAAACAGTGCAGGCAGTCATGTATGTGACGAGGATGTATGGGACAACATTAATATAGAAAATTAACAGATGGCCATCCAAGACAGATGATGACACATGTTACAAACTGGTCATGGAGTCTGCCTAGTAACATGCCACAACAGTGACGGAGTTGCAGGAATGTCTAGCAAGTACTAGCTGTGCAGTACCTGTGTCGACAATCGCCTGGACTCTGCATGAGTGTGGCCCATGGGATATGGGTAATCAGATGGGACAGTTGTTCCACAGGAAACATCAGCCAGGGTTCTCTACAGGTAGCATATGCATAGCATCAAAAGTCCCCCAAAGGCATGTGTTGCTATGTGTAATGGTGTACCAAGACCAAGTTCAAAACCTACAGACAGTATCAATTAAGATACATGTGCTGCACAAGCAACACCTCACTCTACCTCAGGCCCACCATCCCCATCTGTACCTTGCTGGTGCCAGTCTACACATGCATGTTTACCATTCATTAGCAGGGACTAGGCCGGTACACATGGTGTTCTGAATTTGGGACACTGCAAAATGACACTCATGTGTAGTCCAAAGTTGTCAAGCATCTGCAAAAAGGCTGAGGATGGCGAGGGGTGTCATCCTGAAACACAACAGTGAACTGAAGCAGACATCCAAAGCTCACTAAGAATGGCTGTATCTACACATAGTCAAGGTCATGAATTGTGGCAGACATAACCCTGACTCCACAGCAATAGTGAAGGCACTGTGTGACCTCCAAAGGCTGTGCACATGAGTTGACCTTGCAATCTTGCAGAGTTGGGGACGTGTAGGGCAGAGTGAACAAATACTGGCAAGTGCAGATGGCCCATGCTAGTATTCCCCTTCCAGGAATAGTGACTGCTGTAGTACACATAACAGTTGGTGCAACAAACCATCAGGTTAAGGGTGTGCACACTTATGCACCCACAGATTGTATGCATCTCAATCAGCATCTGCACAACTGACACATTTGTTTGATACTGCATTTGATTGCATAGGTCATATGTCACATATCCGGTTCATGTAATGTTCATACATGCAGTATTGTGTCCCCATGGCATATCAGGGAAGAGGGTGCCATGTCAATAAGGGTGTGTACACTCCTCATAGCCACAGTAAGGTTTGAAGGTTGTCAGTGTAATTTTATTTTATTGGTCATACATGCACCGCTGACGATGAGATCTGCAAATCAGACATCAGGCATTCACTATTGACATCTGTCAACATATCATCCCAGTATGTGTCAGACAAACACACAGGGGATGTGAGCAGCAGAGAAAACATAACTGACACACATATACACATTCAGTAATGACAGGTACACCTGTGAGGTATGGTGCACAGTACATGCCAGGGTGCTGAAAAGGTGTACAGAAATACTGTGTACATGGGTGCAGTGTGTTCCAGGGGAAGGGACATCACCTACTAACACAACCTATGCATCACAGAGATATATAGTTTTGGTAACAGGGATTGACTATAGCTTCAGTGTATGCTGTTTTGTGCCATATGTCATGCATGTTGACAGATGGGTAATGAGAGGTCTGTGTGTAATATCTTTGTGCAACCTCACCTGTAAGTGTGTGTGTGTGTGTGTGTGTGTGTGTGTGTGTGTGTGTGTGTGTGTGTTAAGCAATGACATACAGGTCTTAAAGTGCATTTCTTGTTTTACCCTCACAGGTGGCAAGGTGGGTCAGGGTCCCTCCTGCAGGCAAACTGATGTTAGTGTCCATACAGACACCGACAATGATGATAGGTGTGTTGAGGCACAGGCAGGGTTGTCAGCTGAAGCTGTTCCATCGTTTGACATCCCACTGTTATCCACCCCATCTCCGCACACAGTCACATTGCCTATACATACCCCATCACCAGTGGCCAAAGATGAGGGACAGTTGGCAGGTGGTGGCATGGGACAGGACAGTGTGGTGTCTGTGGCATGTGTGTCTGGACACAGCAGCCATAGCCAGATGGCCTATGAGGTACCACACAGTTAGATGTTTAGAGGAGCTCATAGGAGGGCTGCTGGTCATCATGCCCCCGGCAGAAGTGCCACATCTGGTGTCACCAGACACATGTTTCAGGCCATCATGGAGGCACAGGCACATATGGAATGATATACCAGACAGGTTCTGAGGCTGCAGAGGGCTACTCATTCTGCTGTTATTGACAACATCCATGATCTTGCAGGTGCCCACTGTTATTTTGCAGAGGTCCTGGATAGACAGTTGGGTGAGATGGTGGGAATCCTCAACCGTGAAAAATCTGTGCTTGAGGATATGGTGGGAGTAGTTCAATGGCCACATGGATGTAGGACAGCAACACCAATAGGTGAAGGTCAACATGGATGTGCAAGAAGTCAGAGCCACTGCCGTAGTGAGAGTACCAGCCCCAGCACTGCAGGGGGCACTGTCCACACCACAACATAGCAGGCCACGTGCATGTGGCCCTAGCTGGTCCCAAGATGGACCCAGATCCAGTGGACCTATGTCATCATCAGGGGAGAGTACCATATCGTGGCTTGTACCTGGTGGTGCCCATGGAACCCCTGGCAGGTACAGTTCTCGTGTCCATGGCCAGAGATGGTGAACTCCACACCCTGCCAAATATGGTCTGCAGCTGTCCAACAAACACTTGTAGAGGGCAGCCACATGGCAGAACTGTGTGCATGCATACACACACACATCACCAACCCAGCTAGGGCAGCCCCATACCTACACACACCACATCTGCACACCCCAATTAATAATGAAGCCCCCTAACACACAAACATGATGTCAAACAAATGGCTCAGCCTAGGTCTCTGGCAAACCCACAACACACCCTGTGCATATGATAATACCTGTGCCACATCCCTGTCATCCATAACATCGATGCAGGTACAAGCTAATATGGTTCTGATGCACAGGGTGACTGTACTACAGTTTACCAATGTAATGCTGTGTAACATGTTTTCAGCACTAAAGTTTAATGCTTACATGTCAGGATGTGTAGCTGTCCAGCCATGATGCATTATAGCTGATGTTAACACTAAGTGATTGTGATCTCCATAATGTATTCCATTTGTGTTGTAGGTGTCTATTTGTCAGCAGGATGTTGGTCTGATGTTGTTTCCTACAAGGGGTAAGGCACTGTGGTGACACCTTGACTGTGCCATATCCTGGGTACAGCTGACCACAAGTCACAGGTCTGTATAACAATTACTGCATGTGCCACATGCCTGATAGATCTGAGAGGTATATACAGGTGAGTGCATGGTGGCTGATGTCAGCAGCCCTTCTACAGTGGACAATGGTAAGTGTGCTGGGTGGTACACACCACATGTTTGTGTATAACACACACACACAGAGGCTTTGGTGTTGATGCAATACACAGACATATGGATGCATGTACTTTTGCAAGGAACCCATTTTAGCCTATGTAATTCCACCAAGACAGAATAGGCAGAAAAATCACATTGGGGAATAATCAGTCTGCTAGTTTAATGTCATTGGCGATGGTACTGGCAGGGTATATGTCCCCTTCCCCAATGTAGTGCAATCCTCAACTTGGTAAACATAGGTGTGCTGGTGTGGGTGGCACAGCCCTATCCTTTGGAGGGTGTGGGGTGGTGTAGAACTGCAGATAGTATGATTGACAACAACATAAGCTGTTAATATGAGCTGCACAGTATTACAGTCAACTAAGTGGGGGGATACACTCAACAATAACCGCAATGATGGTAGCTGTGTACACAAGATCCACAGCCAGCTATATATACCAACTCCAGTATTGCTGTATAGATATAAAGTGGGGAAGAGGGCATTTACACATCTATTACTAGTTTTGATGGAATGAATTTCCACAAGATGACACTAATGAAATGTTAGCATTTGCCAGTCAGTTCTTGGACAGATGACCTCCTGGGACATGTATATTCTGCAAACTGAATTAGATCCCTTCACATACACACACACACACACACACACACACACACACACACACACACACACACACACACACACACACACACACACACTTACTTGGCAACACTGGGACTAGAACTTCTACCTACTGGTACATAGTGCTACTAATGTGTGTGGCCTTAATTGCACATGCCACACAGCTTTTAGGATGAGATGTGTTCAAGGTTATGTGAAGAACATCAGCAGACCTTGTACAGTATGGTAATGGGGGATGTACTGGTTGTTTATGAACAATAGATAGTGTGACATACTGTCATATACATATTGACAAACATATAACAGTCATACACACATCTGAGAGACCTGTGTTTATCAGTGCTAACTACCTTGGCAGTGTGTCCATTCTGTTACAGATAAAATGCACACAGCACATGCATCATTGGGCTGGTTAGTGTAATCAGTTACCTGTATGGTTGATGGTGACAGTGGTCCCCATACAGTGGACCTTGAGACATGTACTGGGGGTACCATGGAGTAAAGACAGTATACCCAGCACCCATACCCCACATTGGATATTGTACTCACTGAAACCCATGATAATACTCTGACATACCCACTATCACACATTCACCAGGACTGCAATACAACCCCTTGTCTTGCTCAAGAGTGCTACTACTGGGATATGTATCTATTGCACATGCCACAGGGATAGTAGGGTGATGCTTTGTTATGGCTCTCCTATGGTCAGCAACATCACTATCCCTTATACTGTGGGGCAAGGTGTATTGTATTAGGAGAATGTGGCCTCAGAATGCTGTATCCTACAAATATACACACTTGCACACATACACACACTTGCCAGAACTCGGAGGGTAACCCATGCCTATCTATCCATTTGTACAACAGTGTTGTGCTGGTTCTGCAAGCTCCAGGTAGCCCATAGGGTAAAGAGTGTAACAAGGTACATGCAATGTCCATTACAGCAGCAGCCATATCTAACTATGGCAATGGGGGTGCTCTGGGTTTTGAAGGGCCTCAGGGTATTATCAACTACAGGTTCACAAACACACAGACACTGTTATTCTCAGGAATGCACACTGACACATTTGTCAGTACTGGGGTCCATAAGTGCAAGTGTTCATAGGTTTGTACAAGGATATTGTCCATGGAGAGATGGGAAGAGTAGGGGATGTGGGTACAATGTTATCATGCCACCTGCCATTTGCCAGCAGGCCATCTATCAACTGATGCCACGGGAGTGATCCTCAGAGTGAGAGTTAAATGCAACATCCAATCATCTGGTTGCCTCTTGCAGAGGGCCAGTGAGGTGCTCCAATTGACATGTATGCAACATGTATTACATAACATGGTCAGTGTCTGTCTTGGAGACCTGTACCCAAGCATGTTCTGTTGAATGTGGTAGTGTAGTTGAGGTATCCATGACATGTGATGCGTACAGGGTGGGGATTCCTAGCTATGGCATTCATAAGCTGGGCAAAAATGTCAGTGTCACTCAAGCATAAATTGCCTGTAAACAGCCAAGATGGATACCTGACATCTGTACATCTGTACAGAGGACAGACAGGCATCAGCTAGCTAACTGGTTATGCATTAGGATGAATTTTGTGAGAGATAGACATCTGACACTGATAGGTATGCCATTACTACATGACAGCAGCCCTCAATGACATGTCCTATACACACAGTAGTCTACAGTTAATATCCACATGTCAGATCAATATTCAGTAGGAAATACTTAATGACACACAGCTCACACACCAAGAACATGACAGTGAGGACTCAGAGTCCATCTTTGCATGCAGGGATATTTGGTTCCAGTACTACAGTCTGCAATCTACTCTTACTTGGGAAAGCACTGTCAATAGTAGTAATGTAATGATACACTACATGCCAGTGTGACTGCATATAACCCGGGATACTACCCATGTATGTAACACATTCAAACAGAAAAGAGTGTTGTACAAGCCATATATACTCAGGTGTCCCAGACAGTAGACTCACACTCCTTGCTACTGTAATGACAGCACATAGGCGGATGTTATGTACATGGAATTAAATACACTTATTAAAGATGTCATTACCTTGCTATTTCATTAGACTGGAATGTGATCACTGGTTAACAGGGCTGAGCC
>NC_056735.1:1754389803-1754574803 GCF_019279795.1 Protopterus annectens
TAAAATGGTTCACACTGCATAACTCAACCTGCCCAAAATGTTTGATGCAATTACCCACTCAGGCATACTAGAAAAGCTAAATAAACTAGAAATAAACCCCTGCATCACCCAACGGATTGACAACAAGCTCACAGACAGGATGCATGACATCAAAATAGGGGAAGCTACTTCCACAAAGAGACCAGTCACCAATGGAATCACCCACGGTTTGGTACTAGAACCTGTCCTGTTTGGCCTCTACAGGAGTAAAAGTCAAAACCTGATTGACTAACTTTGCAGATTCCTGAAAACTATGAGCAGTCATTGATTTCCCAAATGACTTAGCCATTCTGCAGAAAGGCTTGTCCCAAGCAAATAACTGGTACAAAAATCATGGACTGAAACTAAATGCCACAAAATGCATTACTGTATCCTTTGGGATGTCATCTATCCCAGGAACCTAACACATTGACAAAACAGTCCTAAGAGTTTACCCAGCTGTTATGGATTTGGGAACTTATGTGGACAGTGACCTAATTTTCAACCAACTGTGCACAGTCATAAGAAAGTCCTTCTATATTATGCAACTTATAAGCAAAGGGATTACATCTACATCAAGAGATGTCACTGTTCATTTTTACTCATCCCTAATTAGGCCAGTCATTGAGTATATATGGTTTGGTATGAATCTGTCCAGATAAATCCAACAACTGGAATGCCCAGAGAGATACCGAACTAAAAGTATACAAGGCCTATACAATATGTCCCAAATGGACTGACTAAAAGTCCTGTCACTATAATTGTTATCCTACAGATCGCTAAGACGTGACCTGCGCCTGGCATACAAGGCATGCTTTGACCTATTACTGATGGACTTACTGCACATCAGCAAGTCAAATGGCATTGGGAATACTCAGTCCAGAAATCTAAACCTCTACTGCAACATAAACAAAATGGTTTGGAGAGACAGGTATATTTCACACAGGACTCCACTGGTATAGAAAAGACTCCTCATCCACATAAAACAAAGTTCATAATTTTCCATTTTCAAGTGCAACTTAGATCTATGGCTGAAAAACAGAACATTTACCCTAAGACTGCCTCCTGTATTATTAATAGACAAAGGCAGCTCCTAAATGCTTTACCTCATGTATGGGTCCCCTCAAATTATTTATGGTATGATCCCAGTTATTCTGATTAGAATTACTATATATTTATCTACCATGGATAAAAAATGGATAGGTTAATTTGCGCACAGAAAGGGAACCTAGCCAGGCTTAAAACTGCCCTCAAGGGCAGATTGCCTAGTATTTACCCATGAAGTTATTTTTTTGATAAAGTGCTTCAATTTTGTGTGGCTATAGGGCCGGATGGGCTTGCCACAGCAGTCATTGACTAAAAGACATTGAAACTCATTCAGGACAGGGCACTGATCCATTGCAGAATGCACTGTTTTAGTCACACACGACTCAAACTCCTATGAGCAATTATGAGAACACCAGTTCAACTACCATATGTATTGGGGAAATGGTAGGAAACTGAAGCACCCAGACAAAAACTCACAAGGGTGCAGTATTCACTTTTCTTATATTTTGTTATTGCTTTCCACTATATCAGACAACAGCATTTGTCAAATCATTAAGATCATAATGGCACGTGGTATTATCCCCATTATCAACTTAAAAAAATGTTTGCATATTAGATTTAAAACAACATCCATATGGCACATTTCACTAGACCCCAGTGCTGTTTTTTATATGAATGGGTACATTCAAAATTCATCCTTTCAAAGATCAGCATCATAGGACATCAAAGTGTTCCATATTCATATTCAGGCACTTCACCTAAAATGATACTGTAAAATGAATGTAAATATTCATCATGCCCATATTTGACTGTTATTTTTCACTAGTAGGTATCAAAGAAAGCTGGTTATGAAAGAAGCCAGACTATTATGCTATATGCAAAATGCTGCTTCCCACAGTCATCATTTTTTTCTTCTGGAAAACATTAAAAATGCAAAAAATGAAGGTATAAGCTCTTGCATCCAATTGATATTTGTAGTCATGTAAAATAAACTGAAATACTCTCTCTGCCTACATCTGACAGTTACTTTTGACAATTGTATATCAGAGAACAGTGCTGATGAAACAGTTAGCACTATAATACTATATGCTGCTTTCCCATGATCATCCTATTTTTTATTAAAATATATTATTACTAAGAAAATAAAGTGCAACGCAAACATATCTGAGCTCCAACATCTACATGCAAACACTTTAGCAAATTATATTTATAATTATGCAAAATAGGTGGTCTCAGACTCAAATATGCATTGGTGCTGTATAAGAACTAGCAAACTCAGGTAAGGGCTACAATCTTTAAGACAAGAATAAATGCAAGCATTGCAGCTAGAAAAACAGTGTAGTAATTTCCCTCATCTATAATCATGCTGGTTTGGGGGTTGCTTGAGGTCCATGACTTTGATATCCTGATTTAAAATAAGTGAAAATTTCCTTTTGCCTACATTTGGCTATTGGTACTCATTACTGGGTATCAGCTCTTGTTCAAAACATTATGACTTAATTTTACATATTGTTTCTCCATGATAATCTTTTATTTTTTACAAGTGCTTATTCACAGAGTAGAATTAATAACATATTCAGATGTTATCTTATTGGCTTCAGTGCTGTGCTTTGCCTGAATTAAAGCTGCCCTGTCTTATTTAATAAATACGTTTCATTTTTTTTTTCATTTTTGACCTTAAGTTTTACCGAATCTTTTTTTTTGGGGGGTGGCATTTATTTGCAGAATGCAGTTGTACCTTTACATATATCAGATAAAGACTGTAGTGTTCCCCAGATTTAATGATAATACTTCAGACCATGAAAATTACAAGCTGGTAGATTTGAAAATTGTCAACATAAAAACACATCCTTATTTTGGCATGCAGAATTAAAGTTTCCTTTTTTTCATAAATACATTCCATTTTAGACTTACATCTGGGAAAATGGACACAGGAAAAAACAAGAGAATCTTTGTTTTGCATATTATCACCTTGCCATGAAAGTATTGTTACTTTTTCAATAGTGAGTTTTAGTTTCTATAGAACATACTCAAAAGCTTCTGTGTTTAGTTTTCCTCTGAATTTCTGTTAAAGTGTTCTTTGAAAGTCCTTCCACATTTCTTTCAAAAATCAGTTGAATTGTAACAACACTTTCCTTAAACTTTCATTTTAAAATGTATATCAGGCAAGACTGTCTCCTCTTCTCATATTTTGTTCAGTTTCTATATGACACCTCTGTATGTTTCCCTGATGTAGAAGTCACCATTGATATGTCCAGAAATTTAAACTGACTGTTTATCAAAGATTTAGCATTGTGAGGTCTTAATTACTTCAGATTAACTTTCTGTCATGTTAGTCATCAGTGTCACAATAATAATATTTATAAACTACGATCTAGTAGTACAGCATTTTAGATAACATTAAACAACAATTCCAAAGTGTTTTCTTTTCATCTTTTTACTCATGGCCTCTATTCTCAAGATGAACATGTTCCTAAAATGTAATTTTCTTTTAACAGATCATTTTTAGCTATTCCCAATTCCTTCTTTCTGAATAGCATATAACAAATCAAGAGCTTTTAAAAGCAAAGGAGTGCCAACATTCTAGACTTCCATCTATTACTTAGTTGCTAAAATATATAAACTACTCTAATTTATTAATTATTTTTTAATCAAAATTATGGCCTATTATCTGCTTTTCCAAGCAAGACACAATGTAAATCATGGAGCCTGCTTCAGAGAGGGAACTAGTTCCTTTGATTTATTTATCTGTTAACTGGTTAAGTCAACTGACAATTGTCCTTTTTTAGGAACAATCTGGTAACACTGCCCAATTAATTGACTTGCTCAAAGTCACATGGCAGGCGAAAGAATATAGAAGGAATGAAACCCCTGACTGCGGAAAGCAAGGTCTTAACAGCTCTTAGCCTTAATCTTCCATGCTAAGTGTCAATCATCTAGAGATCACACTAAGTCCTACATTATGTACCACAAGACGTCATTTAAGCATCACTATTTTTGTGATCTGAGTGAGAAACAAAACATATATAAATACATTAGGGCATGTAGACTGCGCAGAGAAGGTAGTCCATCCACAAAACAAACCAAAGAACAAATCAGCACGAGTCAACAAATCTAACAGCTGCTCCATGGTGCTGCCTTATGATAGTTTACATTTCTGTGATGTACAACAGAACTGTTCAGTAGCTGTCATGTTAATGCTTATAGATACTTTACCATGGCTTCATCTTTTCCCTGCAGTCAGAGTTGTCCCTTCCACTTTATAACTCCATTACTAAAACTTCAATAAAAGCTGAAAAAAACATGGAAATTAATCTATTCAAAATGTAGTACATTTCATTTTAAAAAGTAAGATATTTTCATAACTTTCTAATTTTCACTTACTGCATTTAAAACTATGAAATGCAATGTGCTGCCAAGATATACTGTCATAAATTTGTCAGAAAATAAGCATTCTGGATTTATTATATCTAGAAGCAGCTGTGGTGTTCACATGTAGTTGTGCTACAATGTTGTGCAATCCCCCAAACAGGATATCCACACATTTGTTAAGAAATGTTGGGTATTGATCATCTCTGAGGTATACATGGTATTGCTCATTCCTATGCTTACAATTGTGGTTGAATTAGCAGAGATACCTATAAATAGACAAACTATAAGAATACTATGCTGTTTTAGAGGTTTTTGTTTTTTCATTCTGCTATTGCAACCTGTATTTTATAATGTTCTAATGTTGCATATTGGGAAGGGAAGTTGTATCTAATTGTGTGTATTTTTTTATTTATTGCTGTGGTTGTGTATATGCTTGTGTATGTGTTGCATGGTAATGTGTTATGTGTTTGGCATTGTGCTGTGATTGTGCACAAGTATGCCTTGTGGAATACAAGATTATTATTTATGTGCATGGAAATTCATTTAAGGTAATGTATATATGAAGATTTGTGTTGATTTTGCAACCTTTTTATACTTCCATCAATTTTACTTTTTCAAAGCACTCTGCATTGGTTTGTTTTAATACTTCATATAATGATGTGTTTACAATCAATAACCATTAGTAATTAAGGTACCCATATATTATTAATGATGTTACATATTAATATTTCATTTTTTTGTCGCCAAGAATATTTTAGATCCCCATTAATTACACTTCAAAGTAATTTCTTCATGTGACTGTCAGAAAAAAGAAATATTTATTTTCTAGTTCATTTAAAGCTCATAATGATAAAACTGAACTTTGCATATGTTATTAAAAGGTTAATTGCACTTTTAATTTTGTGAAACCTGTTTTGTCTGTTTTACTACCTCAGCAAATACTATAGCAGAGTGAATTTGATCATCCCATGTTTTTATGTCTTAATCTCTTAATATGTCAACCTGCTCCCCATCTAGAAGCAGTTGTCATGAGTAGTTCTAGATGTAATACTACAGCAGACAATGTAGATATTCTGGATTAGGACATATTATACCTGACACCTCTTCTATATTATATTTGTCAACTGTCCAGACATTCAAAGTGCCACAAGATATGTAGGATATCTATATCTTAATTGCCACATCTTTGAGTCATGTATGTATTCAAGTGGTCTATCACATTCAGAGGCACTGCGTAGAAATACCACAGCTGTTTCATCTTAGTTTAATTTAGAAAATAATGCTGGTCATTAAGGACTTTGGCAGTTCTGTAGGAATTCCATTTATTTCATGTTGCTGAAATAATTTAACACACAATCGTCACTTACTTTTGTTTGGTAGCTGGGACACTGGAAATAAATTCCACAAAAAATCTCCGTATAAATCCTTCTAGAACATATTAATTTTCATATTTGATCAATATTTATATCTGCTAAATGAACCCATTTACTCCATAAAACTGATGTTTTTTGTAAATGCAACAATTTTAAAATATTTTTAAAGACGTATGATTTCTAAAGAAGTTTTCAAAAGCATCAATCTCCTGAGAAAAGTTCATTGTATAGCTGTCAGACAATAGTCATTTATTAATGGTAATTGTTTATATGTTAAACAGGTGTATATATATATATATATATATATATATGTATATATCTATACACAAGGTTGGTCCAAACACTTTTGCCATGGCCCAGGTACAACACGGGCAAACATTTAAAGTAAATTCTGTCACAACCAAGAAACATCAGATGTAAAACATGATGTAAACAATGGGTTATAAAACAATATACAAGTCGAAAAATCCAAAATGTAAAATTCAGATATTTGTCAAATAGCAAATGTCTACCAAATATATAGAAAAGACTAAGCACAAATACTCAGTAGTTGTAGTAAAAAAAAATTAGGAACAGGCAAATCTGGAGTTTAGTATAGTAACCAAGGGGCAAAAGTTACTTTAAATAAGTAAAACAAAAATTTTTATTAGAATGTTAAATAGCTCACATGATTAAGGAAAACTGGAATTGAAAATTCAAAAGCTTAACCAAAGAGTTAAGGGAAAAAAATACAAATGGAAATAATTAAATATTGAAAACAGACAAATAATGAATATTTTAATAATTAGGAGGTGAGAATGGATGAAATGATTTGTCTGAAAAGTTTTAGAAGGCAAAGGAAGGGGGAGAAGAATTATTAGGGTAGCTGAACAAGATAATAGGACCTACTAAGCAAGTGAATCCAAAGACAATTCCCCCGAATTTACTAATCTTCAATGCAGGACTAGCTTAGTCCTGCATGGAAGTGCCCATTTAGGAGCAGGACAGCAGCGTGCCATGCATATTAATAAGGCATGTTGCCTGAGCTCCTAGGCTTACACGGAGCGTGCATGAGTGCAGGAGGCATGTCTGAGAGCAGAGCTCTCAGAATAAACATGCCCCTGCAATGTAGAACAGCAGAAAGTGGTAAGAAATGAGCGAGACTGCTCATAGGTGTCCGCATATCCCCACCAACAGTCCCCCATGTGTACAACAGCAAAAGTACATATAAATTAAATGACGAATCCCTTTTATTATTTTTTTAAAAATCCGATTACAGCTAACCGTAGGTGCGTGGCTATGCCCATCGCTTAGCTATGGTTAAATCAGCTTAAAAGGCTGAAGAGGATAACAAGGAAGATATATGCAAATGAAGCAGCACAACAATAGTGTAGTGGGTAGGGCATTTGCCTAACGAGCAGGCATTCCCGATTCAAGTCCCACTGCAGCACAGTCTATTTTACATGGCAAAGCACATTATAACCAATATTTTTGTTGCAAAATCCACTAAATAACATATATTTATGAACTGGAGTACTGCAGGAAATGCACTTGTGAAGTGTTGGTGTCATAATGAATAAGGCACTAGTAAGCAGGTTTAAGCACAAATAAGCAGTAGTAAGCATATTTAAGCACTAGTAAGCATGTTTAAGTGCATTTGTGCAGGGGTAAGCACTGCCTACACAGATTAAGCAATTTAGAAGCTAACTGAGTATAACAAACTGTAACCGGATGTTAGCAGTGCTTACAGACGTGCAAACACTCACAAACCAGCTTACAACTGCATTAAAGTGAATTAATCACTCTGTAGCCTGTGTTCTGCCCAGCAACAAAATAAAAAGCCTCAGCAAGGCTCGAACCCAGGACCCTGCATACCATAAACAAAATGATTTACCACTAAGCCATGCCAGATATACATAAAAATCTGATGTTTTCACAAGCATATCATCCAGCCCAGTCATGCAACAGTACAGAGAATGTATACTAACATATGTGTGTGTGTACATATATTAATATCAAAACAGATACAACATATCTATATATGTAAATATATACATATATATATATATATATATATATATATATATATATATATATATAATTATATACATATATATGAATATATATGAACATATATAAAGGCAAATGCCTACATCTACACATATATATGTCAACACCTATATGTCGACATATACACAGCAAGTTACATATATGTACACAGATATATATATATCTTTGTAGGTATATATGGACATAGTTTTTTATATATATATATATATATATATATATATATATATATATATATGTAAGAAAATATATATATACCTATATAGGTATATATGGCAATACATCTGTAGATAGCAGTGGTAGATTAACAAAAGCATATATGTTCACATGCACTGTTCATGGGGTTCAGAGGCCCCAAACAATATACGTCTTGTACAAACTGGCATACCCCCCCCACAGCCAAACACGTCTGCCCTGCAATACACTACCAAGTGTTGCAGATCCCATAACCAGGACCTGACACGACATGGGCACATGATGTTAACAGTACTACATCCCACCTGTATGCTGTCAGGCTGATATTGATAACATATCATGCAGTACAGTCTGGCTCACATAGGAAATGTAAAATATGGAAGCTATCAACATCCCCAGGATACATATACACAGACACATATATGCAGATACAGATATACATATATATATATATATATATATATATATATATATATATATATATATATATATATACATATAGATATACATGTGACTACACATACACACACACAGATATGTAGAGTAGGATGCTTATTTAGTAGGCACACACAATATGGTACAGCCACTATGCCTACAGTTAACACCCTAACAACTGGACACTGGATGAGCCACCCATATAAATGACATTCATTGCCTGCAACATAGACCCACAGAGAGGTCATAGGATAAACACCACACACAGGTTTGCAGAAATGGAATACCTTTATTTGTGTACTATTACAGATTTATATGCCATGTCATATAGCTGTTCAGACACTGACATCCATATCAGCAGACTAATGCAACTGTGAAAGAGTTATATTAATACAGTAGTCTGGAAAGGTTCACAACTGTTGCTGTCCAGGCCAAGCCCTTCAAATCGTACATTAGTAAAGACAGACTGGGCCACAGGATACCACACAATCAACAGTAAGTGATGCAGGTGTATAGTCCAGCAGTCTCTATCTACACTCTGTACACAATCACTAGGTGGTAAAGACTTCAGCTGACCAACTGGGATGTAACTGTTATATAACAAGGCATAACTGACACCATCACAGGCACACTGGCAAACAGAACAGTCTGTAAGGCAGGAGGCAGTAGGCCAGCAGTAACCCACTTTAGGTAAGTAATGTCAAGATAGATGACATGTATGGTACTGTACATCCAGATACCTTAAGGCAGCTCACCCCGATACCCCCAGATGTTGTAACCGCCTAGGTTATGTATGGTGCACCCCCCCTGTAGACTCACTAACACAGGGCCATATACCACTGTTACATACACTGGCCTCTGAAGGCATATGGGCGCACATGTATTGTGTAGGTGAAGCCCACACATATATGGCCCCAGCCCCACCGTATGTGTGGAGGATAGAACAGCAGTGGACTGCTGGTAGGCATGGTAGCATGATATATGTTCATGTGCATATGTATCTCTATCTGTAAATGTATAGACATATACTGCTCTGTATATGTATATATCTGGGTGTGTGTATATGCATATCTATATACATATACACACCCATCTATCTATGTCAATATGTACATGTGTAATTATAGATGGAGAATCACCGAAACCAGAACCAAAATAACCAATCCAAAGTTTAATACGATTTCCACAACATATACGAAGTCTGCAGTACAAAAATCACGGTCCACAGTACATCCAATAAGTCAAGCGCTTTCTCCCAGGCTTTTTCAAGATAACATATGGAAATTCTGTTCACCTTATATACATAGTGGTTAATTATTTAATTGACTAATTGGTCTTAATAGATGACAAATTCAATTTAAAGTTGTAAGGCACCACAATGAACATTCATTTCTTAATGTGCTTATACTAAAAATCACTAAAAATAAACAAATAAGAAATGCGTATTAAAATTACTTTAACATTACATTAGATAGATATTTACTACTATATTACAATCAATTTAATAAATATTATCATTAAAGAATATATGCCAAAGGCAATAGTCAATAGATCAATTTTAAACTACTAAAATAAATACTAAAGTGAATATTGTAATGTGTTCATTTCTAAAATCTCATATAAACTTCTGAAGGTTGTACTTGTATCCACACTGATGTAATAAATAAACTGCATTAAAAAACAACTGTAATGAAATCTAATTCAAATAATTTTATGCTACTTCCAACCATAATGATTTAACAATATGCATAAATAAATACAAATCTCTAAAATAAACTTTAAAAGTTAAAAATTATTAAAAATCTTATTCATTTAAATAGTGTTCAAATTAGCCCTTACAATTTGGCTCTTCTAAGCTTCAGGGCACTATTAATACTTATACAGTCATTAAGCCCTGGGGGCTTTGAGGCATTTAATTTCAGTGGCCATAGTAGTTCTTTGTACTCAAGAGACGTTTCCCAGTCTCCCCCTCTGATGGTATCAATCACTTGTTCTAATACTAAGAATCTTAAAGACCAATTAGTCAATTAAATAATTGACCACTATGTATATAAGGTGAACAGAATTTCCATATGTTATCTTGAAAAAGCCTGGGAGAGCCCAGGCGAAAGCGCTTGACTTATTGGATGTACTGTGGACCGTGATTTGTGTACTGCAGACTTCGTATATGTTGTGGAAATCGTATTAAACTTTGGATTGGTTATTTGGGCCCCGGTTTCGGTGATTCGTATTAAACTTTGGATTGGTTATTTGGGTCCTGGTTTCGGTGATTCTCCATCTGTGAATATTTTTACATGTGTAATTATCTATATAGATATCTGGATAACCATATGTACATATATATTCACCATATGTCCTGAACATGGGGTGTAGCCCTACCTCAGCCCCTATAGTCCCACCTTCGTATTGCAAGGGGATGTCAGGCATGTATAGCAGGTATATTAGCAGACTATTGCTACTGTAATAGGGATTGTCTTCACAAACATGGTGTGTGTGGGAGGACACATCTGCTTTTCACATGTGCGCCACTGGCTACTGACAGACATCCTAAGGACATCATAGTACAGTACCGCTGCAAGCGTGTAATGCTCCTGTGGACTACAGCAGAGATATTGGCCAATAGATATGGACATTCTGACACACTCTGTACAGTCATGAGGTATACACAGAACCCCTTAGTGCAGAACATGTGGACCAAGTCTGACAATATGGATGTTAACAGCCATATAGATGGGTATAACACATAACGACTGGTATACATTCGCCCTCATAGGTTATGCATTCACACACCTCTGTCTGTCCTGACACATAATAACTGCTGGTATAGAGGTGCCATGGCCACATACTACCCACTAGATATTGACATACATCTGTACAGCATCCCATCTCTCTGTCTGACATACATGACTGTTAAGGGAGGCCTGGCAGCAGTACATCTGGAAAGTATCTGGACATGACACCTCATTGGGTAAGTACACTAAGCTGCTAGGCATGTAACAAAGCACTGTGCAGGCTACAGGCTGACTGGCTCAACATTGGTCTACATCTCCTGTGGGGGAATGCACATGTACCTGCATATAATACAGGCTCTACAGGCATGTCACAGCACAGGTTAAGATACACCTTTGTGAAAGTGCATAACCACAACCAATGTAAACACAGCCACAGCCACATATGGTAAGCTAGTATAATATTACAGTATATGGACTATCTGTTCAACAATAGCCTCATATGTGCCACTCACACACTAACCCTACATTTACTGGGCCACTACACACTGTGGTCTGATGCCCGTCTGTGGTATGGGACATGTGTGTGTAATGCCCTACAAACATGTAAGCCAATATGGTAACATACAGTGGAGCAGCATGTAACATCAGATAGGCTTGGACCTAGGATGATGACATCTACCACAGTCTGTACATAGGCCAAGGTACATATTAACAATACACACACTGTTGGCATTCACCATAAGTACACAGACCTCAGTACTGTACAAACAACCACAGAATGTCCAAGTCATGTCATCAAATATAACCCCTACTGTACATAACATGTGTAGCAGTCTATCTCACTGGCTTGTTATCAGATATGATGACACTAATGATGGTGTACAGCACATATGCACTTCTTAATGCATGACATATGCACAAAGGTTGACAGACTTGTGGCTGGAAGCACATACCCAGTGCCAATATTGACATGTTGCTGTGATAACCTCATACATTTACTGTTGTAACAGGGTTTGCTGCAACATATGTCCTATGAGGGATATGAGGTCAGTAATTGTCATGGCGTTCACCATCTGCAGACTGCAATCCTCACACTACCTTCTGCAGTTCACAGATAGATGCTGTGTGGGTAACACATTAAACCAAAGGCACAACACACTGCCCAGTCTGCAGATGACCCTACAGATGGGGATTCCTCATAAACATAGAACTGACATGGCAGGTATTAAAACAAGTAGGACAGCCATATCCACACACACACTGTTAAACCAACATTACTCCAAATGCAGTATAGCAGCACTTACAGTCTGTATTCAGGTCAGGCACACCCCCCTCCTGTGTGTTGCCCTGTTTCCACAGTGTATGTTGTTAGAGGTAAATCCCGAATCCATCTGAGATGCTGTTTGCCAAAGAACAGATCTAGTTCCTGCTCACAGTGAATGAAAAGGGCCAACACCAACATGATGTTCCTAGATATTGAAGTGTGTTTCCATGCAATTGGCTATGGGAATGTTACCACAGATGTTCCACATGCAATCAGCTAGGGGAGGGCTGCAATTCATGCAGCGGCCATTAGCTGCTCATGAGCATCACTTAAAATGCACATGCTGCTGCCTAAGCAAAGCAGGTGTAAGTCTCCACATTCACCAGTGAGAGAGTGAGAGAGGCAGGCAGAGGCATTGACAAGTCAGGGAGGGGTGGTTGAGTAAAACCTAAGCATGTTTGTGTCATACACCTACCAGCACAGGGTATCAAACCCCTGATGACTATGTAGTACTATCACAGTCCTATGCAGTTATTGGATGCACCACATAGGTTACCTGTTGTGGAGTTCTCAGAACATATATGTGATGGTGAGTGACATCTGCAACAGGGATATGGTAGCTATACAGTAGGTGAATTACATGTGCCTGGCCACATGAACAGGTACCAGCGTCAACACAGCCACACTCTCACAGGGATGCACACACATTGACACACTTGGCAGGGCCAGGTATACAGCTAATCACTAGTGAGATTGCCACAACACATTACTGTGCAGGTATCACATGCACTACATGGGTCATACGGAGGTTATATGGGCAAAAGGTATGGGGAGGTGTCTGACATCAGACACCATGCTTCAGTATGCCACTGGGGGTTGTAGTGCATGTGGGTGTGATCATATGCATCATACTACACACACACAAACATACAGGGTGCCAGTACTGGCATGCATGTGTGCATTTCTGCATGGGTATGTGGTGGTCAACTGTGCCAGACGGCTATACAAAATTAGGTGATGGGCATACCTTGGCATCAGGCCACATGACAATGGTCTGCATTGTGGCTCAGGGCTGTGGTTTCTACATTACCCCACACAGGTGGGTATTGTATCCACCATACAGTCACCTGGGTGACTATTGCATGTGGCCAATTCTGTGCATCGCTTGCCATGTATGTGTTCCTTAGTCGATGATATGGACAGTGTCTGGTATGTGCACACCTCCTACATGCATGTACAGTGACATGTGGAACTGTACCTGGGGTGTTGGGCCAATGTTGTGTACACAGATTATCATCAGATGTACCAGTCTTGGCCACCTGTGGCAGGAACTGGTAATGGACAGCAGGTTACCCCTGCACCTACATTGAGAGTATGCTAATGACATTCCCTGGTCTCAGTGGCATCTGTCCATACAGGGCATGTTTTTAGGCATGGTATGTCCTTTGTGGGTCACATGTGATGGCACCACAGGTGTTGCAGGTGTCCAGTGGGGAACATGGGGAAGGTGCACTGTCTGCATGTATGTGCTTATTGGACAGATGGACAGGTTTCCATGCCCTCTGTAGGCCACTGCATTCACTCCATAGTTACTATCAGTTGCCAATATGCAGTGTGCTACACACATATTGGTTGTTGCCTCGGGATGTTTGTGTGTGTGTATGAGACATGGGTTGAGAGTGTGCTCTGGGTAATACTGGGGTTGCTAACTGTGATTGTCTGGCCTTGATGTCACATGTATGGGTAATGGTTTGCACCCCAGCCTCTCAGCTATTTCACATCTGTTATCCCTGTACAGTGGATATTGTGATATATAATAGGGCCACCATATAAGAAATTTGTAAAACCCACTTCAAATTAGGCCCAGGTGTCACACACTCACACCCACCTCCACACAGGATACAAGTTACACACACACCTGTCATCTCTGTGAGTAGAACTCCTACATAACTAGTTTATTACACTACAATGCTACACAGTTATTATACACGCCACAGAGATTACTGGAGTACTCCTTCTCAAAAGATGTATATCACATTGGCTGACATCAGCAGGATTGCCAAAGTAGGCCATTTAAAATGTACTGAGTGTGACTAGCCTAAAATGCATTGCTCTCTATACAGACATTGAAACACACACAAAACATCCACAACTGACAAGGGTGTGTATAGATCCCCTAACAGAGGTCTATATCACACTACAGCAAAGAGCTCTTATAGGATGCACCACAGCGATTACTGAAGAGCCCCTTCCCCAAAGGTGTATTTCACAATGAATGACACCAGCAGGATTGCCAAATTAGGGCATTTGACATGTACTGAGTGTGACTAGCCTAAAATGCATTGCTCCCTACACAGGCATTGAAACACACACAAAACATCCACAACCTACATGTGTGGGTATAGAACTGCTAACAGAGGTCTATATCACAATACAGCAGTATGCAGTTATGGCATACACTATGGAGATTACTGGGTTACATTATTCCCAGAGGTGTATTTCTAGGTGGATGATATCAGCAGCCTTGCCAAAGTAGATCATACAAATTGTATGGAGTGTGATGGGTCTATATTACCAGATCAAAAACCCGTTTCAGCGAACACCACAAGACCGACACGTATAGCGCGAACCGCAAATACGCCGAACCCCCTAAACCGTGAATTTTCAAATCTCGAACCGTCATAGTCGGCCAACACCACCACGCACTACATTCTACATACCCTAACATAATAAATAAAACACATACATACACTAACCAAACCCTACTTCTAACTCTACACTAAACCTTACATACATTACTATCTATGCACCTACCTTAACCCGCACCCTAAGATCTGTAACTATCGCACACTTACCCTACAGACATATACCCAAACAAAACAAATAATCCTCACACATACACTTAACAAAACCCTACACTAAACCTACGTACATTATCTATGCACTTACCTTAACCCTAACCCTAAGGTTCATTACTATCGCACATTTACCTTACAGAGCTATACCGCAGACGGGCCAACCATGACACTTCGACATTTTGTGTTTCTCAGTTTTGAATGTTCGCTATTACTGTAGTTAGCGCTATACGTGTCGGTCTTGTGGTGTTCGCTTAAATGGGTTTTTGATCTGGTAATATAGACCCAGTGTGACTACCCTAAAAGCATTGTTCTTTACACAGACAGACACACAAACACAGACACATGCCAAGTCTGGGATTAGAACACCTCCCTAACTATTTTAGCACACTACAGCAGTACACAGTTACCAGATGCACCATAGAGATTAGTGGGATGTAACTTGCCCAAAGGTGTATTTCTAGGTGGATGACATAAGCAGCCTTACCTAAGTACAGCATTTAAATTGTAGGAAGTGTGACTACCCTAAAAAGCATTGCTTTCTACACAGACAGACACACATGCAAACACACAGTTGCCAAGGCTGGGTTTGGAGTTCCTATTGAATTATTTTATTATACTACAGCAGTACACAGTTACAGCACATACTATGGAGAATAATGGGATATGGCATTCCCAGAGATGTATTTCTAGGTGGATGACATCAGCACCCTTACCAAAGTAGAGCATTTCAATTGCATGGGGTGTGACTACCCTAAAAAGCGTCGCTTTCTACATAGACAGAGTGAGACAACCACACACACAAACACACAGTTGCCAAGGTTGGGGTTAGAACTCCTCCCTAACTATTTTATCACACTACAGCAGTACACAGTTATGGGATGTGCCACAGAGATTACTGGGATACAATTCTCCCAAAGGTGTATTTCACAGTGGATGACCTCAGCAGGCTTATCATAGTGGGGGTATGGGCAGTGTCTGTGCATGGGCCATAACCTATTCATCTAGGGGTTGACACCCCACATGCGGGCACAACCTGGGTCATATTTCACAGGTACATGTATACAGTTGCTTGATGACTACTTCCTTAAGCAGTCATGTTACACAGCTGGCACATGCACCACATACTCTGTAATGCTGACAGATACCGGTGGCTAGTATCTGCAGTGAGTGATATCGGACCCTCGTGTGGTTGTGGCCCTTTAACTGTTAGCTGGGTGGGACAGGCCTGGATGGCTCCTTGTCACAGTCACCCTCTTCCACACATCTATGTATGTCTACCTTTGGCTTATTATAGTGTGTTGTCCTTACATATATGTCTGTATTCCTATTCTGTGTGTGTGTAAAGCATGAGTGGTGCATACTGAGGAGTGTCTGCACTAACATCTGCGGCTGCCAGATATGTCTGGTCCACTGGTGTTTGCAGACATGGCCTTCATGTGTTCAAGTGTGTGAGCATGCCCAGTATGACCTTTCAGTATGTTGTTGACTGACATTGCCTTCATTTCTCTAAGTGTGTGGGCATGCCCAGTATGGCCATCTGTACTGAATATGTGGATCGAGTCCAGATAGTTTGTACTGCAGTGCTGACCTTTGTGTTGTACACCTACAAGTAGCATGCTGTCTCTGCATGGTATCTGTTTATCATTTGGCATGGAATGTAACTACATTTCTGCAGAGGATGGGGGGGCACACCTGACTATTTCTACATTTCTACACAGGATTGTGGGCAGGGGCACACCTGACTGTTACTATATTTCTACGTAGGATGGGGGGCACACCTGACTATTTCTACATTTCTACACAGGATTGTCGGGGGGGGGGCACACCTGACACTTGTACACATTTGCTAGGACTGTACTGATATGTCGGGTACTCCATTTCAGTCTGTTGTCTTACCTATTGTGCTGTCTAGAAGCATACCAGTGTACTACAGAGCTTAGCTTTTAATTACCTACATATTAGTTTCTGACTTCCTACCCTTCAGAACTGACATCCCACTGCCTGACCTGCTGTAGTCTGTCTGTGTAGGCCTGGAGGAGAGGTTACCCATAGACCTCATTCGGAGGCCATAGCACAGCCTTTGTTTGTGTTTGTATATACCTGTCCTTCTGGCTGTGACTGTTGTTGGGTATGTGACCCCCCCTGACTGGCATGTGTGAGTCACTTACCTTGTGGGTGTCCCAGTATTGAGGGTGGTGCTGCAGGGCTGCCTCAGTCGGATGCACATAGTACACTCCCTACACATAGTTAGGCACAGGTAGTGTGATGTTTGGCATCCCTTTTGCTGTATGTGAGAGAGGTGTTATTCCCTGGGTCCCTCCTGTGTCAGTGTATGTGTTATGCATTGCCTCTTTGCCAAGGCCAGAGCATACTGGGCATGCCTCCTTCTGCCTACTGGGGAAGGCTCAGGTTGTTCCTCCTCTGAGTCACTCTGTACCTGTGTAGGCCTTGGCAATGGTGGGGGGCTGTGTGGCCTGCCCCATGCTGTTCCTGCTGCAGCTGTTTTTGCAGGATCATATTGTGTAGCATGGCACATACAAGGGCAGTTTGGGTACATGTAGCTGGTGAGTACTGCAAAGTTCCACCGGATTTGTCCAGGCACCATAACCATGACTTGAGCATCCCAAAGAAATGCTCTACTATAATTCTGGTCTGTGCATGTGTCTCATTATGAGTTCTTGTTCAGGTGTGTTTGCATTTCTGATGGGTGTCATCAACCATGGCTCCAGTGCATATCCAGCACCCCCCACTAGGTGACCATCAGGGATGCCCCCATTAGCAAATCTTTGGCATAGCTGCATCAGATGCCAGATGTGGGAATCGTGATAGCTTCCAGGCCAGCTAGCACACACATTCATTATTATGCCCTGGGCATCGCACATGACATGGCAGTTAATGGAGGGGAAGCCCTTGCAGTTGATGTATACCATATCTTGCTCACCGGGTGGTGCTTTGATGTGTATGTGCGTGCAGTCTATAGCACCCACTACCTCAGGGTCTTTTGCTATTTGGTGGAACAGTTGCATATTTCTGGCCAACACCTCACAGGTGTTGGGGAAATATAAGTGCTCACCGACATGTGCTGACATGGCATCCAGGAACTGGTGGAGTACCCTGTATGCTGATGCCTGTGAACTCCCCATCATATCCCCAGTTGGCCTTTGGAAGGTACCTGTAGTTAGTATTCTTAGGCCTACACATACCTTGGTATCCACTGGGATGGGTCCCCCTCTGTTAGTTCTGTGTGTCAAGCATGGCTGGCACAGCTCAACAATTTGCTGTAGGAGGTCCCTGTCCACCCTATAGTGCTCCACTATCTCCAGCTCAGGTAACCCCTGGTAGGTTACCCTGGGTCTGTACACTCTTCTCCATCTCCTCACTGTGGGTTGGTGGACAGCATTCACATGCTCACCACCCTCAGCCTTCCACAAGTTGTTGTATGATAGTTATTGCAGCCCCTATTATTTTGCTGTTGTGAGTGTTAAAAGTTCCCTGCTTGTTTACACTGGTGGTGTAGAGTGTGGGAAAAAAAACAGAGGGGAAGGTCTTTGCTTAGTTTATAGTAGTGTTCTGGGCTGGGCTGGTCTGTTGCCTGTGTAATTGGCTGATTCTGATACATTTCACCTGCCAGCTAAGCTAGTTCTCCTTGATTACCTTCCTACTGTTTTCCCTTCCCATTGCCTTCCTGTCTAAGCCCAGGGATGCACCACACAAACAGAGTGCTGAAATGTGCACACTGCTCCTATTTCCTGGTTTAACTTCTTTTTTTCTTCCTGTAAAACCTGGTGTGTGGCATGCACACCTGCATAGGCTTTGTAATGGGTGCTAAGCAGGTTTAGACACACCCCCTAGCTTAGCATAGCTAAGCTAGGAGCAAACCTGAGCTACAGGGCTGCAATCCACTTACAGTATGCTTGACACCCCCCCTCCCATGATGCCACCTATCTCCTAGGCTTGCATCAAGCTATTCCTACTCTTACACTGTTGGGACCTGTCTCACATGCTGGGGAAAACTGGGGTTCACTATCCTTCCCTCTTTCCATCCACCTTCCACCCACTACTATGTCCCTATTCATACTCCTACCCTCCTCACCCTTGGACCACCATATTTATCTATAATTTTCTTTTATAAATTTTTCCTCTTATTATTATCTTACCTATTTATCTCACCTTCATCTCATCTCAAATCAGCAGCTTAAATCATCCAGCAGATGATGCCCTGGCACAAAATGTTTGTCAAACAAATGTTGTAAAAAAAGTTGAATAGAGTCTTGTGTGAGTTACTGCTTTATTTCTTCTTCAATCTGCTATTATAATACTATTCCCTACTTTTTTGCTTTGCAAAGATTTTGAAATTATCCCCCTTTTTGTAAATTACTTTTTACTTTACTTTTGCTACTTACTATGCTACTTAGGAATAGTTCTCTACATGCTTATAATTTCTATATTTTTGTGCTATTTTTTCATTTTATTTTTATTATTTAGTAGTAGTATATAGTGGAGTTTTTCTCCTCCTCTGAAAAAATGGACATGTATCCAGCCAGACTAGCCCGGTCAACAAATGTAAAATAAAATAAATAAATAAATAAATTTGCATAGGATTGCCTGCTAATGCATAGTTACATGTCTCACACTGAGCCTCCCCCCTTAGCAACCACTCCTCACTGGCCAGGTTGTCTTCTGCCTGCCATTGACTTGCATGGCAGAATAGTGATTTTAGTTAGACTGCTTATTTTAGGTTTATTTTATTATCCCCCCCCCTCCCCCGATCCCAATTGCGCACCGCTGCCCTACACTTAAACAGCTGAGATCGGCTAAAAGAATATAAGTTGATTTTTGTATTTTTTTTTTGTTTGCAATGCCAATGGCCTTATACAAGGCCATTGGCATTCTTACTACATGATATGCAGCCTTTATTTGGGGCTGTCACAGCTCCGTTTTGGAATTTTCAGAAATGTACTTGGTTACTAACCGAGTACATTTCTGCAGATAGCACTAGTCTTGCACAGACTGTTGCAAGCTTCCTGGATTGCAAAATCACCTCAGTTGCATAGATTTCTCCTGCAAATTGGGGTGATTTGCATACCAGGGCTTAGTCCATGCAGGATTAGTGCAGAAGCACTCGTGCATGCCCCTGCAGGCTGTTCCTGGATCGCACCACAGACATATTGCCTGCTTGAGCTCCTGCACCGATCTTGCACTCCGTCCAAGCTTTTGAGAATCCCGGGGAATATGTGCCTTTACAAATACCTCTCCCAAGATATAACCCTCCCCCTCCCATACACACATACACTCATGCTTTTCAGGTAAGAAAAACATTCAGGTTAGGGATGAACTTACAAGAAACCAAGCATTCAAGGTTAGTCTTTATGTAAATGGAGCTGAGTGAAAGTGAGAGTGAAAGTGAGAGAGAAAGTGAGAGTGAAAGTGAGAGAGAGTGCTGGATATAACATTGGCAGTAGAACATGGAGACAATGTAGAAATGGGAGAATGACAAGATGAAACATGGACAAGAAGAGGAATGGGGTTAGTGTTCATACAGAGTTAAAAGACTAATGAGAGAAAACATTTATGTCCCTACTCCAGTTGTTGTTGTTCTTCTTTCAGCTTTTCCCAGTTAGGGGTTGCCACAGCGGAACTCCTGACTGCTAATGATTGACAGTAGATTTTTACAGTGCTGAGGTGCCAGCTCGATGCCCAACCTTCAACGAAGGCATGCCCATTAACGCATGTCTTTTGAATGCCACTTGACCACAGGGAGGACATGCAGACTCCACACAGAAGGCGCTCCAGCCGAGAATTGAACGGGAGAACCTCTTGCTGTGAGGCGACAATGTTACCGCTTGCTTACTCCAGTAAAGTGTTTAAAATGGAGATCCTGTTTTTGATGATCCAGACTTAAAGATGGAATTTATTTTCTAAATGCAGTTTTGGCAGTGCCACATTGAGTTAATAAATACAGATTAGTAATGGCAAAATAAGCTACTTGCCAAGGCACATCACAAATATGCATTTGTATAATTAACTAAACAAGTGCACACACTCACACACACACACACACACACACACACACACACACACACACACACACACACACACACACACACACACACACACACACACACACACACACACACAAAACAGTATATGAACAAACGTGTTATCCTTTATAAGGTTTCCATCGATGGTTAGGGATTTTGTTTATAAATGACAAACTTCTTCTCATTTTTTGTCTAGACAGTAGTGTAGAGTACTCTATTTTTATTACTGCTGAATTGCCATACAAAAGAAGCCTACTTGCCTACATTTTAAAAAGATTATTGAAATACAGACAACCAGGCAGTAAAAATCATAGAGTCAGTTGTGAGCTCAATGACTATACTAAAAAAGGAAGTCGGGCCCAGACTTAGCCAGTGGCTGAGGAAAGTGGGAAATGGTCCACCAGTCAATGAGGGATCAAGGCTCTGGAGAACTAACCAGTTGATGCCTTGAGAATCTGATTAAAGGAGGAATGTGCAGGGCTCATGCCTGGCTAAAGAAAACTTGAAATGGGGCTAGCCAATCAGCAAATACCTGACAGTGAAGGCTGCAAATCTGTTAAGGGAGCTAAAAGCCCTGGCATTGGAAACAGGGAGTCTGACGCTTTTGTGAACATGTTCATGGTAAGAGAAAGAACTAACCAGGAGGCAAGGGTGGCTGGCTCCTGACCCAGAAAGGCTAGAAAGGGCAAATTAATCATATGCATGATGGATCAAGAATGGCCAAGCATTTTTTACTCAGCAACATATGGCTGTGAATGTAGCCAGTCCCTATGGGAAAAGGGGTTCTAATCTTAAAATTTGTAAGAATATCATATAACAATTAAAGACTGTATTGGGTTGATGTACTTAAGTAGTGGTTTTGCTTATGGCTGACTGACAATGACCCTAGTGCTGAGTTTTTCTGATGTGAAAACAGAAAGTCTGTTCCTTAGTTGTGTGAGCTATTTTTGTTTTACTTATTTAAAGTAATTTTTGCCCCTTGGTTACTATACTAAACTCCAGATTTGCCTCATCTTGATCAATGATCAATAATTAGTGACCAAAAATACACAGGATCACATCTCAATAACTGACCATGCCACACAAATGTGCAGAACCTTAAAAACAAACTGATCTAATCATAAGCCTTGAAAATGTAACTGGTAATACATCCACGAAATAGTGGGACAGTAAAGAACTTAGAACTGATCCTTGGCAAATATCTTGTGCACCAAGGAGGTTTGCAATGAATTCAACATTCATGAATAATATACAGATATTCTTAAACCTGAGCTCTGTTCCACTCATTTGTATTGCAAAGGATGTCCATAGTCATTGTGGCAAGCTGACAATTGTTGAGTGCTCACTTAGAAATCCTGATACAACAGGGCTGCTCAGGAGGACCAGCATTATACATGTTTACTAAAATATTTGTGGAGGGTTATGAAGGCACGATAGCTTCTTAAAAGCCTAAAATTGTTAAACCTGAGCTGGAAACTAGAAAAAGCTGCACTCATAGATCAAATGTCATGTAAAAAGAATGAAGTAATTTGGAGAAATTCAACAAACTGAAAAAAACATGTTTCTCATGAATCTTTTGAAGGAAAGAAGAACTATACATATACTGAATTTGTTTCTCTGCATTCACTCCTAGTGTTTGATAAACCTTGAAGTGTAAAATGAGGGAAAATGTTACTGTTTGTATTTTAAATATATTTTCATTCCAAGATAGATTCATAGGTTCATTGGTCTGTACTCGGCTAACAACCATTTGGGCCCTTATAAGCCTAGCCATGCAACTCAAATGTGACCCACAGATTTGATTTATAGAGGGGTGATTTACTGACTGCTTCTGTCCATCAGACATAAGTGTCAGACTAGGGGTGAATTTCTGGTTAGCCATCCATTGGTCCAAGTTGCGTATAAATAGGGTTAGGGAGTAAGTCCTGATTGCTTTAGTCTGCTTCTGATGATTTACTTCCTGGCAACATGAAAGTGCTAACATGGCCAGTGTAGGATGTTCTTTTCTGGAATTTGGAACTTGTGCTTAATATGGAAAGGTACACATATCGTGAGATTTTAGTTACAACATTAATGTTGCAGTGTTCATTTTTAATTGGTCTCTAGCTATATTTTAGTTGTTATAAATAATATGATATTAGATCAAAAATGGTATAACTGATTCAATCGTCTCATTGTTCGTGGAGACAAGAGCTTGATTTCTTAGTCTCCCACATACGTGTGTTCCTTGCAATCAATTAGATTATTAGCCTCTCTGAATTAAACCTCTAAGCACAAGGACAGGACAAGATGAATAGGAAGAAAGATAAAAGTAAAAGAGTTACGAATGTCTTCCAAGAAACTCTTGACTGAGTTTGAGTCCCATCAGTTTCCGCGAAGCGGTTACAACAACTTATTTACTATCATCATCTCTCTGAATTGTGTTATGTGGAAGGTATTCTTTATCTTAACGACCTCCTGTTTTCATTATTCACTGCAGTACTAGAATACATTTGGCAATGACACCAGACCATAACTGTATAATTACTTGTTCTCTAACAGCTGATTTGAACCCCTGATACAAATAATACAATGTGTGTTAATAAATGGTAAGCCACCTTGTTCTAGGTGCTGCCATTACTTTGTCCTTAACTGATAAGTAAAATTACAGACGACTCAAAATCAGTAAATTGAAATATCACCATTAAATGGTTAACGTCAGCCTCTTTACCTACATGACACATGTTCAAGTTGAGTAACAGCTGCAGTTCACATGAGGACTCCCAGTGTTATGACATCAAATTATTTTAACAGCAATTAATACACTTCCACTACTTATTTTTCCCTCACCATTTCTATAGACATCTATACAGGTATTACAAACTGGAACTGCTTTTAGGATGCAGGGCTGTAGCCCATCAAATATGGCAGGAAGTCAAGTGTTTTAATAAAATTATATGTCTAGTTTTAGCTTTCTTTTACTGACTTTTGCACTTACCAGATATGTTATGCTAACCTCAATACTTGAACATCTTGCTTTAGCTCCAATTCACAGTTTGAAGTTATGAGCATGGGTAGCTGACAAAAGGTTTCTGCTTATACTGCTGGCTGCTGGGCTATATTTTAAAACAAACAATGTACAGCGTCCCCTATTGACAGTCAGGTTGTACTGCTTGCTATCACTGCCTCCTGATAGAATTTGGAAGTTAAAAGTGTTGCTGTTATAGGAAGTAGTGGGGCTGCAAGATGTAGGAGCCTAGTACAAAAATCAATACTGTAGGTAGTGTACAGTTGTCATACTAGCACACCTCTCAGCTGTCCAGATTTTTGCTGAATGTCCAGGCTTTTGCCTCATGTTTTAGCCTCCTCCTTATACAAATTTATGATTGTCTGGCAAATCACTGAGATGATCCGAGGAAGAAGTCACTAAATAATGTGATGTGTTTGTGTTTCAGACTTCATGTCCTTCAAAAAATGCATGCTAAGACAAATCCTGTTATTCTAGCATCTTTCTAAGTTTATGAGAGAAATATTTGAAATCTGTGCCTATTTTGGGGTCTTTGTCCCCCTATTCTATCAGGCTTTGTCCAGCTTTCTTGCACTAAGAGGTTGAGAGGTATGCATGCTAGTCACAGCAGTAAGACCCCTGACCCTCCTGTCCTACCTCCCTTGATCCTGGTTTCACTGTTTACACTGCTGATCTAAGTTATCAATGACTAGTTGGCCTGGAGCTACATATGGCAGCAGGGACACAATATGTTATTTGCAATATACAAAAGTAGTTTGACCATTCTACATATACATTTTAACTCACTGCATTTTTCAGGTGTTATGACTTAATTAAAGAAGCATGCTTGTTTGCTTTATTTATAATATTGTATAATTCAAATGATTAATATTGTTTTGAGTAGTTTATGTGTATGATCTGCTGGAATAAAGTGCTACCTATCAGTGACAGTTAGTGCTACTTAGCTATAAGACTCTACCCCTCCATATCTGCAAAGAAAACATGTTTTTAACTTGAAATTTTATTTTTATTCTACTGATTGTTGTAATCAATGGATATTCCATGCCAGTCGTTGTATTTGTGTAGCTTGCATTAGCTGCAGTTTACAATCTAATGCTCTGAGGATGTGTGACCTATTCTTATATTGCAGGTTGCTTGGCTATGCCTTAAAACGCCCCATCAGATGCGTTACTTCTCCAGTTGATAGTCAAGATGTTATGCCTGACATCACTTCCACTGGCTGTAGTTTGAAACTTAAATCGACACCTTTATAGACAGTAATTGGGTTGTGTGACACCTCATCTAGTAAAAGAAAACATGCATACTGCAAGTCGTGTAGTGTTGACATGACAATCACAATACTAAGTACCCTAAGCCTTCCTGCCCCATGAGCTAATATGATCCCAACTTAATTGGTTATAATAGTGAGCTAAGTGACAAATGACTGTTAGAACTGTAATTGCTTCTGACCACGAGGAAGTGATAAACTACCTGAAAGTGCAAAAGGTAATGCAGAAGAATGTCTCCGTCATGTGCACATTTCAACTTATGCATTTTCCAAGTATTATTATGACCTAAATAAATTAAGCATGCTTGTCTCCTTTATTTGTAATACAATATAACCAAGAATGTTAATCTTGTCTTAACTTACTGACATGTATGACATTATGATAAGATACTGCTTATGTTTTCAGGCAGAGCGGAATATGTTTATATATCCTAATTGCTAAACTAATTAGATATAACCTTGTTGCATTACAAGAAAGAAAAACAACCCCTTGTTCACTAGAACAAGAAAAGATAATGTGCTGACTACTGCTGCTGTTGTTTGTTGTGCCAGAATATTCTTACTTCTATAATAATGAAACACATTGCATTTTGAAGAAACAGGGCCTATGAATATGGTCTTTAAGAAATGTGGGAATATATATGACCATGTGTGGTGTGAGATTTCAAAAAATAGTTTACTGTGGTTCAACATCAGAAACCTATTGAGTTGATGCATTATACCAAGACAGTCTAGAAATCAGAGTTTTAAGTTAACTGTTTTTTCAATGATGTAGAAAACAAGATACAATTCCGATTACAAGGACATGGAAGAGGCAACTACTTGCACATTAACATGTAGGGCTGAAGGACATCATGGGGGTCTAGCATGTGACCAAGGACTGCCAAAAAATGGTAAAAATCACTGATTTAAGCTTTTCTAAGAAACACCATTGTTTCTGCAGAACTTCCATGGTGGTGCAGCGGTAGCATTGTTACCTCACAGCAAGAGGTTCTCCCGTTCGATTATCGGCTGGAGTGCAGGGAGTGCCGTCTGTGTGGAGTCTGCATGTCCTCCCCGCAGTTGGGTGGGTGTTCGAAAGACATGCGTAAATGGGCGTGCCTTTGTTGAAGGTTGAACGTCGAGCTGGCACCTCGGCATTCATGAAAATCTACTGCCAATCATTAGCGGACCGGAGTTCTGCTGTGGTGACCCCTAACCGGGAAAAGCTGAAAGACAACAACAACAACAACCATTGTTTCTGCAGAGAATGATTTAACATTTGAAATACAAGTGAAACAATTGGAGCAGCAAAAGAAAGAGAATATTGTTTATCTATAGGTAGTTAATGACTGTGAAATAACTGGTGCAAAAAAGGGAACTGAATATGGTATATCTACAGATAGCTAATGACTGTAAAATAACTGGAACAACAAAGGGAAGTGAATACTGTATAACTACAGGTGGCCGAGGTAAAATTCTCTGTATCAATGAACACAGTATCCAGATTACTGACTCATAAAGAAAATTGTTGTGAATATAGACTTGGACACTAATCTAGTAGTTTGTATTTGTGACATAAGATGGGAAAACTTGACAGTGCTGAAATATTAAGCCTCTATAAATAATGCAGAAAATTCTTTAAAGAAGCATGAATATATATATATATATATATATATATATATATATATATATATATATATATATATATATATAGTCAGTATTCCTAGCTAATTCAGAACATTCAGCACTGTCTCTCATCCTAAACGCCTGTACAGACTGACACAACTGGATATTCCTACATCAACCATTGTATGTTTTAACAGCTATTTTAGCAATAGAAGCCAATGGGCAGGATTCACGAAGGCTTGCACGGAGTCTAAGAGTAGTGTAAGACTCCATGCAGCCCTCGCGATCCAGGAACAGCCTGAAATTCCATGTAAGAGACCAGCTAAAACATCTCTTACACGGAGTGGGCGTGGATATACTAATCACCTCACTTGCAGCCGAAAGGC
This sequence comes from Protopterus annectens, assembly GCF_019279795.1. Taxonomy (NCBI): domain Eukaryota; kingdom Metazoa; phylum Chordata; order Ceratodontiformes; family Protopteridae; genus Protopterus; species Protopterus annectens. The sequence continues at coordinate 1,754,417,453 of NC_056735.1, forward strand.
ATGCAAATGAGGTAGATTAGCAATCCACAAAGCCCAAAGCAGCCCATGTAAGAGCCGTTTTAGCTGCAGAAATGTACTCAGTTGACAACTGAGTATGTTTCTGCAAATAACACAATGGAGCCATGTCAGCTCCAAATAAGCATGCCAATGGCCAAATATGTGGCCATTGGCAAGGTACCCCGATGCAAATATGATAAATAAATATATATTTTTTTCGGCGATCACTGAAGTTTAAACGCAGCACAGCCCCGCGCAAACGTAAAACATAAAAATGAAGGTTATAAACCCACAAATGTGGGTTTTATGCAATACATGGATTTACAATGCAAGGACCAGCAGACTAAAAACAACATGGCCACCGTTTAGTGGTTGCTAAGGGGGGAAGCTGAGTCTAAGACATGTAACTAAGCATTAGTAGGCAATCTGATGTAAATGAGTGTTAGGATACTGAATTCCACTGTCACATAGCAAATGAGCACATTCTGAGTAGTGTAAGAGATACATAAGGGGAGGAATAGAGTAGGAGATAGGTGACATCACAGGGGGGAATGGCAGAAAGAAATTCAGTTCATTGGAGGTCAGTGTTACATGACAGATGTCAGACACATATCATGGAAAGAGGAGTGCCACAAGATAAGCATGGGAAAGTCAAGAAATGGAAGGTGTACACTGTTGCTTACACCAAAGTTTCTTGCTGGGCGTGTGCACCATGAAGCGTGAGTAGGGCAGTGTGCGGGCGTGTAAGGCAGACTGAGCATGTGGGAGCCTGTTGGCAGACTTGTAAGACTGTTTGCGCAGGTGTGAGCATGTTTTAACCCGAATAAGATGATTCTAAACCATGTAAGCATGTGTGCGCGCGTGTAAGCCACTGTGAGCGTGTTTCTGCTGGTATGCGTGTTGCTGCCCCCTAAGGAAACAGAAAGGAAAAAGGAAGCAACAGAATTAGTAGGAAGCTAGCAGGAAATACTGCTGGAGCTTGCAGGTGAAAACAATTAGAAGCAGGCAATTACACAGGCAGAATAGTAGCCCAGCCAAGAACTTAAAACTCTGCAAACAGCAGTGCAGGATGTTTCTCTCAAGAGACACTGCAAGACAGGAGTAAGCTATTAGAAGTGAAAACTGAAAAGCTGCACTCAGAGCAGAAATGCTAGGGGCTGCCATAGCTGTCATAAGGAGACATAGGCTACTTGCTGAGGGTGGTGACAATGCAAATGGTGCCAGACAACCCACAGTGAGGAGACGGAGAAGAGTGTACAGGCCCAGGGTCACCTACCACGGGTTACATGAGCTGGAGATAGTGGAGCGCTATAGAGTGGACAGAGACCTCCTGCAGCAAATTGTTGACCTGTGCAGGCCACGCCTCACACACAGAACCAACAGAGGGGAACCCATCCCAGTGGAAACCAAGGTATGTGTTGGCCTAAGAATACTAGCAACAGGTACCTTCCAGAGACCAACTGGTGATATGATGGGGATATCACAGGCATCAGCCTCCAGGGTACTGCACCAGTTCCTGGATGCCATGTCAGCACATGTCGGTGATCATGTATATTTCCCCAATGCCCGTGAGGTATTGGCCAGCAATATGCGTCTCTTCCAGCAAATAGTGGAATACCCTGAGGTAGTAGGTGCAATAGACTGCACACACATATGCATCAAAGCACCAGCCGGTGAGCAGGGTAGGGCCTACATTAACAGCACGGGCTTCCCCTCCATCAACTGCCAGGTCATGTGTGATGCCCAGGGCATAATAATGAATGTGTGTGCTGGCTGCCTTGGGAGCTACCATGATTCCCATATCTGGCATTTGATGCATCTGTACCAGACATTTGCCAGTGGGGACATCCCACATGGACACCTAGTGGGGGATGCAGGTTATGCACTGGAGCCGTGGCTGATGACACCCATCAGAAACGCACACACACCTGAACAGGAATGCCATAATGAGGCACACGCACAAACACGTAATGTAATAGAGCATGCATGTGTTTGGGCTGCTCAAGTCATGGTTCCAGTGTCTGGACACATCTGGTGGAGCCTTGCAGTACTCACCAACTACATGTACTCAAATTGTCATGGTATGTGCTATGCTACATAATATGATCTTGCAAAAACAGCTGCAGCAGGACCAGCATAGGGCCAGGCCAAACAGCCCCCCACCATTGCCAAGGCCATCACAGGCAGAGCGTGACTCGGAGGAGGAACAACCTGAGCCTGCCCCAGTAGGCAGAAGGAGGCATGCCCAGTATGCCCTGGCCTTGGCAAAGAGGCAATGCATAGCACATACACTGGCTCAGTAGGAACCCTGGGAATGATACCCATCTCTGACTCACTCATATAATAACAGGGATGCCTAAAATGACATAACCTGCTCTCAAACATGTACAGGGACTGTAGTATGTGCATCTGACAGAGGCAGCCCTGCAGCACCACCTGAGGCATGAATGCCATGTGTTAAGCAATGTAACACCATGTAGTATATGCAAACTTGATGACCCTGACTAACATCCTACCCTCACCAAGCATGATGCCACAATATGATGATGAGATGATCAATTGCAATAATTGGCTGAAGTATTGCAGTTAGTCAAAGGGGATCCAATGTGTGCCAGCCTGGGATGATATGCTGAGCATGACATGATGCTCCACCTGCTAGGGGTGGCATGCACCTATCAGTCCAGGCCTTATGGATACTGGCAAAGGCTGTTGTTACCCACAGCATGCCTTGAATAGGTAAGGCTCAAAACACAAACCCACCTCCATAGGTATCACAAGGGATAAGAACCTAGATGTAATGCTACCCAGTGCCAGAAGTCTAAACAGCAAGATGCATGCAGTCTAAACTCCCCCAGTATGGAGAATGTTGATATTGGTCCTGTAACAGAAAACTGGGTCAAGGCTCACAACAGCACCCTAACACTACCAGGTTACACCTCATACTATGCTGTATAGCCTCAAAACATGGAACAAGCTACAAAAGGAGGGTGACTAGCAATAATTGTCAAGGATAACCACACCCCCACATTGGTACCACAACAAGAAGCAGCATGGACTAGCCATGGTCAAGTAACAGTGGCTAAAACTGCCTCCCAGTTTATAGCCTGCTACAGACTACTGTCCTAACACCAGGAACTGCACTTGGCCTACGTTCGAATACATGAATATATCAAGCCCTCCAAACCACATTATATTGGGTGACTGAAAATATCCAAACATAGACTGGGAGCATTATACTAGCTCCAACACTGTAGGACAAAAGTACCTAGAATCCATAAACCAAAATGCCCGGGAACAACGTACCACTCCCACTAGAGGGGTAAGCATACTGGATGTGATAATCAGCAACATGGGTACTGGATGGCAAGATGAGAAGTGTATCCCTCACTGGTAAGACCAGACCATAGAGTAATCACACCGGATATACACATCCTGACCACAGTCCCTGGCCAGAAAACCACAGTGAAAAACATGTGTAAAGCAAATGTTGCACTCCTCCAAACTGATGTGGAATCCATTAAAGGCCCTGTGCAGGTGCAAAATATGGGCCACACCTCAGAACTTGTTATACAGGCATTCCATGAACACTGCCAGGAATGCTTGGATTATGCAATCCCAAATAAAACCAAGACACAATGCCATACACGCAGGCATCTGGCATGGTGGACTCCAGCCATTACCAAACCATGCAAGAGAATGAGGAAGCTACTACATGATAGAGCAAACATAAAAAGGGAAGTAATCACTGATCAGTAGTATGGCAATAAAATATTTCCACACATACAATCCACTAAGGCCAGCTACAACAAGTTGAATCTGTGAATCTTGAGGCAATGTTACACCTGCCCCAAGTACACAGACAACCCTCACCTCCCCCCAAGAAATACAAATATATGTGAGAGATGCAACCATTTATCCAAACCGGAGGCTGAGCTCTCTCAACTCAGTACTGTCAAAACTAGTCAGGAGGAGAAGGTAACCACACACATCACAAACCCAGTCTCACATAAACCTATCAGAACTGCAAACCAAAGACATAAACACAGAAAAACATAACCAGAGGCCCTAATTACAAACACACCACATCAACAGAGGCCTCCAAAGCAGACACCCAAGCAACCACTACCTCCAAACATAGCACATGCAACACATAGTACACAAAGCTGGTGTGCCAAACAGTCACTGGCCAGAAGGAGAAACAACATGCCTGATACAGTTGTAATAGGTGACTCCATAATCAGACACACTGCTGTCCCACTCACCAGACTGAACAAGGGAAAGGGTACAGTAAGCTGCCTGTAGGCTGCTACAATACGCCACATAACACAAGTACGCAGGTCACCCCAAAGCAAGTACAAATATGATGCAGTCATTGTCCATGCTGGCGTGAATGACCTGAGATGTACCTCCCCAGACTACATGAAAAGAGACATAGATGAGCTCCCTGATTATGTAGTCCAGGCCGGTATGGCACTGACCGTGTGCAGCATCCTACCCTCACCAAGAATGATGCCACAATACAAACACAGAATGATCAGCTTTAACAAGTGGCACAATTACTGGTGTCATTCCAAGGGGATCCAATGTCTGTCTGCTTGGGATGTCATGCTTGACAAGCCACGCTGCTGTTCCAGGGATGGCTTGCACCTGTTACCCCTGGGTGTCTGGATATTGGATAAGGCTCTTGCCACCTCCATAGAGCCTTTTGTAGGCAAGGCTGAAAAGACTAACCCACCACCCTAGAAAACATAAGTGGAAAGAAACATAAGGGTAATGCTGACCAATGCCAGATATGTAAACCTCAATATGCATGCTCCCAAGGCCCTCCCCAGTATGGAGAACATTGATGTCTGTGCAGTGACAGAAACCTGCAGCAAGGCTCCTGACAGCACACCAGCACTACCAGGTTATACCTCATATCATGTATTATGGCCCCAAAACCTGGACCAAAACATAAAAGGAGGGGGGGTATCCATATTCAGCACAGACACCCACACATCCAGGTAACTGACAATGCATGAAGCATCAGAGACCACCCATGTGCAACTAACCGTAGGCAAAACTGCTGTACAGTCTGTAGCATGCTATAGACCACACTCTCACACACAGGAGCCCCACCCAGCTGTCCTGAAGACAATGGACAATATGAATGTCTCACCAAATACCAAACAAGGTACTCACACATTACCACATAGGTGGTAATCCATTATGTATGGAAGGAGTAATCAGGGACCTAGGGACACAAGTGGACAGTAACCTGTTATGTGACACTCACATTGCCAACGTGGCTAGGAAGACTGTCTATATTGGACACCGTATCATGAAAGGATTCACATCTATGTCAACAGAGGTCATTGTGCCCCTATACTGTTCTCTTATCAGACCCATAATCTAGTACAATGCCTCATTTGGGATGTACCTTACCCAACACCTGCAGCAGTTAGAAAGACCTCAAAGGTACCTCACCAAGAGGATAAAGGGTCTCAAATATATGTCATATGCTGCCTGGATGTAGACACCCCAGCTGAATGCAGTCACATACTGCCTACACAGAGGCGTTGTATGCCTGTTGCACAAGACCATGTCCAACACAGGAGTAATGGACATGCTCCACCCCAGAAAACCCAAATCCATCGGAGCTGTGAGAGTGAGAGATGTCAACCTCAACACATAATGAAATAGGATGTGCTGGAGGGACAGATACATAACCCAGAGGCTCCCTACACCCTGGAACAGAATCCTACTCCATGTTAGGAAGAGCCCCTCACTGACTCTCTTCAACAGGAATCTTGCCAATTGGATGGATGATCATAGATGTACACTGGGGTCTTCACTGTGTCACGTCCAGACAGAGGCACACTAAAGTAAATCATAAATGGCCATAATATTCACATAGCAAGGGGTGGCTAAAGCCACACACACTCTGGCTAGGCTTATAAATGCCCTAGGGCGGATAGCCTAGTATGAACCTATGAAGATACAAATTGTACAAGACACTAAGGATAATCACAAGGCTTTCTTAGCTGATGGTAGGAACCTTGTTGGGAATTCACAGATATGCTCTGAATCACTCAAATATTACAAACAACATACCAAACACACACACATACTGCCAACATCCAACCTGACAGGTGCAGTGCAAACCCCCCCCCCCAAATGCAAAATATCTATCCCAGCAGAATGCTGACCCCCTGACATTGGAGATGCTGAGGTAACAGCCAGCATCTACAAAGCAAAACACACAGCATCAATGGTATGAGACGGTGTCCTGGGCTGAGTCCAACATGGACTCCAAGAAGAATGGAATGCCAAATAACACTACTGCTCAATGTCAGCCTTACCACAGGATATGTACCCAAAGAGCAGTGTACAACAACAGTGATCCTTCTCAACAAAGGTGTTGCCTGAATGGATACTGCAAACTACCACCCCAGAATCCTGACAAGCTTGGTCTGCAAATCTATGGAAAGGATCAGCATGTACCGCAGACATAAAGATATTGGGGACCTACTGACACTGGACCCTACCCACTGTGGCTTTCTTAAGTGCAGATCCTGCCCCTTAAACATGTTTGACTAATTTGAAACAGTCATTAAGGTCATTGATGAGGGGAATGTGGTCCACACAGCATAGCTGTACCTTGCAAAGGCTTCCATATAATACCCCACATGTTCATTATAGATAAGCTCACCAGCTTAAATATAAATCCCTATGTCAGTAGAGGGGTTGCAAACCAGACCAAGAACAGAACTGACATGGTCAGAAATGCTGCAGCCATGTCAGACTACAAACCAGATATAACTGGCATCCCACAAGTCTTGGTCCTGGGACCTCCCTCATATGGTATATATGTCCCATAGGTACAGGCCAACATGGAAGGACTGTGTCTGAACAAGTTTGCAGAGAACTACAAACTGGCCACCATATCTGACCCTCCAGCTGACACAAGCACCCTACAAAAGGGCCACATAGAAACAGACAACTGGTGCCATAGCCATGTTAGCAAGCTAATTGCAGAAAAGTGTATAGTCAACCCCTGTGGATATACAGTAAGTGCCCACCAATTACCACATAGGTGTTAACCCATTAAGTACTTAACATGTAATAAGAGACCTGGGGACACAAGTTGATAGATATCCTGCATTTGACAAGCATGTGGCTGTAGTGGTTACAGAAACATACCATATACCCACCTAATCATGAAGGTTGTCAGATCTAGATCAGGGGAGGTCATTGTGGCTCTGTAGTCATCCTTCATCAGCATTACAATTGACTACAATAGCCCCTGTGGGATGTACCTCAGCAGACACCTCCATCAACTGGAAAGTCCCCAAAAGTACCTCACCAGGAGTATCAAAGAGCTTGAACAGATGCCATGTGTTGCCTGATTAAACAAACTGCAGCTCCACACACTGCCATACTGCCCACCCAGAGGCAAGCTGTGCCTGATGTATAAAGCCATGTCCAAGCTGGAATCAATGAACATGCTGCACCTTGTACAATCTGAATGGCAGTGAGCTATGCACATGAGAGACCTGAACACCAGCACTGACATACATAGGATAAGCTGTACTGAATGATCCGTAACACAGAAGCCACCCCCACTCTTGAGTAAACTCCCAGTACAGGTTAGCCAGAGAGTCACTCATCGACTCTCCTCAAGAGGAATCTTGATGAGTGGATGGGAGATGGTAGGTTTACCCTGGGTATTACTGTTATGTCATGGGTAGACGGAGGCACAGTATACTAACCATGACATATGTCATGGCAAACTCCAGTTACAATGTGTGTCAAAGGACAAACACACTCTCCGACTAGCATTAGAAATGGCCTAGGGCACATCGCTAGTGTTTTCCAATGTACACCTATGTTGTGGAATACACTACCAATGTTGGACAAGCCTGGTTTAAGTAGTTCATATCTGAACATAATGCAACATGGTCAGATGTGCACAACTGGCCCCTAACCAGTCTGTTGTGCTCACTATGAAAATGTAAAGCAGTGATAGGACTAAAGCCCAGGATACTGTCCACCACAGTGAAAGTACTGAACCAGTACACTATATGGTACTACAGTGTTAGGTCAGTTTGAAAGGATGTTGACAACTGTATGCAAAGTATCCCATGCAAACCCTGCAGGCACAGTATAACCCCTGTTGTGTTCAGACACAAAGCAGTTGGACAGTAAGTACACAACATAACACACAACACACAACCATAAATGTGAGATATTGTTGAAGTTCACACTCATCCACAAATGTGGTGGGCTGCAGAGTTCAACATATGGAAAGCTCACACTGGGCATGCTCGCACACTTTGATAATTGAGACATATGTCAGACAACATGCCATGGAAAGCCTGAACTGGGCATGCTCACACACTTAGGCCAAATCTCAGTTTAGCAGTTGGCCACACATATCTGGTATTTGTACGTGTTATTCCAGGAACCAACCACATTACAGCAATCTGCCCAGTGCACACAGTTAAATGACTACAGAGACATAAGTGATATAGTGGATCCCTCTCATATTAAAACATCTTCCACAGATACACAAGTTGTTCATAGAAACAGGGAATGCTATGGCAATAAAGACCTGCAAACAGTCTATCAGCAACAAATATTGTGCATCTGACAATTAAACATATGGGTGTAGAGGTCAACACTAGGCTGTTTGCCCTAGGGAATGACAGCTTAGCCAGAGTGTGCTTGGCGTTTGCATCCCCAGTACAGTAGGCTACTGTGCCACTGTAAAGTAGGTCACATAAGGCACCGTGTGAGGCTAGTGTGCTGTGCCTCCATCAAGCAGGGACACAGTGGAGATCCCAGGGGTTGAATTTGCTAAGCCACATCCATGTTGTTGGTGTGTGCTGGAAGAGGGTTGGTGAGGACCTCTAACAGTAAGTGGGCATCAATAACAGACTGAGGGGAGCCTTATCTGCAGTGTCTGGACAATTTCACTGTCAACACGTTGTCATGATGATTATGAGGGATTGAAGTGTTGTGCCAGTACTGTTCAGAGATGTCCTCCCTCTGTGGGCTACTGCTCTGCAATGTATTAGCTCACTCTGTCTGTTGGACAACTCATATATGGCTGGTGTACACCTGACAGGTGTCCTGTTGTGGAGGAGTCATGGGTATGTTTGGGATAGCATGATCAATGCAAACCTTCCACATGCTCATAGAATGCAATTGTCAAGGATTATGCAGAGTGGCCTGTATACTCCCCCAGCATGGGTCCTTTGAAGTCTTCCACCCCAGTCTTCACAAGTGTAAAGTCTGCTTTTGATAAATACACTTTGTTTGCAGTGACAACCTTGCCTGGGGATGGGGATGGGATATGGATGTCCAGGGAAAGGTGGGTATGGGCAGATATCAACAATGGTGGTCTACCTCTGGTGTGGAACAGTGAGTACCCATGTTGCAGATAGTCAGGTGCAATATGTATTCCCCCTTGTGGCTGTGGTGATTGGTTCTGCCATAGAACATGGACTCACAAATTGTAGTGGCTGTAGGGTAATGTTGTAGAGGCCTGAGTAGTTCCCACACACAATATACCTGTACCTGACGTTAACAACTGGAATGGTGTATGTGAACACCTTCATATCTTGGCACTGTTCCCAGGGAAGTAAAGTGTGTGTCTTGGATGTGGGAGGGGTGGTCCGAACTGGTTGTGTTGTGTGTTACAGGTCCTGTGGTCATGAAGCATGGTATAGAACATAACTTGCCAGTGCTGATGTGCATATCTGACCCTGAAGTAGGTGGCTACAAATGCATATATATGCTATCCCCCACCTGACGGGTAGTACTACATGTACATACCTCTGTAGAAATAATGATGTCAGCACCCTATAAACACTGCAGGTGCAGAACAGACGCTCAGTAATTTGGATAGTGCGCTCTGCTAATGCGTCTCCCTCAAGTGGCATAATATAGTTAGGTAGGGGTTTGAATCCTGCAAATGCTCTGTGTGTGTATGTGTGGGTGAGCAGCGTTGGTGTGTGTGCAATTCTGTGTGAGAGAAATGTCCCTTTAGGCAACTAGGAGAACACACTACAGGATGCACATTCCCCTTTCTAAACACCGATGATGTCAGCACCCTATAAGTACAGCAGGAGAAGGGAAACCTCCCAATAATGTGAATAGTGCGCTCAGCTAATGCGTCTGTTTTGTGTGTCATAACATAGTTAGGTAGGGGTTTGAATCCTGCAAATGGCAAGTGTGTGTGTTTGGGTGAGGGGGGTTAGTGTGTGTGCAAGTCTGTGTGAGGGAAATGTCCCTTTTGGCAACTAGGAGAACACACTACAGGATGCACATTCCCCTTTCTAAACACAGATGATGTCAGCACCCTATAAGTACAGCAGGAGAAGGGAAACCTCCCAGTAATGCAAATAGCACGCTCCGCTAATGCATCCGTCTTGTGTGTCATAACATAGTTAGGTAGGGGTTTGAATCCTGCAAATGGCAAGTGTGTGTGTTGGGGTGGACGTAGGGTGTGTGCAATTACATGTGTGAGAGAACTGACCCTTTTGGCAACCAGTACAACACACCAGCTGGTGCATATTCCAATCTCTACACAGAGATGATGTCAGCACCCTACAAGTACAGCAGAAGAGGGCAAATCTCCCAGTAATGCAAATAGCACGCTCTGCTACTGTGTCTCTCACTACTGTCATAGCACAGTTAGTTATGGCTTTGAATTCCACACATGCCACGTGTGTTTTTGTCATACAGAATGCCCATGTGTGTGGGTTGTTGTTCACAATAATGCATGACATTGATTAAACCAGTAGTGGCAATGGACACAGATGATGTATGTGTGTGCCAAATACACATATGTACCTGTGACCTTCAATAGTTCCCATGTCTGACACCTGCCACATGTGAATACATGGTATTTGCACTGGATAACATTATGACTGTGGTCTTCTGTGTAGGTGCTACATGTGGTATGTGTATATGGTATCATCCTAGCAGCAAGGGATACACATCTGGTCTGGGGCATATAGTCTACATGTTGTTGCTGAACAGGTGCTGCATGTTTTCACCTGTTGTGGGAGTGGTAACAAATTGTTCCATAGCAATGCAGTGACTACATGCTAGGAACCTTTTAGCTAGGGTGTTGTAGCTACAGTAATTCATCAGCATTCAGTAATACTTCAGCATTCTTGGAGAGGGTATGATGCCAACCAAGGTCAGGGTCATACCAGCCTTTGCCACATGCTCAGAGAGCCCTTCTATGTTCCCTATTATGTAGTCCAGGGAGGTACATCACAGGTCAGCCATAGTGGCATGGACAATGACTGAGTCATATGTGTCCATGCCTCTGACTGACCTGTATGCTTGTGTTATGTGGTGGACCATAGTGTCCCACGGGCATATCACTGTGACCTTCACATTGTCCAGCCTGGTGAGCGGGACCTCACTGTACCGGACAATAAAGGTACCTAACACAACTGTAGCAGGTGTGTTGTCTAGCCGTACAGGCTGTGACTGTTTGGCACACAGGATTTGTGTGCTATGTGCTGCACGTGCTGTGTTCCAGCTTAATGTATGCCTGTGTGCCAGCTGCAGAGGTGTCTGCTGCTCAGGTGTGTTCATGTGTTTGGATTGCTGTCAGTGTAGGTCTACATCAGACTGGTATTGTAGTCACTGTAGTATTTCATACCACCTGACAGGTTATGCCAGTACTGGGTTCAGAGTGCTTACTCCTCAGTTTGGCTATGTGGTTGCATCTCATACATGTGTTGTACGTCCATGTGTAGGGGAGAGGGTTGACTGTGTACTTGTGGCAGCTGTGACATTGCCACATGATCCACATATTCCACAACTGTACCATACAGGTGACTGACAACTGACCTATGCACATGCTACCATAGTATTGTGATTGCCATGGTGATTAACAGCACATAGGGCCAATGGGGAACAAGGTACAGAAGGTGAGTATGTGAGAGTGTGGTGCCTGTGATTAGTTAGCACTGGCATATATGACTGCTCACATGGTCAAATGCCAGGTAAGTCATATGCAAAGTGTCACAGGCAACGTACATGTGAACAGGACAAACAGTGCCATCCTGTCAAGTGAGACATGGACATACATATAGTAAGCTGTGCAGATGTGACTAGGAGTGCACAGAAGCTCTGTAAATCTGCATTGCAGGTGGGATCAGTGTTCCAGGGTAACTGCAAGCAAACATGCATGCAAACAAAGCTACAGTAAGCAGGGCTGCATGTAGTCCATTGTACAACAAACAAGCTGTACCACTTCCAGTAGGTAACAGTGCAAATATGCAGGCACTATACACATGTACATGGAAATACACAAGTCAGATGGCTAGGGTCCAGTCTCAGTGCACACAAGTGTACAGACCATGTACCATCAGGATGTACAATAACTGGATGGAAACCCAGGTGCTCATACCTGCAGTAATACACATGTCAAATAACAGACACTGAGCCTTCACTCAGTGGTTCCATACTTAGTAGGATGTATGCTACCTGTCCTGCCACCACAGTATCCCTGAACTTTATGGGGACTCTCCCTCCTGTGAAAGTTAGTTTTGTGTGTTGGGGCTGTCTAGCATGGTATCAGATGTGAGCTTGCAGTGATAGGGTGCTCCTGTGTGTCCTGTACCAGTCGTGTAGTACTGCACACACATCAAATCCTCAAACATCCGCATTGCCGAGTCCAGTGTGGGCAACATGCCACTTGCAGTTTACATGTCCATCATTGCGTATCAATACTTTCATTACCTTATCCCCTGTTCTACCTATGTATGTAGCCTTCTGTTGACATCCTTACCACCAGTATGCCAACATGTGCAGATGATACACTATGGTACTTACCATGAGTGTAGACAACAGTACAAGACAATCATACCCTTACTGCATCAGGCATGCTGGGATATACCCACAATTATATCAGCACACAGTACTGTTAACAGCATGATACTATTACTACACATCTATGTAGTCACCCTGTGCATCAGCAAAATGTTAACCTGTGCCTGCACTGATGTTACAGATTGCAGGAGGTGGCACAGTTTCATTATATGCACAGGGTGTGAACTTGGTATGCCTGAGTCTGCCACTGATATCACCAATTGACATGTATGTGTATGTGTGTTGGTGAGGGACAGCAGTACAAGGTGGGGCAATGTTGATGCAGTGTGTGCATGTATGCAGTAGCCCTAGGTGTTGTCAATTCGCATGTGTGTATGGATGCACACAGTTCAACCTCATGGCTGCCATATACCGGTGTTTGTGGACAGCCACAGACTGTACCTGCCAGGTCATACAGATCAGTGTCTCTGGCCACAGACACGGTACCTGTGCCTTGCAGGGGTGCTACGGACCGTATCCAGTACCAATCCAAACTGGGTACTGTCATCAGAAGCAGGTGTTCATTGACTGGACACAGATCCCTGTCGGGCCTGTCCAGAGCCACGTGCACGTGGTCTCCTGGGGTGGTCTGATGACAGCACAGACCCAGCATTGCTGGGGCTGCTGCTGGCACTATGGGTGCAGCTGCGGCCCTGTTGTCATCCGCGATGACTGCCAGCTGATGCTGTTGCTGGCATACGCCCATGTCAATGCCTCAACCATCCACCTTTGCTCTGGCTCATGGACATGTAGTTGTGGAACCGATCTAATATGTCCCCACAACGTCTGTCTATGACATCGGTGAAATTACGGATGGCAGCCACAATGTCATGCATACTGTCAGTCATGGCTGTGCGACATGCTGTCAGCTCCCTCAGACCCTGTCTGGTGTACCATTCCATATGTGACTGTGCCTGCATGACAGCCCGAAACATAGCTGAGGTTGTAAGACCTCTGTGGGCATGTCTGACAGGGGCAGTATGCCCATGGATGCACCCACGAGAACCCCTGGACATCTGTCTGTGTGGTACCATCTCAGGGCCATGCCCATGGCTGCTGTGTGGGGAAGCATGTGCCACAGATACCACATTACCCTGGTCAATGCCCACTGTATCCTGTCCATCACCTAGGGACATTGGTGACAAAGGGTGTATTGGCAGGATGACTGTGCACATTGATGGGGTTGACAGCTATGTACTGTCAATTGGCTGACCAATGACGGACCCTGGCATACCTGCCTGTGCAATTACAAAGATGTCATCATTATCAGTACCCGTGGCATCTGATTCAGGTTCCCTGCTGCATGACACCAGAGCAGCACCAGAACCTGAGGGAGGGAAACAGGAAACACAGTTTACAATGTCTACACAATGTTACCAGTGATGCACACAATCACAGGTGCACACATGCACACATGCACACGTGCACACATGCACACATGCACACATGCACAGGTGCACACATGCACACATGCACATGTGAACACGTGCACAGGTGCACACATGCACACATGTACACATGCACAGGTGCACACATGCACACATGCACACATGCACACATGCACACATGCACCCATGTACACATGCACAGGTGCACACATGCACACATACACACATGCACACTTGCACACTTGCACACAGTTGCACACTTGCACACAGTTGCACACTACTCAGTATGCGAGATATCAACACACAGACACAGACACACCTGCATGCATACATAGAGCACTACTAAGTGAGCCTAATATTACTATTACTATCAAGACTATTAAAGGTATTGTTAATACACACTCACCAGCATGGATAGGCTGCATTGCTGTTACACCGGAGGGACCTGCAGAAGTGAGGAAATTAATGTCAGTGGGCACAACTGTGCCATTGTTACTGAGTATGATACAGGTCAGTAGTACAACAGTTGCCTTTCACAGGTCAGCTGCTGATATTGAGAATATCACACTTGCACATTAAATACTCTGATGACAGCTACAAACCAAGGATACACCTCATACATGCATTAACTACCAGTGTACACAACAATCAACTATACATATGGCATATTACCTGCACGCTCATAGTCTTGGTGCTGTGTGGCTCCAGCCTCCATCATAATGCAGGTCTGCTGCTGTTGTTGTTGTTGGTGGGCTGGGGCCACAACACTTATGAGTAGTCCCTCCAGTCTGGTGAGTGGGGGATGTGTAGCCACCCCACCACCTGTGGCAACCTGTTGCCTGTGGATATCCGATGCACACTGACGGACATTTCTTATTAAATCACTGCAGTGATGTCGTACCTGCTCATATGTCCTATTATGCGTTCCTATGTCATTTACCCGACGAACCAGGTCTTGCCACAGTGTAGTCCTCTCCTGCTGATTCTGGCTGGTGTGGAAAAAGAGTATTGCATAATCCCACACCAGGCTCTGGTGTATTTCCTCATCCTCAGCTGCAGAGTACACTGGATTGTGCTCGTGAGCCATGGTCCTGAAAAAGAAAATAACATGATATCAGCAAAATATGTCAGCAGAATTTGGCACGCATACTACACATGCTTCTCGACTGTTGTGATACAACATATCTCACATATATCGCATCTGTCTGTCTATTGGTGGATACACATGTAAATGGCCAGGTATCAGTGCTCAGCCAACAACTGTGCAACAGTACTTGGCACACTCCATACGACATACTACCAAACCCCAGCAGTCAGAACACTGATTCAGGTCCAAAGCACATCCTCATTCTGGGGGTTTGTATCGAGGTACTGTACGGGGTACATCATCAACTACTGTGAGCTGACCACAAACTAATTGCCCTGGATATACATATCCCACCTCCACCACCAGCACAAACGATTGGGAGGGTTGGGAGGGTGGAAGGTGTTTGCCTTACAAACACAAGGTGCAGGGTTTGAGTCTCACAAGGGATAATTGGCTAGGCTTACAATGACTCACAAGGGCAGTTAGCCTAGTACTAACCTATAACCTATAACCTATAACCTATTACAGTGAATAACATTTCAAATGCAAACTTTACACTTCGTAACACTGACATGGTATCCTTTAAGCCCACTGGGCCAGTGGAAGACACAACCCACAATGCTGACTCCTTCACAAATGATTTCTACGGACATCTCTGAGAATGCATGGATCATGCAATCCCATATAAGACCAAGACACTCTCCACAAAGGGAAAGCATCCTGTCTGGTGGACCCCAGCCATAGACAGATTATATAACAAGAGATGGAAGCTACTGCAAGACAGAGCATAATTCCATAAAGGGAAGGCATGTCTGATCAGCACTAGTAAAGAGCTATTTTCTCTCTTACAAACATCCATGGGCAACTTTGAGAGGGAAATCAATGGAGACACTACAGATAACCACAAGGCCTTCTTCAGTTATGTTAGTAACCTGGTCAGAAACCCTCCAATATGCTTATAGTTAGTACACAACAACAAATAATTCACTGAACCCACAGATATTGGCAACATTGTGGCAGACAGGTTCAGTGCAAGTTTCACCCCTCCCTCTCCCCCAAACTAAGACATACTTATCCCAGCTGACTGTAACCTCCCTGTCATCACAGATGTCCAGGTGAGAGCCGCCCTCAGAAAAGTAGTAAACACAGCATCAATGGGACTGGATGGTATCCCCAGTTGCATGCTACATGAACTCCAAGAGGAGCTAAACACACATATAGAAGTGCTATGTAACACTAGCCTGACTACAGGATATGTACCTGTACACTGGCGTACAGCAGCAGTGGTTCCACTCCACGAAGGAGGCACCTCTACATACCAATACAATACAACACAATACAATACATTACAATACAATACAATACAATATGCTATTGCCCCTGGGACTACAGCAGCATACTGTTCTGCTACCCTGACCATTGTGACACATGTGATGTGATGGTACCTGCTCCTGTCAAACAGTTACACAGGGTGACTCATATGGCATATTACCTATCTGATTAACATTCAGCAGGGGTATGTGTGACATGTACTCATGGGGAGTCTTGCTTCTTAATGCTGTGTGGTTTATTGCAGGGTATGTCTTATCTGTGGGTAGGAACCTGTACCTCCGCCATGTGCTCTCTACTGTGGTGTCATGGACGACACACAGCAGTCATTTAGGTTGTGGATGGTGTGAGGTGTTACTATGGTTGTTGAACATCTGTCATGGGTATGACTTAAGTATGTAAATCCAGGAGTGATAACCTCTATGTGGGTAGTATGTGTGTACTCTGTGGTGTTGTCAGTCACTGTGCATTGGTAATGTGTTTGAGTGCATTGTCACAGTGTCGTACATGTCACTGTGTCCTTCTCCATATCTGTAGCTGTCATGTGAGGTACATACCGTGGCAGCCATTGTGTGGTATGGAGGGGTACACTGACCTACATGTCCATAGCTGACACACCATGTCTGCTGACACATACCATGTGCAGGTATTCCAGGAATAGTGTGCCACTGTGACTATCACTGGGGGGACTATTGTACACATTTATGATGCTGTTCACCCCTGACACATGCAGTGGTGGGCAGCCAATCACATATCTGGTGGTTACTGGTGTAGGTGATTTGAAATGGGGTATGGTGCTCCAGTTTCAACACTGGTGTTCACTCCATGTCTTTGTCACCAGGCACCTTTTGCAATACATCTGTACACATGTGCTTCACTCAGAATATATATACATCTCTCTCTCTCTCTATATATATATATATATATATATATATATATATATATATATATATATATATATCTCTCTCTCTCTATATATATATATATATATATATATATATATACATATATATGTCTGTATACATATACACATTATATATTGATGTACATATATTGCTATAGATATGGGGAGGGGTGTGTGACAGAGAGGGGGTGAGAGTGACAGAGGGGGTGGGACAGGGGGAGTGTGAGATTGTCATATACAGTCATATCTGTAGATAGTCAGATCTGTCTGTCTATGTATATGTATCTACATATATCTATATCTGTATGTGTGTATTACATGTATATGTTTCTACATATTCTATCTATCTACATCTGTCTATGTATTCCTACATCCCTCTCTATGTATGTATACATATATGCATATTATATATATATATATATATATATATATATATATATATATATATATATATATACACATACATATATTGACATACATATGTATCCATATGATAGATGGGTATATCAACATGTTTGTTTACAAAACTGTATACACACACTAACATACTGCTAAACATACATAACTGTGAAACCTACTTTGTACATTGCACTACAACCTACATTCAACCTACATTGATATGTGCACATAGATGCCCTCACATACATATGTATGTACAGCCTTCACTGATAGTTGCTGTATGTCCCCTGCCCTATGCACATCTTCATATACATTTGGATACAGACCAATGACACATATGGAGGGTTCACAGTATGTAGACTTTTAAAGTATTACTTTACATTACCTGTGTTTGTCACAGCTGCTTGTGTTGCCATTTGGTTTGGTGTCCTGCTGCTCCAGTTGGCAGTTGTCAGCTTTCGAGTGGGTTTTTATGACTGATTTTGTTTGTGTATGTTTTTTTTTTTTCTCTGTCTGTCTCTCCCTACCTCCACAGGGTGCAATGAAAGTATTGCATGTGTCGACTGGGAGTACAGCATGCTTTTGTAGGTATCTGCATATGTCCATGTGATGGTCTCTGCACCAATTGTTAGCCAGCATTTGCTAATTGCATGCAGCCAGTTGTGTACTGATTGCAGTTCTCACTGTGATTCCAGGACAGTGCTATAAAAAGGTATGTGAGTTAGGCGTAGCCTTTTCAGAGTTTAAGGGCAGGGACCATGCTGGTATGCTGTGGACACTGTTCTGTGAGTGTAAAGGTTAGTATCTCTCTCATATTTCTGGCTGT
The DNA here is from genome assembly GCF_019279795.1 of Protopterus annectens. Lineage (NCBI taxonomy): Eukaryota > Metazoa > Chordata > Ceratodontiformes > Protopteridae > Protopterus > Protopterus annectens. Next base: position 1,754,436,262 of record NC_056735.1, read on the forward strand.
GTTGTAGATTAACATTTCTCCATTCATTTCTCCAGTTTCCTGTACTAAGTATGTATGTACACTGACACCTAAGACTACTACTACTGTTAATGTGGGTGTGTGGGCTTTCCTCTGGGACATGTGGTGTAACTGGTATATAGCAGTGGCTCTTGCACTTTGTTGCTATGGCTTCAATATTTGCCCTTTACATTCACTACTTGTATGCCTGCTAGGTGTCTTGACTGTAGTGTGTTGCTGTGGCTTTCCTATTTTGCATGTACATTCACACCTTGGAATGCTTGCTATATCTTCTAGGGTGTTACTGCATGCAGTGTGGTCTGGCCATGGTGTGGGCCTTGACATCTATTAGGGTATTTGAGTATGCTGCTGAGCAGGCCCCAGAGACTCTCAGGTGCATTTTGTATCTGCCTCATGGAATGGAACATATCAGTGGGGTACACCCATTAAATTGCCTGGTATTCTGCAGTTGTGACTGTGGGTTAGCATGAGCATATGTATTACTACACTATTTCCGACGTGCAAGTGGTGCATATTTTCAGTACTTCATAGTTACCATTGCATGTGTTGTAACACTTTTCTGCCTACTGTTTGTACATTTCACAGGGAGTCTGTGGGACATCCCTGTAACTCAGTCACTGTTGCTATGTCTAGGCTCTTAACTATTCAGATATGGCTGTGTCAGACCTCTCAAGTGTACATATATTTGCAGGTTGTCCACATTTCTGCCTCATATTTTGGTCCATATCTCATAAACTGCTTTTTCTGGCAAATCACTCTGGGCTCAAGTCAGACTATAGTGACAAACATTTCAGTTTCAGACTTCATACCCTTCCAAACATCCAACAAAATTCAGAACCTGTTACTCTCTCAACTGTCTAAGTTTGTTGGAGCATTATTTGGAATGTATCCCTGTTTTTGGGCCTTTGCTCCACATTTTTTATTACTTAGTCCAGATGTGTTCCTGTAAGAGGTTGTGGCGTACGGGCAGTGATTATCCTGCTGTGAGTATGTGTGTGGCTTGCAAGGTGCTACAGTGACATTATTACCTACTAGCTACAATCTAGCATGGCTGTTTCTGTTCACACACTACTATTATAGAAATCCACTACATTTGACAGTAAATATACATGACATGCTTTGTGTACTACACATCCTATATTCCCTTTACATTAATTCCTACTCTTCCATGATATATTTTTATTGTAGCACAATGTTCTTATGTTGCAGTCATGGCTTAGTGGTAAGTCATGCAGACTACTGTTTCCAAGGTCCTGGTTTCGGGACTGACAGTGGGATTTTATTTTGCTTTTGAGCAGACTACAGGCCTTGTCATTCAGAGTGACTAAGGCACTTTTAAGCAGTTGTAACCAGGTTAGCGCTGGTTTGCACGGAGCTCACGCATGCACACTTGTGTTCAGCTCTGGTCACACCTGCTTACAACTGCTTAAAAGTGCTTACTCTTGCGCACACCCACGCTAAAATCTTTGAAAGAAATGAAAATGGGGAGACAGGAAAGTGGTGAAAAAGGGGTCACAAAGAGGGTAAGACAGTAGGGAAACAAGCTCGGGTTTTGCAGGAGGGATGTAGGTAAGGCCCATAGCTGCCCATTTCTTCATCAGCAACAGCTGTGCATATGTTTGTAATTTGGTGTGACATTTGAAACCTTCCAGCCCTGAGAGAGGTGTAAGGACAACAATAATACTTGTTGTACAGCCAATCGTAATTGACAGTTTCCATGTCCAGCAGACATGTATGCGAAATGGGCAGCTATGTATGGGGCGTAATTTTTTTGTGGGTACAGTGTGCCCTTTTTTTTTTTTTTCAGGTGAGAGTGGTATGTCATGTACAGGAAGTCAGTATAGCTGGGGAGGTAGGTTGGGTAGGTTAACAGATAAGACAAACAAGATGCATACAGGGGCAGTGTATGACACATGTGGGGGGGTTACACAATTGCTGGGGACGGATGTTTGGATATCTAGAGCCCATGAGCCCACAGATGGCAACAGTGGAACTGATATCCCCACCCATGGGCAGTTGCCACTGTGCCTTCACGGCCCAGGATGGGGCTGTGCTGGGGGCTGTGTAGGCCGGGCAGCAGGCACGCCCGTTAGTTGTGCCACCAATGCCTCAAGCTGGCGTAGGGGCCCAAGCACAGCGTGCCGGATCTCCCTACTCACCACAGTCCGGACACTACGGAAAGTGAGTGGATGTTCATCTCCAGCCACGCTTGCAGAGGGGGGATGAGCCCCATCCCCTGCAGTGCTTCCACCCGCAGGTGGCACAGGGCCACCGGAGGAGGGTCCGGCCTGGGCACTACTGCCAGGTGCACTCGCCAGCTGAGGAGGGAGAGGTGGGTCCACTGGAACCCGCCTTCCCTGTCGTCCTATGTTTTGCATTATGTCATGACAGTTTGCGTTAGTAACGTACAATACCATTCACAATTAGTTGTAACAGCATGCATTAGTATTCCCATTAACCAAACACCCATATATTCAAACCATTGAACAGCAAGCATAACGCATACATATTTTGAACAGCAATACACAGTCCAACAACATGCAGGATTGATTGATGGCAACAGGCCATCAGGTTTGGATGTATGAACAGGGCAGATGCATCAATGTACATGCAAATATGTATGAACCAACAGGATAAATGTCCAGGGGTGTTAATTGTAATTGCACATGCCAATTTCACGTGAAATGGATTATATGTGGTTATAGGGTAGGGTGAAGAAAATTTAATTAACAACTTCAAATACCAATACATATGCTGTACATTTCTAATAGCTGCAGATATATACACACTACAGTTCTGCCTACAGTTTTCTATGTGATAACTACTTCAAGTTGGTGATAGGAATGTTACTGCTACATCAATATACATTTTCATTTTTATTCATACACATTCATAATTGGCTCTGTTCAGCTACAACATCCTGCTACATTTGCTTTATATAGCTATAGACAACTGTGGATGTTTGGTATTTTAGACAACCATACTATCTGCATATTGCAGACTGAGAGCAACATATCCAGATTTTGAGATACACATTCCAGCTGCAGTTACATTTTCAACACATGTTACTGTTTGGTTCTGCTTGTCACATTTATTTCATTCTGTACTGACTGCAGTATACTTTATTCAGGAGTTATTACTACTTTATTGATGGATTCATAACTCTTTCTCCCACTCTCTCACTTGTTTTATTTTTACAATTCAAGATGGTACTTAATTCTAGGCTTTATTGACATGTTTTACCTGTAGTTCTAACAATCCTTTCCAACAGTCTCACTTCTGTCATGTTTCTGTATGTCAACATGGATATATTTCACACATGTGTTTTACTCAGCTTCTGCAGCTGTACTTTTCAGCCTGCTGCAGGTTATGTACTATTATATTACAGGTGGGACATCTTTATTTCAGACATGTTTCATTTTTCTGTTTGGATTACAGACTGCATCACACTTTTGTAATCAAGCAATACTTGCAAACCCTCTTACACTGTTACTTGCACATTTTATTAATTAGTGACTACACTGCACTCTTTTGCTAACTGTCATATTATATATTTATTTACCGTTACAGGGAGAGGATTACTGACCTGCCTGGTGGCGCAACCACGCCAGCCTATTGCCATAGGCTCTACGGTTCACAGAACGGACACCTGCAGCTGTAATATAAATAAAGTAATATTGGAATACACATCTCCATAATATCAGCTAGGTTAATTTCTTACATAAATAATTACATGTAACTTACTCAGTAGTGGGGCGTTGGGCATTTGCTGGGCCTCCTGGATCCAACAGTTCAGTTGGTCCTGCTTGCATCTCTTCAGGTCCGCATGGTGGTGACGGACCTGCTCACCAGTCCTTGGCATCCCTGTTCCACTGGTGAGATCATGAGCCAACCGGTCCCACGCCTCAGCCCTATATGCTCCCCACAGGACCTGGGCCTGCATGAGTTGGGCCTCATGATTGTGGACAAGGAGCCAAACCATATATTTGGACTCCTCAATGCCCCACCTCCGTGCTCGAAAGCAACTACCCTCACCTACACCTGAAATTCTGGCTGCAAGTCAGTTCTACAATCGGTTATGCTGTGTTTTCCCACCTATGGGGCTTATATATGCCATTTTTCCCGCACTTATCTGTGATTGGCCATTTTGGAATTGTATCAGCTTCACAAAACCTGCTTTGTCATGCTCCTCTTTCTATTCATTCCTATATATATGCTATTACTGCATTTCTAAGTGCAACTGTCATGGCTTAGTGGTTCAGTGCCTTGACTATGGTGCATGGTATCCTGGGTTCGAACCTGGCCTCTGCTTTTTATATTTTATGACTGTCTACACAGGCTAGGAGGTGTGTCTGTGTAAAGGCAGTTTTGTTACAGCTTGCTCAACATTGCCCGTTGATTAGCTTGTTGGCACGGTGCGCAGCTCCGCGCAAACGGATCACGCTGGTTTACGCATGGTTTGGCTGTCAGCATGCATGTTATGCTCAACTCAGCTATGGACACACAGTTTCTGTGTGTTAAACTGCTGCTCACCTACGGGCACTCATTTTACACCTGTCAAACCAGTGCTCACCTACGGGCACTCATTTTATACCTGTTAAACCACTGCTCACCTTCGGGCACATGCACTCAACTTGTTAAACTGTAGCTCAGCTATACGCACATCTGACATTTTGTATTATTTTGTTATCTCAAATTTCTTCAAAATATAAGACCCATTTCATTACATTTTACATAAAATATAATTTTATATGTGTACATATATGTCAGGGACTTGTTTCGTGCTTATTTCATTAAAAATAAAAATTGATGTGGGGGGGGGGGGGCTCGAACCATGACTGCCTGTTCTTCAGCCGACATCTCTACTGCTACGCTATTGCTTCTTGGCTTACTTTGCATATTTAGTTCTTATATGCTTTTCAACTGACTGCTAACTGTAGCTAAGTTACGGGCACGCCAGCAAACGAAAGACTCACGGGCAAACATCTTTACAATTTAAAAAAAATTATAAGATGTTCATTTGTACATTTTATGTTTGTAGTCTGTGGGGGCATGTGTTGTGTTGTATTTATTCACATTTACACGGGCTCTGTCGTGGGGGTTTACTTTCGGGACTTTTACTCTTCTGGGGGCGTGTCCATTTGCAGGGCTCAGCCTACGGACACGCCCCCTACTGTCTTCCACGGACTGTGTAAGCCTTAGGTGTGATTCAGCATGCCCTCATGCATATGCATGACATGCTGACATCACACCGTTTAACTGCAGCCTCCGTGTAAGCCTTGTAACTCTTACACGGAGGCTTCGTGAATCCTGCCCAATGTTTTTAATGGGAAATAGGTACTCTACTACCTTCCTGCTCAATGAAATAGGTGTTCATCCATGTTAGGACACATACTATTTAATATATTTATAAATGATGTGGATGTAAGCTGGAAAAATACAGCCCTAATCCAATATGCAGGTGGTTCGGCCTTCATTTGCTCTGGCCTTATACAGCCAGAACTAGAATCATTTACCAAAGGATCATTCTCATCAATGAAGGCATGGCTACATTAATCTTAGGTCTGCATGATGCAGAAAAAAACTCATCTGTGTTTATTCACTTCAGACCCTAGCTCATGTGACAAAAGCAATACCTCCTTAGGCAGTATTACAAGTCTTCTTCCATGCAAAACTAGTAGGTGTTGTAATCCATTATAATTTGACACTTGATGTCCATTTCTAGCAAGCCATTAAACAAAAATAACCAAAAGTTAGACATCCTTTATTGAGCCAGCTCCAACTAATTGTGCAGACATAAGCACTGACATTGCCTGTTATCTTCAATCATGTATGCCTTCCTTATCTGCATTACCTTGCATACCTCACAAATGTCAACACTACACTAAAATAGCCAAGTCTGCCACTAACCTAATCAACAAAACCTATCACTGTATCACTCACTGCTAAACTCTGATCATTGCAGGTTTAATGTGTGCAGAAGTACTTTTGACAATGATAAATGGACCTTGATGCTCTTGAAATTTGCATTCACAGCCAGAATTTCCATGACTGGTTCTCATTTTTGATTCAGAAAACATCTTTGTCAACTTAATATAGTCATGTCCAACTGCAGTCTTGACGACGTTCGAATTCCACAAAAATCAGGTAAAATATTATCTTCCGATTTATTTATTTACTCTTTGTTAACCTGGTTAGTCACACTAGGCCAGTGTAATGTTTTCGAAGGAGACCTGAGGTAGTATTCATACTAATTAGGGGGAATTGGCCAGGGCATTTGGGAACATTCCTAAATTTTTTTCAGTAAGTATTGTAGGAACATTTACATCCACTTGAGCTACCACCAACTCTGGCAGAGGGGACCATGGTTTAATGTCTCATCCAAAGGATGGAACACACAGTGAGGTACATCACCCTCACCCTTATGGTGCACTACAGTGTTAGTGTTGGAAAAATTAAACCAAGTACCTGATGTAGGAACAGAACCCACAGTCTTTTGATCTTCTAGCACCACAGGTGAGTTGGTTGAAATGAAACACTTAAACTTGCCCTTAATGCAAATGATCTATTGCTATTGCTAATGAAATTTGGTGTATACTTATATAACTGTTGATAGTTGTTACAGAACTTTGCCATATTATTTATCTATACTGTTAACCCTTTTAAAGCTCAGTATAAACTAATGTAACCCTTCTAATGTACTGCTTTAGTAATATCCCTTTTCCTTCTGAGCACACATGTTAGACATTGATGATATCTCTCACAGGATCAATAGATATAACTAAAGAATTGGGTAGCCATCTGGATCACTTGTCATAGGCTTTCAATTAAACATACAATGCTGGCTATCAAAATATACGTTTTCATCTTAATAATGTATGTACTTCAGACCATATTTCTATTTCCTTTTGAGGGATTTGTTAAACTAATACATTTCTAGTTACTTAAAGCACCTTAGAGAATGTGCGACCTATAGATTGCATCCTGACTGGGGAATGAACGTTCTCCAGCAGGTCGTTAATCTACAGATAATGTCCAATGAAAAATGAGTCCGCAGCTTCACAACAGCATATCAAGTTGAAAGTAACCTAATGGTCGCCATTATTTTATGCTTGCTAAGCAGTGCTTTTCCTGTTTAACGAATATATAATAAAAAACAAAAAAGAAAAGAAATTTAAAATAAAAAAGTGTGCGTTTATGTGTTTATGTCTGTATATGTGAGAGTGTATGTGTGTATGAGATTTGGAGAGAGACTGATTGAGCTATTATTTTACACTCACTAAGCAGCGTTTTTGCTGTTTAGTGAGTGTAAAAAATAAATTAAACTGAAAAAAGTGTGTGTGTTTGTGTCTGCATGTGTGAGTGAATGCGTGCATGAAATCAGAAGGGTATGTGTGTGTGTGTGTGTGTGTGTGTGTGTGTGTGTGTGTGTGTGTGTGTGTTTATGTTTCTGTCTGCATGTGTAAGTGAATGCGTATTTGTGCACATGAAAGTGGAAGTGTGTGTGTGTGTGTGTGTGTGTGTGTGTGTGTGTGTGTGTGTGTGTGTGTGTGTGTGTCTGTGTATGTGTGTGTGAGACAGAAGGAGAGATATTCTGAAGACCGAAAGCGATCAAGTTGTGGCAACAGCAGCAGGTCAACCTCTCAACCTTTTAGTTCACGATATTTGGATAAAACCTAAAATAAAGGGAAAACAAAGGCTCAAAAATAGGATCAGATTTTAATTACTGCTGTTATAAAATTACAAAGTTGCTTAAATGACAGGATTTGTGTTAGCATTCATTTTCTGAAGGAAATAAAGTCTGAAACTCAAATGCATGTCATTATTTAGTGACTTTAATCCCCAATGACTGGCAGCAAACCAAACATTTTAGGAGTAAGGGACCAAAAAATAAAGTAAATAACTGGATATATTTTTAAAAAATGTTATATTTTGGATGTAAAATGCTTCCTCCAATACCATTTACATATACTACAGCAAGTTTGAAACATTAGGCAGAGGAACTGTTTTACATCAAAAATATATAAAAAAATAACATAGTAATAAAAAAAAAAATAAGTAAGTAAAACACAACAATTTTACACACAGACCATTCTCTAAGTGCAACAATGCCATCCAGGGTATGTGTTACTGTGGAAATCTTGCCCTTCCAAGGGTATAGAGGCCCTCCACCTGTAGTTTCGGACATCAGAACACCTCTGGGTTGGCGTTATTTCCACAACAACACACAGCCTGTTGAGCATTATTGCTTGCTTAGAGGCCCACACAGAATGATACTTAAACAGTCTATTTGTTTCCACCACTGTCTAGCAAGTGAGGCAGCTTTCCAAATTTAGATTAAGTTATCCAAGCTTTCTACATTTGTAAGCTAATTCACAGCAATCATGAATTAAGATGTTAAACTTCTTTATCTAATATGTTGTTTGTCTTCATCCCAATACTGGCACAAATAATAAACTTGATTTATCATTTAATTTCAAAACTAAATAATAAATATTTCATGGGACCATTTGTGGAAGCACAAAAGTTGTTTTCACCTTCAGCTCTCCATGATTATTGATGTTTGATTCTACTATGTGATGTCAAATGGTAAACTTTGCACATCAGAAATGCCGAACATTAATGCTCAAATCACAGAAGAGAGAAAAAGTAAATTGCAAGTGTTTTTTTACAGGAGGAAAGTCTCTTACACCTCCCAAATTTACATACCCCAACTTTACTGTCACAGCAACTTGAAGAAAGGAGAAATCTCACAAAAGATGGGAATCAGTACTGGTGTACCCTTGGAAATAGCACCAGCAGTGATTTCCTATGCTTTGGCAAGTGATGATCAAGGAACTTCATCATTGCCATCTTTTGATAAACCTAGATTTTTAATATTATCACTGCATAACACCCTAGTGTTTCAAAGACCTGTTAGAGGAAAACCTTTGCAATCAGCAATTGGATGTGACTGTCTGGGTCAGTCATCTAGAAAAACCTAATGTTCTCACTTTCCATTGCCTCCACACTAAATATAATAATTCACATCAACCATTTTCCTGCCTTAATGTTAGATACTTCCTAAATTCTAAAAAAAAGGCAAATGTTTCAAAATACCAGAGATCAACTTTGCCTTTGTAATCTATTAAGTCTGGAGCATTGGAAAACTTTACATTTACGAGTATAACTTATTAAATCTATTCAGGAACTAATAGCCCTCACATGAAAATTTCAGATGGAACAGAGAATCTCTTCTGGGAATGAAGTACTACCTACATATATATATATATATATATATATATATATATATATATATATATATATATCGATATGGTTCCACTTTATATAGTCAAAATATCATTTCATCGAATTGCAAAACATCAAGACCAAATCATCGAAAACTCAAATCGTCGAAAACTCATAACATCGAATCTCAAATCATTGAAAACTACAAAGCAACTAGACATAATATCCCAGACACTGCTTACTATGTTTATGCAGGGGGGCAAGCCCCCCTGCACCCCCCATGTGGGTGGATCCACCCCCCGAGACCCCCCGTGAATTAAATATACCAACTCCAAGGTCGCACTACAGTGGCAGTTAGGAATTTACCTTTTTCCCCCACTGTAGTGCGACTTTGGAGTTGGTATATTTAATGTACAGGGTGTGTGGGGGGCAGAGCCCCCCACATGGGGGGTGCAGAGGGGCTTGCCCCCCTGCATAAATGTATTAAAAACTCTGTGGGATGTTATTTCTAGTTGCTTTATAGTTTTCAGATATTTGAGATTCAATGTTATGAGTTTTTGATGATTTGGTCTCAATGTTTTGCAATTCGATGAAATGATATTTCGATGATATGAAGTGGAACCATATATATATATATATATATATATATATATATATATATATAAAATAAAGAACTTCAGATTTCTCTCTGAACTATCACCTCTGTCCCACAATGCAGACTATTCTACTAGTAAATAGGGCACATGCTACTCTATTAATTATTAAATCGTGTGTTCCCATCTTTGGATTTGGCAAGTAAGAATTTTGTAGGAGGCTGTAGAATATTTATAATTGCCCACATCTGGGCAGTAGTTGAGGAGTATAGCAGAAAACTGCAGGGACTTTGAAGAAATTTGTTTTATAATGCCCTTCTGTTATTGTTAGTGATACCCTGAAATGCTTAACCAGTAAGCAAACAGAGCTAAATATTTAGTACTTATTGCAAAATTTGTGGCTATAGCTAGGAAATGTATTACAAACAGCTGGAAGTTAGAACACCCAACTGCTTAGAGTGAAAGGATGTGGTAAACCTGAGTAAATATGCCCCTCCAGGCTGACAGGACCAATGTTGCATATGATACTGATAATGTCTGTGGTAGAAGTGTTTGATACTGCAAACACAGCTCATACAATTAAAAGTCATTCCTTAGTCTCATCACTCATCTTGTGATAACTCTAATAAAAGTTGCATTAATTGGTTTCCCATGCAACTGTTTTTTGAAAGTCTTTTACAGGCTCAGTATTTTTATTTCTCCTGTAAGTATATACTATTTATGCTCCATTACAAGATCAGTCGGGAGTCCCCGTGTACTATGATGTTTGCAGATGACATTGTGATCTGTAGTGAGAGTAGGGAACAGGTGGAGGAGACCCTGGAGAGGTGGAGATATGCTCTAGAGAGAAGAGTAATGAAGGTCAGCAGGATTAAGACAGAATATATGTGTGTGAATGAGAGGGAGGATAGAGGAATGGTGAGGATGCAAGGAGTAGAGATGGTGAAGGTGGATGAGTTTAAATACTTGGGATCAATAGTTCAGAGTAATGGTGAGTGTGGAAGAGAGGTGAAGAGATTACAGGCAGGATGGAGTGGGTGGAGAAAAGTGTCAGGAGTGATTTGTGACAGACGAGTACCAGTAAGAGTGAAAGGAAAGGTCTACAAGAGGGTAGTGAGACCAGCTATGTTATATGGGTTGGAGACAGTGGCATTGACAAAAAGGCAGGAGTCAGAGGTTGACATGGCAGAGTTGAAGATGTTAAGATTTTCACTGGGTGGACAGGATTAGGAATAAGTATATTAGAGGGTCAGCCCAGGTTGGAAGGTTTGGAGACAAAGCCAGAGAGGCAAGATTACGTTGGTTTGGACATGTGCTGAGAGGGATGCAGAGTATATTGGGAAAAAGATGCTAAGGATGAAGCTGCCAGGTAACAGGAAAAGAGGAAGGCCTAAGATAAGGTTTATGGATGTGGTGAGAGAGGACATGCAGGTGGTTGGTGTGACAGAGCAAGATGCAGAGGACAGGAAGAAATGGAAACAGTTGATCTGGTGTGGCGACCCCTAATGGGAGCAGCCGAAAGAAGAAGAAGAGTGAGTAAGAAGTATTTACAACTTTTATCTTTATATAAGCAAATCACTTTTAAAACGTTTGCAGTCATTACCTACAAGGGAAAAGCATCAATGACATTATGTTTGTTTTATGGCTATTGCATCATACATTTTGCTTGTTTTGTCCCTCCATTCCTGATATTTTTCTCATTGCTTTTTGCCACCTGAGTAATGTAATTCATGTATATATTTCTTAAATCTGTCAGTACTGTTTTAGAACAATCGCAGATGTTTAGCATATAAGAATTTTAGTTTTTGCTTCTTTGTTTTTATATAAATACATGCTGTTATGCTTGTAAATTCAAATTTATATGAGACTTCATTCTTTCAAGATGAGGTTTTAAAACTGTAATGCATTAATGATATACTTGACTGTCTCCTTTCATTCCTCCTTATGTAATTATTACACTTAATACCTCCCTCTTATAATACCTCAAGGCTGGTCAAACAATATAACATGCTTGAGCTATTCCAAGTCCAACTAAACATGGAAAAATTCCATTACCATATTCTTGCTAGTTGCATGTCCCCCACTATGAACCTGGAAACCCACACATACCTGAAGTTAATAGAATCACTCACCATCCAGCCTAATACCATATGCATGGGTGATTTTAACTACCCCTCCATTAATTGGATGGCATACATGACCACTAACATGCAGGCCCAAAGATTTCTTGACTTTGAAAGTTGAAATGCTTAAAGTACCTAGTCTGCACTCCCACTAGGGGGACAAATGTCCTAGATCTGGTACACACAAATATGGAAGAGTTCTGCACCCCCCTAGTGTGATGTCCTTACTAGTAAGATCAGATCACAAAGCAGTCTTTCTTGAAATAAAAGTAAAGCTAGTCCCCTCATCTAACCCCAAAGACTTCAAGAATGTCTCTAAGGTAAATTAACCCCTATTAAGAGATAGCATAGCTAGTTTCCAAGCTGCCCTTAATTCAGAAAACACAGTTATGCAGAAGCATATATAAAAGTCCTGTATAACTATAAACAACTGCATAAAAACGGCAGTACCAGACCACAATAAATCCAGGTCAAACTGCAAGAACAAGCCATGCTGGTGGACCCCTAGTATTAATAGGTTGTACAAAGAAAGAAAGAACATCCTGTTGAGAAGTAAGAGGGAGTGTGCACAATAGAGAAACAAGTCCCTCACTACTCAAAACAAGTGAATCAGGTTACTATTCAGGTCTCTAAAAGCAGACTTAGAGAGAAAAATAGCCTCCAAAGCTAAGGATAACTATAAGGCATTTTTCAGCTACATCTGCAATCTTAAGGGCAACACTCAGCAATGTGTGGAAATAGTTGTAGATGGCATCAGCTATACTCAGCTGAAAGGCAAAGCAAATCTGCTGGCTGACAAATTCAGCTCCAATTTCACCTCTCTATCTCCCTCAGTTCTCCCCCCAAAAATACCCTCCACCACTCCACTGCCAGTTTTCAACAAAGAACAGGTTGCCACTGCACTCTCTAAAGCTAAAAACATGGCTTCAATTGGACCTGAGAATATACCAGGTTGCCTCATAAACAGCTTAAATCAAAACTTATCAGGTCCATTCAGATCGGTATTTCACCACAGCCTACAGACAGGCTTTGTCCCAATAGAGTGGAAGACAGCAACAGTCATCCCTCTGCATAAAGGGGACCAACTACTATCCCAGGAAATTACAAACCCATAAGTTTGACTAGTCTTATATGTAAGGTCATGGAAAGAATAATTATGGACCTGATAAATAAGTGACATAGGAGACCACCAAACTGTGCACCTGACCTAATTTGGCTTTGTCAAGGGCAGGTCATGCCTACTGAACCTGGTTGATCTCTTTGAGAAGTCAGTAAGGCCATGGGCTTGGGTAAAACAGTACATATAACCTACCTCAACCTTGCCAAGGCATTTGACTCAGTTCCCAGCTCAGGTATTATAAATAAATTCACAAAACTGGGCATAAATCCCTATGTCACCAGATGGATAGCCAACTGGCTCACAGACAGGACACATGTGGTTAAAGTGGGTGAATCCAGATCCAGAAAGAGGCCAGTTACTAATGGTGTGCCACAGGGCTCAGTACTGGGACCAGTCCTGTTTGGAATATATTTCCCTGAAGTCAAGGAAAATGTGGAAGGCCTCTGGATGACACAGTTTGCTAACAACTGCAAGCTAGGGGCAATCAGCGAATCCCCCAGTGATGCAGATATCCTACAGGAGGGTCTAGATCAGGCAAATGATTGCTGCCAGAACTATGGCCTAAAACTAAATGCAAAAACATGCATTATCATACTCTTTGAGAAGTCCAACATATACTGGCTGTATTCCCACCTGTTGCACTTAAATAAGTATGTTTTTCTGCCCTTTTTCCACAATTAGGTCATTTTTAAAAATGCAGTGCTCCACTTAGCACCTTGCAAACCTGCTGAGCTCAACCAAGCAGTGCTTAAATTGGCAATGCTTAGCAATGCTTAGCAGTGCGCAAGCCAGTTTAGCTGATCTGAGGACTGCTTAAATGGGGATTGCTTAGCAGTGCCCAAACCAGCTGACATATGTTAACCATGGTAGTCCAGCTGGGCCAGAAGCATTGCTAAGTCCTTCTCAAATGGGTCCTATTTAAGCACTGCTTGGCTGGGCATAGCAGTACTTAACAGAGCTTAGCTACGCACAAACTACATTTAAAAATAATAAAAAAATAATATTAAATAATTTGTTCATTACTACTACTACTTTATTATTATGTATATGTATTGCACTTCTATACATCCTGAACTTATGTATTTTAGTTTCTTTATCTTGGAGTGTGTATTTTAGGTATTGTAGACTTGTGTGTAACTGGATCTTTTCTCCTTGGGTCTCCACTGATAATGGGCTATTGGCCCATCTGGACTACCATGGTTAACATATGTCAATACATACATCAATAAAATAAAAAAAAATTTATAAAACTTTGCTATCAGATATAAAAGTTGAACAGCCTCTTGGTGTATTCAAACCATGCACCTACTGTACACAGGGCCATGACTCTAGCCATTCAGCTATGTGGATATGATTACTAATGCTGTACATTTCTATATAGCTCTCATCTACATTTAAGCAGTGCTGAGCACTGCGCCACACAAACATGCTCAGCTATGCTTAAACATGACATTTAAATTAAAATTAAAATTATCCAGTTTCTGTTTTTAGATGTCTGGCACGTGCCCATTACTAAGCGCCATGCCATGCTGTGCAAACACACACAAAAAAACCCAGAATTAAATATTTAACTTTTATATTTCAGTGCCATCTGGCATTTTAATAGTGCACAGGGTGTATTACTCATCTCCGGACACTATAACACACCCCTTACACTGATTCTGTAACCATGTTACATGGCTGTTTCTCAGTAGTGCACCTTCATTAATATGCAAGGCGTGCCACAGAGGGGGAGCTGCAGACGCAGCCACAGTACACTCTGTGTAGGCTTTCCACTATTCCTCATTAAATCCCCACCATAGATCGTCATCTAAGTTGCTCCAAGGGAAAAAAATACATACTAAAAGATAAGGACAGCAGAAGACATTAATAAATACACTTCCCATTGATGCATATAACTTGTGTATAATGTTTTATTAAGATCATGAGGTTTCATGCATATAAACATGCATCTCAGAGCTGAAACAAATAAACTAATATAAATGACTGCTAGAATATTCAGTCAGTCCATGAATATGACATACAATAAGTTCTGATGATAATTCATCAAGCCAAGTCACATTAAACAATGATCCAGTTTTGCAATGAAGCAACAAGAGCTAATTCAAAATGCTAACTGCATGCTGCGGAGATCTAAAATAAGACTTCAAAAATTTAGCACTAACCGGACAAGGATTAATAGCATTGTTAAAGCAGCTTGGAATAATTATGCACGTAAAGATTAGGCAAGACTGCCGGCCAATAAAAATGTCATTGGAATTGTGATTAAGGAAAATAATGGTTTCTTTATTTCTTACCAGCTGGTATATTTACAACATAAATCTGGTAAAGGTAACTTCAGTAAGTTTGATTGGCAGTTAAGACACAGCATTTACATTCTTTGCAGGTTCAGAACTTATTTTATAACTATTTAGACAACCGTAGTCATGTCATTTATTACATAATATAAATCTTATTTAGATATAGAAATCTCACATGTTATTTTTCAATTACATTCTTTGACAAGATGCTCTATAATTGTACACTTATGACCTTAACCATGTTGTCTGCCTATGTAATTTCATGTTAGACTGCCCAATTTGTACATAAATCCTTTTTCAACATTCAAACAGACCAGTGCATGACCAAGCTGAATCATAATACCAGCAGGGTCTGTTGCACAATAATAAATATTCCTTCAGCATACACTGTAGCTCCACATTTTCTACAATTTGGCAAAAATATAAGTTTTACAAAGCACAAAAAGCAGGGCTATAAGCTTCAGAAAAGACATAAACTGATAATACAGGGTACAGCTGATTTACTCAGGGCTGTAGTTAAAAGGCAAGAGACACAACACTGTAAAAAGCTAATGGATGAAATGGTCAGTGATGAGTATTTCAATGAAATCCTGCAATCAATGAATTTGAACTACATTTCACTTCTATGCTATAATGGCTCCTACCATTTTGTTAGGTACCTCACTCAATCACTGTCATTATTACATGCAGGGTTATGTTTGACCAGCATATCACAATTGTGCACAACAGCATCAGAGAGATTTAATCACAATGCATTTTCTGCTTGCCGTTTCACGGTAGTTGCTCTTCACTGAAGGCTAACTGTAAGAAATCATAAGAGCTGACACACAAAAATGCATCCTGACAGCAGGTATTGAGAAAATAATCTGTTCCTGTACCCAAGCCCATGGTAGAAAAACAGTCCAGGGTACTTTAAGCATTAATAAATGTCTTATATACCTGAAACAGCCACAGTAGAAAAAGTGAAAGAGAAACAGATCTGCTGTGGTACAACAGAAATGATTGTAGGTGCTGTGTAGATGCTTGTCTGTATGTATTGTTATTTCTGACCTACTGGACCTTTTCCAGATCTAAGATTTCACAAGTCTTGTATTATAATGCATATTACTAGGAAGAGTAACTTTAGTTCCTAAATCTTACATTTAGCTAGTTTTTTGATGTCCTAATATTTACTAGACTATTCCTGGCTTATTTGTGTACTCTCATATAAGTTTCCATTTCCACCATTCCTCCATGATATCTTTTGTGTTCCATACATCTTTTATTTTTGCTTTTGGATGTTGTTATTTCTCAATCTGTGGCCTTTGATTATGCATTTCCACTGACTCCTGATTTCATTCAATATTTCATGTACCTTGTCTGTGAAAGTTGCCTTGCAGTTCCATCCAGGGTGGCACTAAATTTATTGCAGTGTTGGCACTAAATTTATTGCAGTGTTGTATACAAATGTACCTGCACAGTGCATAGCTCTCACTTGCCAGCTATAGTGTGTGTGTGTGTGTGTGTGTGTGTGTGTGTGTGTGTGTGTGTGTGTGTGTGTGTGTGTGCGTGTGTGTGTGTGTGTGTGTGTGTGTGTGTGTGTGTGTGTGTGTGTGAGAGAGAGAGAGCTTGTATGTGAGTGTGTACATGTGCATGTTCCAGGTCATGTTCCATTTGTATTCTCCAGATATTATTTGATGACATCATCAAAATCATTGCATGATGTTAGAGTAATCATATGTGACATTTGGTGGCCAACTGCAGGGGTCCATGGCATTTGAATATTCATGCCTAAGTGTTTTCTCTGTGTTGTAAAAATCTATGTTCTCAGTTATACATTTAAGCCACTGCAGAGGTGGTATAAAATCTCTTCTAAGTATCTAAGGCATATTCCTACCTGCCACGCACCTGCCAGTCATTTTTTAGGCTGTGTGTGTGAAGTCTGGATCCCTGTTTTTGTACCTGTGGTATTCTGAACTGACAGCATTGTGAGCTTGTCTGGGTACTATATAAACCATAGCAGTGTCCAGCATTAGTGAATGCTTCATACCATTGAACTGCAATGCCACTGTATGGTATTGCAGGCATGTATTTGAATCTTACGTCTAGTTATAATTCATTTCAGAACACTTCTTTGGCCAGACTGTTACAACTTCTACAGGCATTAGCTTACATTCCATAATGTTGCATCACTACATTTTGCCCTGTTCATTCATCCTGATGAAGCATCAAGACCTATGATCTTTTGGCATTCATGATAAGGTAACTCTATGTAGCTATGATGAGGTTGCACTGCATGCATAAAATGAGATGCTCATTGCAGCTGCATTTGCATGATGCCTAAGGCTTGAATTCTACTGCATTCATATGTCTGTGTTTAGCATGACTGACTAAGTGAAACATTGCTGTCTTTGTAAAAAAGAAAAATAAAAGGTAGGTAAGGCTAATGTACTAAAGGATTTTTCTTTCAGTGCTTTTCATCAGACGTCAGAGATCTTCCTTATTCAGTCACAAATACTTCCAAAGGAGTTAAGGTTTTTCCATGCTTTCGTCACGCCCTCTGGGAATGCAAATCTTATTTGCATTACCTGATGCTAATGGATTGTGCATTCACAATGTATAACTCACTTGTGCATAGTACTTTGTGAAGAAGTAGATGTGCCACAGGGCATATCATGCCCACTCCATCCTTATATTGCTGCAGATGTATATTGTAAGTTTCTATTATCTTTGCTTCTTATATGACCTATTTTGTAGACTCTGAATCCTGAAGTGCTTTAATTTATGACAAGTTGTCTATGTATTTGCAGAGTATTCTGCACCTGAATCTTACCAATGGTTATGATGAGGGATAAATGCCTCTTCATATAATTCCACTAATGTACTTACCCAAGAACTTAGTTTATTTTTTTAGCCCTCTCTAATATATCCTTATGCTGCAGACCTCTTCTAAGAATGACGGAAGTATCCATATTATCTCTTTCCCTAATCTGCTGTTACATATCTGCTTTAATTTAGGTTATTTGCAACATGCGTTTTGTGTCTCCTAATAGAAATTATGTCATTGAGAAGCTGAGCCATGCTATGCTATATTATCATCAACTACTTTCAGAGTTTGGCTATGGCATTTATTAGTTTAATTTTTCCTTTCTTATTTTTCATCTAATTTTATTTCTGCTTGTTAGGCTTTCCCTACATTGCTGGTGGATTAACATCTTGTAGCTATGGCATAGCCAGTCACATGGTTTATATTCACCACTTTGATTGCTTACAGCATGGCTAAAATAAATTATCTGAGTGCAAGTTTCAATAAATGTTTAGAGGTTTTAATGAAATGATAGAAATGTGCTCCCATTCCTAAGACAGGGTATAGTGAATATTCAAGAAATCGCCAGTGTGGAGTGTTGCATAGTGAAAGTAGAAGATGCAAAGGTACACCTGTACTAAGTGTTCAGTACCAATCACAGAAATGTGAATGCAACATTGTGTTTCCATCCACAGCACTCCAAGTCATGAGCCATTAAGGAGGACTATACAGGCAGTAGCCATATGTATGTGTTCTATGGCAGATGATATAGATGAGGATGATAGTATATCTTGGCTTCATGGTGCAGCTAAACAGTAATGGTTGCATTTTGAGTCTGATAAGGATTTACCTAGACATTTAATAGATGTCCAGAGAGAAACCACTGCTGTTGCTCATACTGGTCATGCATGCTTGCCACTACTCGTTATGGTGCAGAGATGTACTATTATGAGACAATAATAGCCATACAGTAATGGCATATAACATGGTAACACATGACCACCATTTGTCCACCTTGGATGGTGATTTTCTGGAGCTGCATGTTCCCACCTGGGCTAAAGTATGCATGGCATGGGGATATGTGATAACTGCCATGATGTTTCATGCATCATAATGCCCTGGGTAAACAGCCTGATTAATTATAGTGCCCTGTCTACTGGAATGGATCTATCAGCAAGATTGGTTACATCTAGATGTAAACATATTATAGGATCCAGCTCTGGACCCCACACTTTGAACTTTTGTCCTATAACAAGACATCTTGCAGTGCTACCTCAAGAAGCCAGCCAGCTACTGAAGAAGAATAGTTGTTCATGATCTTGGTGTGGCTCAGAATGGTATTGACAATGGGCATCAGTCATCTGTAATTGTACAGTATTGACATACACATTGTCTGTGCTGAGGCTATATAAATACCATACCAGCCATGCAATTAAAGCCTCCAGATGATGTATTGATGTATCCCTACTTTCCTTGTTTTGTGAATGTGTCTTATTATCCATAAGGACAATGATAGTGTTGTCATGTGACAGATACTACAACATGTTTAAAGGGATGTGTCTTCTGTAGCAAATACACAGTATGTGCACTTTCCAGCATCATATAACTGCAGGCCCCTGCTGTGTGTATCATGTTACATTTGGCCATTATGCAGCTGTGGCTTGCCATCACTAATAATTTCCTACCAGTTATTGCCTTGTCATTAATGCTTACGTATATCGGACCCACCTACCTCCTGCATGCACTCAAGGCTCTTCTTTAGCATTCTACATCGTGACAGCTACTTCCTGTCATGAAAGTTCTAATTCTGGTGCTTTATTTGTGGCTATAATGCTCCAATCTCCATGAGATGTCTATGACAATGCTTTCTTCTGGCACATTGTACAGGATGATACACACAATCATCAGCTGACATGTTTATCATTCATCTACTGGAGGACCCCCCCCAAGTGTGCCTGGACATTGGTTATAAGATTTCTGCAGGCCAACACATAATCTTTCACTGACCATAATTGCTAAAACACATTGATGAATTTCTTCTGTGTGGCTTTATGTGGTCTGCAAATTAGTTTGTGGATTACTGGCACTAATGAGTTAACACTGTGAAGATTGGGGAAAGATGGGTGAAGGCTGCCAGCCTAGTCAAATATAATTTGATACATAATTCTATCATTTGTATAAATAAATGTAAAATACAGGCTTGTGTTCTTAAATGAAAGAAAACACTGTAAAATGTGAACTTCAAGATTGTTGCAACATTGCCACCTGCTGTAAGGGAAACCAAGCCAAGCATTTCAAATTTTCTTTGAAGTTACAATTATCTAAAAAGTGGTGCCGAAGCAGCTGGCTGAACACATTCTTTCTATTGTTTTAACTTAAGGAATAATTGTTAGAGTATACATGTGAAATGTCTTTTATTGCTCTACTTTCCTGAGCAGGTGTTAGATTGCTAAATAATGTAGTTTGTTGGCCTGGGAACTCCAGACTAAGTGTCAAAATGATGTAATGTGTATACTGGGAAAATCTAAGTGTCAAAATGACGTAATTTGGGAGGGCCTTAGCAGAGCGTTAGTGAGTTTACAAACTATTGTTGAGAGTGAGACTGAAAGCATTTTTTCTTGGACCGTCAACCCCAGCACTGCTTATGCTCTTTACGTATGTAAGTAGGATTATAGCACTGTGTTTTCTCTTAAGAATAGCTAAAGATTAGAAAGTTAGATTAAGTGTTTTTCTTTGACATCAGACCTGTCCTACTGTATTATTTCAAGTTTCTGTGTGATCTCTGAACTCTTAGATAGCTCTGGGGTGTAGTAGTATTATCTTTTGTTTTTAATTATTTATTATTAAATATTTTAAAACCTTTACCTATGGCTGGTTTGTATAGAGAGAGTAGGCTCTAGAGTTTGTTTGTTTGTCTTTCGGCTTTTCCCAGTAAGGGGTCGCCACAGCAGAAATCTGGTCAGCTAATGATTGGCAGTAGATTTTTACAAAATGCCAAGGTGCCAGCTCGACACTCAACCTTCAACGAAGGCACGCCCATTTATGCACGCATGTCTTTAGAACGCTACCCAACCGTGGGGAGGACATGCAGACTCCACACAGAAGGCACTCCCAAGCCCAGCCAAGAATTGAATGGGAGAACATCTTGCTGTGAGGTAACAACGCTACCGCCATACTACTGCGGCATATAGTAGGCTCCAGAGTACATTGCATATTTATAGAGTTCATTGTAATAGGCCACTCTAATAAGCCTTAGACTGAATTGTCACATTACCAACTGGATAATAATATTGCACAGTAATAATTGGACACCTTTTGAAGGGCCTTTGGGTAGCTGATAACTATTAGCTGGTAGTGGCAGAAATTACTACGGCATAGTCTGGGTAAAGGGGCACAGCTGGAGAATCTGTGACAGCCTTTCCCAGGAGTATCTGTGAAGTTGTATAAATACTTATCTCAAAGTGTGGGTGTGTGTCAGCTACCTGGGCAGAGACACAAAGCACTGGTTGGACAGAGAGGCTACTGGAGGTTAGCTTGACAGCTAGGCTGAGATCTGGACCCTATAGCTGTGCCATTGGGGAGTCTTATTGGGGATCTGGAGAGCAAGGGAGCAACCAGCCCCAGACTGACTGTGATCTCTGTGTGCACTTAAAGGAAATTGTATTTTACTTTGTGTATTTGTTATCCTTTCCTCTTCTATGAGATGACCTCCCTGGTGTTAGTGGTGAGGATTGAGGCTCCTAGATTGCTGGGCCAGGGCACGGTCGTCACAAGTGGTGGTGGTGGTTGGAATACGATATCCTCACAAGTGTTTGGCAGTGGTGGGATCTACTTCACATACTAATTGGCTTGTAGTGGTGTGGGTAGAGTGAATCCTGTAGCTTATGCACATTGCTCTCTGGAAGTGTTTTGTACTATAAATCAACCACACAGTGTATACTCAGAGTTCAGATCACAATTGTTTTATATTTGTTAGCTTAGTTAGTCAGGAGGAGCAGGCAGCATGTCAGCACAGGAGTATGGAAAGCTGACAAGGAGCCAGCTGGTGGAGATGTGCCAGGCTAGGGGACTGGTGCATGGAAACCTGACTAAGGCAGACCTGATTGCAGCCTTGGTTACAGCTGCATCAGAAAACAGCATCCAGGAGGACAATCAGACTGGCAGTGGAGATACAATATCCTCAGAGAATGGACAGCTCAACCTTTCTGCAGTGAACTTAAAAATCCAGCTGGAGCTAAAGAGACTTGAGTTGGAGGCCAGGCATTTGGAGATAGAAGCTGAAGAAAAGGAGCATCAGAGGAAGCATGAGAGGGAAATGCTGACTCTTTGCCAGAGTCATAGAGGTAATGTGGAAGGGAGTAACTGGAACCCAGAAGCACAACAGATCAGTAAATTTATTTCGCAGTTTAAAGAGGGGGTTCATTTTGATGGTTTCATTACCATGTTTGAAAGGGTATGCAAACAGTATAGTGTTGACCAAAGGCTTTGGGTACAGTTCCTGACCCCCTTACTCATAGATTCATAGGTTCATAGGTTCATAGGTAAGTATTAGGCTATCTGCCCATGGGGATTTATAAGCCTAGCCACAGAGTGATGGCTTTCGCCTCCCCATTAGATTAGTAACATGGGTCTTTGTCAACACGGCTCCTGAAGTGATCCCAAGGTAGAACTTATGATTACCCATCCACTCACCAAGATTTCTCTTGAAGAGGGTCAGAGAGGAGCTCTGTCGAATATGGATTGGGATTCTATTCCAGAGTGAGGGGAGTCACTGAGACAGGAATCTATCCCTCCAGCATGTCCTGTTTATTGTTGTACATAGGTTGAAGTTGCTAGAATGAGTGGTTCTGAGGGATCTCGTTTTTTTGAGGTGAAGCATGTCCATTAGTTCAGGGTTTAACATGGCCCTATAGGTCAGGCATAGGTCACCTCTGAGCAGACGGTAAGCGACTGAGAAGAGCTGGAGCTTTTTTAGTCGCGCTTCATAGGGTAATTGTTTAAGGCCCTTAATCCTCTTAGTGAGGTACTTCTGTGGTCTTTCTAGTTGTTGCAGGTGTCTAGTGAGGTACATCCCAAATGGGGCATTGTACTCTATTATGGGCCTAATGAGTGAGGAGTAAAGGGGTACAATCACCTCCTTGGATCTGGATGAGAAACCCTTTGTGATCAGGTGTGCCACAAAGAAGGATTTCTTGACCGTTTTGGCTATGTGGTTATCAAAGGAGAGCATGCTATCTACTTGGGTACCCAGGTCCCTAATTACTTCTTCTGTACTTAGTGGATTCCCATCTATGTGGTAGTTTGTAGGTACTTTGTTTTTCCCAAATGGGATTACTATGCATTTTTTGGCATTTAGCTTGAGGCCGTGACTTTGACACCAGGTGTTTGTCTCTGTGAGACCCTTTTGCAGGATGTCTGTGTCAGCTGGAGAGTCAATTATGTCACCCATTTACAGTCATCTGTGAACTTGGTTAGCCACAGTCCCTACGCCTTTGCCTGTACTTCGGAGAAATATATATACCGAACAGGAGGGGTCCCAGGACTGAGCCTTGTGGGACTTCGCTTGTGACTGGTTTAGAGTCAGACATGGCGCCTGCCACTCTTACCATGTGGGTTCTGTCTGAGAGCCAATTGGCAACCCATCTCCTGACATAGGGGTTGATATTTAAGCTGGAGAGTTTGTCTATGATTCCTGAGTGTGGGATGGTGTCGAACATCTTAGCGAGGTCCAGATATGCTGTGTGGGCCACCTTCCCTTCATCTATGGCCTTGGTGACTGTTTCGAAGAAGTCGACCAAGTTCAGGAGGCAAGATTTGCCTTTAACAAAGCTGAACTGGGTGGGGTCCAGTGTCTGGAGGTTCCCAATGTCCCTGTTAATGAGCTCCATGATAATGCATTCCATGGCTTTGCAGACCAAGCTAGTCAAGCTTATAGGGCGATAGTTCCCAGGGTCAGTTGTGGCACCACCTTTGTGGAGAGGTACGACTGTTGCTGTACGCCATTCTTTGGATACATAGCCTGTAGAGAGGCTGAGTTTGAATAGTGATTTGAGATGGGGGGTTAGTTCATTTTGAAGCTCGTGTAAGACACAACCTGGGATAGCATCTGGTCCCATTGATGCTGTGTTTTTGGCCTTTGCAAGGGCTGTCTTTACTTGTGAGTCTGAGATATCTGGAGCGCCACATTCTTCTTGGATGGATGCTAGACCCTTTGGTGGAGAGGGGGGGTGAAGTTTGCACCGAACTTGTCAGCCAAGATGTTGGCAATGTCAGTTGGTTCAGTGTATTTATAGCCATTATGCACTAGCTCAGAGCATATCTGAGAGTTTGCCCCTAGACTCTTGACATAGTTAAAGGAGGCCTTATGGTTATCCTTAGAGTCACTGTCTACTTTTCTTTCGAAGTTGGCCTTGGATGATTTAATGAGGGAGCACAGTTTTTTACTGATTTTAATCAGAGATGCCTTCTTATTTTGGGATTTTGTTCTATCTTGAAGGAGTTTTCTCCTTCTGTTGTAAAGTTTATTTATGGCTGGGGTCCACCAGACTGGCTTCCTCTTTTTAGAGGAGTTAGTCTTGGTTTTACTTGGGATGGCTCGGTCCATGCATTCTTGAAGGTGTTCATAGAATGCACTTGTAAAGGATTCTGCTGATGGGTCATCATTTTCCATTTGATTGGGAGCTTTGAAACTTCCCACCTTGGTCTTGAGGAGTGTGAAGTTGGCTTTAGAGAAGTTTTTACCTTGATTTCCTTGACTGGGGGGTGGGGTTGGGATGTGGATGACCAGTGTGATTAGCTTGTGATCTGATCTTACCAATGACGAGTTTACCTCAGGTGTGGAACATAGGTTCCCCATGTTGGTGATGACCAGGTCCAGTATGTTGTCACCTCTTGTGGGAGTGGTGACCAGCTGTTCAAGGGCATTTGAGTTTATAAACTCAAGGAAGCATTGGGCTAGGGCGTTTGAGCTTGAGTAGTTTTCCCAGTCAATGTTTGGATAGTTGAAGTCACCCAGTAGCATGGTGTTGGGTAGAATCTTCATACTTTCTAATGTTCTCAGGAATGCTGCATGGCAAAGCTGTAACTTGTATATCACAAATGCCTGATTCTGTCTGTTTTGACTATACTGCTGTAAAGAAATGTCTGTTAGATTGTTTTAAACTAACATTTGAAATGTATAGGAAAAAGTTTCATGAGCATAGACGCAAGGCAGATGAAAATGTATGTGAATATGTTGCTTAACTGAGCACTTATTTTCATAGCTGGGTGAGTGGATGTCAGGTCACCACTTTTGAAGGACTGGCAGACCTTTTGGTGAGGGAACAAGCCCTTAGCACTTTGCCTGAGGACATGAGGATCCGCTTAGCTGATAGACAATGTGCTACTTCAGATGAGTTGGGGAAGAAGGGAGACCTATACCTGGCCAGCAGGGCAGACCTGCACAGGAATGGGACCCCAATTAATGCTCATGGGTCTGAAGGAACCCATGGTGGGCAGCACAGACTGCCCCAACAGAATCTGCCAGTAGTAGGGGAAGCCACTAGTCCAGGTAGACATCCAGGAGCTAGGGTTAAATGCTTTGAATGCAACCAGTGGGGCCTTGTGGCATACAGATGTCCATGGAGGCAAGGTGGGGAACCAAAGGTAAGGGAGCCATTAAGTGGAAAAGACAAAATGCCAATAGTGGGTTGTCTTAAGACAACAGGAGTATGGAACTACCATCCTGCAGATGTCCTGAGAGGGAAGTATTTGGATGAGGCAGTACCATGTACTTATGCAGTTATACGCAGTGAGGCTAGGAGACAAGCATGTGGGTCTGGTAGCCTGGGGGAGACCCAGACAGACTACATACTACATAATACAAACTGCATAAGCCTTAGAGTGAATAGTCACATTACCAATTGGATAATAATATTGCATAGTAATAATTGGACACCCTTTTATGGACCTTTGGGTAGCTGATAACTATTAACTGGTGGTGTCAGAAATTACTACTGCATAGTCTGGGTAAAGGGGCACAGCTGGAGAATCTGTGGCAGCCTTTCCCAGAAGTATCTGTGAAGTTGTATAAATACTTATCTCAAAGTGTGGGGGTGTGTCAGCTACCTGGGCAGGGACACGAAGCACTGGTTGGACAGCGGGGGTACTGGAAGTTAGCTTGCCAGCTAGGCTAAGATGTGGACCCTATAGCTGTGCCAGTGGGGAGTCTTATTGGGGATCTGGAGACCAAGGGAGCAACCAGTCCCAGACTTGACTGTGATCTCTGTGTGCACTTAAGGGAAATTGTACTTTACTGTGCGTATCTCTTATCCTTTCCTATTCTATGAGATGACCTCCCTGGTTTTAGTGGTGAGGATTGAGGCTCCTTGACTGCTGGGCCAGGGCACGGTTGTCACAAACACTATGACCTGGAGAGAAAGATTTATTCATATTACTCCAATACATCTTCTGCTATCCTGCCATAATGCATTCAAATGCTTTGCATTGTTTGCTTTCAGCACCAACTAAGTAACAACCTGGGATATGCCAATTCACAAATCTTTCAGGTAGGCCTCACACTTGCCATATAACTGCATCACAGATAATACCAGAGAATTTGATACAGCAGCTGGATATCATGTCATCTGGTATGCAATCACCTGGCAGTCAGTGTAATACCATCCTTTCTTGTTAACATAGTTGTCTAAATCATCACCAGATAGGGCCTTGATGGTTCTGAGTGTACAGTAAGTTGCTCATTGGAGTGTAGGGACAACTGTTTTTCCATAAAAGTCTCTATAGCCATATAACACTCGGCGGGTGCTCCTGGAAACCTTATATGTTTCACCACCCAGTTGCATATGATAGTCAGACATTTACTGAATGTGTGGGAGATGGTAGTCTAGGATAAACATGCGGTATTCATGGTACAGGAATGTCCTCAATACAGACTTGGTTTCATTTTAGTAGTATGGGACTCTCTTCCAGACTGTATGTCATCATTTATATTGCAAATACGTAGCATGTCAACTACCCCAGCTTCCTAGCAGGATGTATCTAGCTATCTCCTCCTTGTAAGAGATGTTGTTGAGAAGGAGAAGGTGTCTTTTTCTACTAGAGGTTGACAATATTACAGATAATTTGCAGCAGCTAGAAAGTTTTGGTAAAAAAAAATCTTTTGTCAAAAAAGTATTATTTTAATAATATACTTCAATGTTCTGGTTCCTCAAAAGTTTTTATATCCACTATTTTATTGCATGCATATCAGTGGTTTGAAATTGGTCTGGTATGGAATGGTGTATAGAGTGCCACTGGCCAAATCTGTATACCACATATAGCCACTTAGATTTTATATATATTTTTTGAATCCCAGCAAAGTGTCCAATAAAACATGAAATATGTGGCTGCAGCTGTCAATAGTACCATCCAGGACATCTCAAACTGTACACTGGAACAGCTGTTTTAACAGAATGCCTTCCAACATTTATTCAGCTCTGACAGTACACCAGTTATACTTATTTAAGAAACTGGAATCACATAGGAAGGCATCCTAAAGGTAGCTCATTAACTACAAAACTGACCATCAGAAAAACTATGAGAGGAAGATTTTGAAGTGTTCGCTTCTTTAAGAGCAATCCTTTTACAAGAAGACATTGCTTTTAACCTGCAAGGATGATTTGATGAAAGTCATGCAATACAATGGAAAACATCAGTGCTAACCTAATTTTATAAGATAATGTTTTTTTTTCTATTAATAAAATAAAGAAATTGGATAAGCACATTCTTTCATTAGTCATCACCACTATGAAATAAAATAAAAGAGGTCTTATCCTTATAGTGCACCTGAAATGCCTGAAGTGCTAGAAAAGGAGCTGAAAAGGAGTTGGCAATAGCAGTGATAACTACCTTATAGTTTGGGAAAAGGGGGGCATAGCTAGTCAACCTGTGCCAGCCATTCCCAGGTGTGTGTGTGTGTGTGTGTGTGTGTGTGTGTGTGTGTGTGTGTATGTGTGTTTAAATTAAACCTCAAAGAATGTGTATGTCAGCTACTTGGGCAGGGACACAAAACACTGGTTGGCTAGAGAGGGTGCTGGAGGTGTTGGCTTGGCCACTCAGCTGCAATCTCAACCCTATAGCTGTGCCAGTGGGGAGTCTTACTGGAGATCTGGAGAAAGAGGTAGAAACCAGCCCCTGACTGACTGTGGTCTCTGTGTGCTCTTGAAATTCCACTTGAAGCAGAGATCTGCATCTGGAAATACTATGTGTGTGCCTATTATCCTTCCAGTGTATGCCCCCTACTGTTGCCAGTGGTGAGGATTGAGGCTCCTTGATTACTGGCCCAGTGTTGGGTCATCACATATTGATGGTAGTGATGGGATCACCACATCAAATATTGGGATTCAGTGGTGTAGATATTGAACTCCTGTAGCCTGTAAACAGTGGTCACTAAAGAAGGTGTTTGTACTCTCAAGCAGCCACATGGCAGACATTCAGAGTTTCATATCATAATAGTTTTATTTATTTATTTTTTTGTTAAGATTAGTTAGTCATGGAGAGCAGGCAAAGATGTCAGCAGAGGAGTATGGCAAGCTGAAAAGGAGCCAGTTGGCTGAGATGTGCCAAGATAAAGGACTGGTGCGTGCCAACCTCACTAAGGCAGAAATGATTGCAGCCTTAGTCACAGCTGCATCATATACCAGCAACCAGGAGGACAACCAGACTGTTCTAGGGGATGTACAACTCTCAGAAAATGGATAGTTCAACTTTGCCTCAGAGGAGTTAAAAATCTGTCTGGAGTTAAAGAGACTTGAACTGGAGGCCAAACGGTTGGAACTAGAATCAGCAGAGAGACTGAGACATCTGGAAGTCAAAAAGAATGAGAGGCAGAGATAACATGAAAAGGAGATGCTGTATCTTTGCCAGAGTCAGGGAGGTAATGGGGAAGGGAGTAACCAGACCCCAGAAGCAATAAAGGTCAGTAAATTTCTTCCACAATTTACACAGGGTGATAATTTTGATAGCTTTATTCATATGTTTGAAAGGGTATGTAAACAGTATAATGTTGACCAAGGGCTCTGGGTACGGTTCTTGACCCCCCTCACTCCATGGTAAAACTATAACTGCTGTTTCTAAATTGTCTGATACTGATTGCTTAAATTATAATACAGTTAAAAATTACATGACTTTATCAGAGAGATAACAAGAATTCATCAGTGTGTATATGTAAGACATCACTATTTTGGGAGTACACGCCCAATGGTCATCTTGGCCCTGGATATTTCATGAGCCTTTAACTTGGAATGCAGGAACATATTCACACTACACCTGTATTATTATCCTATTATGACCACCCACTGCATTGATGTACTGCTCCAGTCCTTGCCACACATGGTCAAGGAAGTCCTTCTCTGTTTTTTTTTTCTTTACAAAGATATATTTGCAATCTGTGCAAAGGGCCTGCAGTAACATTTCAGTATCCTGTTTAGTGACCTTATTTATGTGTTCTTATTCTATGAAGGTCCCGTATATAAATATGATGACTGGCTGACACTTGTCAAGGTAGGGAATGATGCCACTGGCATCCCCTGATCTGACAAGTAGTACTGACATTAGTATAGTGACCTGAGGAGGCACCATCCAGACCTTCACCACCAGAGTGAAGAACGTGTTCTGAGAGAAACTCCATTATTGTCACTATACACTAGGCCTGTTACCTACAGTTATAAATGCATTCTGCAATCATGGATATACTGTGCTCATTACTGTTTGTTTTCAGTTTTTTCATGGCTGAAGAGATTGATAAACAAACAGTTTGTTTGTCACAAGAGGAAAATCAGGCTCTCCAGGCAGTGGAGTAAATATCCAAAGTCCAAGATAGCACCCAGGAACCAAAGTCCAAGATAGGAACCATGAACCAAAGTGGAGTAAATATATTGTAATGCTGCCATTATTGTATTACTCACTGTGTATTAGTTTTTTCTGCATTAAATATTCACCATTGCTTAGCTGTTCATTGATTTTGTGGTTATTTTCCCTCTGGTTATTTTTCTACTAGACTACACTGTACCACGTTTGCAGGCATTGGTGTATATGGGTTATCCTCTTTTAGAGAATTGTGCATTGCATTGCTCTTGTTTTACAGTATTTTACTGATTATATTTTCTCTTTCCAAGTTTTAATTTAGTAAACTGTAGCATATAGGATTGGCCATTAAACTCCCTTCCTATTTTGTTATGTTTTTTCATTATTTTTAATTGTGTTGTTTTATTGTTTTGACTTTCTCCAGTTATTTTCTTTTTTTCTGCAAGACCAAAAATGGAGTAAGTAGAGGTGAGGTGAGGTGTGAGCTTTCAGCACATCCTGCTGTGTCAGTTGTGCTGATTACTGGATCCTTGACTGTCCCCAGACCTGACTGACTCCAGTGTGATAACGGTCATCATGCAGAAGGTGACCTGAAAGGCTTGCTAGTAGCCATTGTTCTTGCTTCTCTGGTGGCTAGTGTAGGCACCTCATTAGACAGTGGTGTTTAGGTGCACTTCTGAGTTGTCTGACATGAGGTACAGCCACTGGTGAGAAAACTAATACAATGGTCAGTGTTGTGTGGGTTGTGCAGAAGGATATGACCGAGGTTGCCATGCATGTATTTGAGGTAGGAAAGACACTAGTTTGGAGTGATATTTTGTCATCACCCAAAATGCTATAGAGATTCAAGGACAATATAATTGGCTTTAATAATTCGCTTTGTAACTGGTATCATTTTAGATGGCATCAGTGTATGTCAGTTTGAGACAACATGGCTAGCAAGTCATCCTGCTTTGCCAGTGATGGTCTTCATCTCTCCTACCAAGGCTTGGCTAAAGACTTTTCTATCCCCATAGTGCCTCCTTTAGGCAGTGTCTATCTGCTGGATATTCCAGGCTAGTAAATTCTAATCTGGGACACGTTAAAGTGTCTCTACTCAGTGCCAGAAGTCTAATCAAAAAATGGCTGAACTTGAGGCTTTCCTACAACTACAACATGAACTCATTTATTTATATGCAATTACTGCAACATGGCTCTCTTCTGGGTTTAGAGCCTAACATATCTTCAGGCATACTGGAAATTTTGGGGAAGCATCAATATTTGTCAGTGATATCACCCCCCTCACAACAAATTTCTCTGGACACCAAATTTGATATCCTAAATGTCCAAATCATCCTGAACCGTTTTTATTATGACTTCATTGCTAGCTATAGAATTTGTTTTCTGTCCCCTTCTGAGTATGATTGCCATATTAACACCTTAGGTGAAATCCCCATTAAACCCATCAGTTTTCTACTGGAGGACTTCTAACTATCCATCAACAAACTTGTTGACCTACACTTCCAGTGGTCAGCATTTCCAGTGCTTTCTTGACATTATAAATACTTCTCCCTTGTCCAAATAGTTAAACATTGGGCTATAATGCCATTTTTCTTATCTACACAATTATGGCCACCTCTTGCAAACCTCTGTATACATCATCTTCTCTTCTTAAATTACACCAAAATTTGGTGACTTTTCCCTTTAAAACTGGTGGTCCTTTCCCTGCAAATACCCCAGTGTTCAAGGAATTTTCAGACAAACCTCCTTCTACTTGATGACCTAAATAAATTCTGCTATAGTCCTTCCATATGGATCTCATTGGTAAAGCAGCTACATATTGCCTATGATTTCTACTCCATTTACATTTTTGTAATGATAAGGCATTTCCTGTCCACACCAATCAGAATGAGAAATTTAAAAACAACTGCTTATAGTGGAATACCCAAATAAACATATTTTACAACAAGAGAAGGAAATTACGTAATGCTTATAAGAAGTCTCATTCTAATTAAAGATCACACATTGGCACACTTGTAAAGAGTTTAAAGTGAACTAATATGAAGCTCAAAGCTGAATATGAATTTAAAATAGCCATTAACATGAAAAAATAAGTACAAGTCTTTCTTTAACTATGTCAAGAAGTTAAAAACTAACATCTGAAGGTGTTTGGAGTTAGTCATTAATAATACTACCCACTCTGATTCAAAAGAAATAGCTAGTGTTCTTGCTGACAAATTTACTGCAAATTTTACCTAAACTAAAATTATGGCTATTCTACAAATTCCACAGTCACCACCACCACCCTATTTAATTAGCTATTCCACAGTCACAGCCACCCTCTTTAATTAGTGTGGAACAAGTCCTCTCTGACCACTTAAAAGCTAAGAACGCCTCATCCATGAGTCCAGGTAACAAACTAAGTTGTCTGATTATTGGTACCAAATATGGCATATTTGAATGCCTACTTAGTGTCTTTAATCTAAGCCTCTCCACTGGTTACATTCCCACAGCCTAGAAAACAGTGACTGTAATGCCATTACAAAAGGGTAGCCCAAGCACGGACCCTGGTAATAGTCTCACTAGCCTCAAATGTAAAGCTATAGAATAAATCATGTCAGACTTCATTAATCTGAACATTGAATATCTATTAACACTGGTATGTCATCAGTCTGGTTTTGTTAAAAGTAGGTCCTGACTCTTTAACTTCATTAATTTCTTTGAAAAGTCACTGAAGGAGTGGCTAGAGGTTACACAGTACATGAGCATATATGAACCTGAAAAGGCCTTTGGCACTATTCCCAAGCAGGCATTATTGACTGATTTGTAAATCCGAATCAAATTCCATATGTATGGTGGATAGCTAACTAGTTGTCTGATAGAACCCATCAGCTCAGAGTTGCTGGTAAAATTTTTGAAAGCAAAAAAGTTATCACTGGTTTACCACAGGAATCAGTATTAGAGATCCCACTGAGCTTTGTAAATCTGATATGCACTAGGTAGAAGGTTATAAATAATCAAATATCCTCCAGTAGAAGAAGATATCCCAGTGATGCATGTACATCCACTTTTATAGCAGCTCTTCAATGACATGGAAAATTTCTCGTTTTGGAATTTGTAACTATAAAAAGATGCCTTATATCACCCCCTCCAGAACACTAGCTGGACTCATAAACATCAAAGAGGGACCAAACTATATTAATGAAATAAAATACAAAGGGAAAAACTTATACAGTAATGAATATATTGTTAACTCTTTTGTAAATATCTTCACTGAAATCTATAATCCCCAAAACCAGACCCCAAATGAAATGCACAAAAAATTCCTAAATGAACTATCTGTTCCAAAATTATCCTTTGCGCAAAACACCCTTCTAAACAGCCCCATAACACTGAATGAAATAATGCTAGCTATTAAAAAACTTAAACCAAATAAGGCGCCAGGTCCTGATGGTTTTACAGGAGAAATTTATAAAACTTTTAGTCGTCACCTTTCTAAAACTCTCCTTGCCATGTATAATTATATAATCTCGAGAGGGATTACTGATAAGTATATGAACGATTCAAAAACAATATTCATTCCAAAACCAAACTCTGACAAGTCCAACCCTCTCTGCTATAGGCCCATCGCCCTTATTAATGTTGACATCAAAATCTTATCTACCATTTTTGCTAATAGAAATCAGAAAGTTATAGCTACAGTCATTTCTTCTGATTTGTTGGGATTTATGAAACAGATGCAGCTGTGTGACAATAATCTTACCTTAAACACATTAATGTTGTTTCTAAAAAGTGATAACCACCCGCGTTATGCACTCACCCTAGATGCTACCAAAGCCTTTGATAACGTTGATCAAAACTTCCTTTACCTAACCATGAAATTCTTTAAATTTCCTGATCTTATTATCAACACTATTAAGATGCTTTATGACAATGCCTCTACTTCCCCGTATATAAATAAAACTTTATCACGCCCTATTAAAATTACTAATGGCACTAGGCAGGGCTGCCCACTCTCACCTTATCTTTTCAATTTATATCTGCAACCTTTCCTTCTCTGGGTTAAATAAAAGACTTATCACCATATCCCAAAAGTCTTCAACATTGATATAAATTATTCTGCATTTGCAGATAACCTAAACATCTATTTTGAGCTTCCCAACACCGATCTTCATAAAATTCAAAATTCTATTAATCTTTTTGCTGAGGCTGCTAATTATAAATTAAACCCTGCAAAATCATCTATTTTTCCATTAAACCCTGCAAACCATTTAGAATATTACTTCCCCCTGTCTGACATCCCTCTCAAATATACACTTAAATACCTAGGAATAAATTTCACACACCCTCACCAAGAACTAATAAAAGCAAACCTATATAGAGTCTGGGATCAGATAAATAATGATCTAACTAGATGGAAAAACATCGATCTTTCTTTGCTATCAAAATCTGCTATCATTAAAATGAATATTTTGCCTAGAATCCTTTTTCATCTTAACTCCATCTTCTTAAACTTTCCAACATTTTTTTTAGAAAAATGGAAACCACAATCTCAGAGTTTTTATGGTTCCCTAAATCAACCAGAATATCATACAGGAATCTAATTACCCCAAAGAACAAAGGCGGTTTAAGTTTCCCGGACTTTAATTTATACTACCACATCATTAATGCTAGCCGTCTAATTCAAATAGCCTGATATGATCCCTCTGCTGAATCTTGGTACCCAACCTGGATCAAAATCTGGTGCAACTATATATATTCATTAAAACTCAATCCATATGCTGTCCCTTTTCTAGCACCTGATGGTGACTACAAGTTCAAGATCTTGCCTACACTAAAGAACAAAATTCACATCTTTCAAACTCTGATGACCTCCTTAAAATTGCACAATACTATTCCCATTCTCCAACCTATTCACCTAAATCCTAACTTAAAAATCAATAATAACATGATCAATCTAACAAACTTCCCTATTGTTAAGAAAGCCATAGTTTGGCACTTTTATAACTCTAAAAATGTTGCCGAGGTCAAAGCTTTATTTGGTGCTCCTAACAAATATGATCCTATCTTAAGACAAATTAGCTGACTTATAAAACAAAAATTCTCTAACTATAGAGTGAAGGAGCAAGACATTGCAGTATCACAATCTATCATTAAATCACTTTCCATATGGAACAAAATGATTTTGAATACCTATAAACTTGTGTCAAGCATTAAGTATAATCATTCACTTCTATTTTCCAAATATTGGGATGGTATACAAGGAGAAATTTCTACGGAGTCTAAGTGCTAAGCAATCAATAACACCCTGAATCTAACCCCCTTCAAAAACCTAATTTATACCCAGCTTATGATAAACAACAATTCCTACTATACCCCAGCAATCTTACTGAAATTCAGATACAATAAAAACCTAACCTGTCCGTTCTGTTCCCTCACACTTGTAGATATACTTCACACCTTTTGGAGCTGTAAGAATATTTACAAACTTTGGTGTTCTCTCAGAACTCAGTTGGAAAAAATGGGATATGAAAAAAACACATTTTCTTGGCAAACCATGATTTTAAATATAATTCCTAAATCTCTTAAGGGTATCCATTGTCACATCTGTGTTACAGCCTGCACCCTTCTCAAATATTTTAGAGCAAGAATTGGGTCAATCCCTCAACAATAGCTTGGGAAAACTTTACATCAATAGCAATCAAATATAGATCTGCACATAAGTTATGCAATAGTAACAAAAAGAAAAAAGAATATTTTCAGAATTACTGGTGTAGACTTTTTGACCTAATCCAAACTAAATAATCTTCCAAAATGTGGGTCACTAACACTACATTCCAGGAAATCCTCCATCAGTATCATATCCGGCTCTATAACCATTAGACATTGTTACCATCACACGGTATCTTTTGATTTTACAAAATATTTTGTATAGAAGTACATGGTGTAAATAGTTGTTTTTCATAGTTATACCCTCCATACCGCTTTTCTTTCTTCTTAAGACAGTCATATATCTACATCTACAAACTAGCTTCTGCGTGTACTGCCTATGCCCCTAAATGCTAATTATAAATGACAGTCTACATTCATGCGCATGTTAAATGCCTATACATACAGTGAGAAAAATAATACAAATAATGTATAAAGAGTAATTATTTTGTGCATATTTCCACATTGTGGTTATTTTAAGTAAGTATATCATGTTTATCCATAATGGATGCATGAATAAAGTTTGTGTTTGGCCCTCCTTGATCATGTTGGCTTATGTATGCTTGTGTGTGTGTGTGTGTGTGTATATATATATATATATATATATATATATATATATATATATATATATATATAGGTTTACCTTCATAAGTGTGTTCTGCACTCGTGGGAATCCAAAGTTGCAAAACCTCGAAAAAAAATTGTCCGAATGTGCAATGGGCGAATGCACATTGGCATTCGCTAATTGCAGATTCGACATTGTGGGTGCGGATTACACTATAGTGGGAACTGGGAAATGATCCCTTTCTTCACTGCAGTGCGATCTCGGAGTTGGTATATTAAAATTGGTGGGTGTGGGGGCACAGCCCCCCACATGGGGGGTGCAGGGGGGCTTACCCCTCTGCATTATGATGTGTCTTCGACATTTTAGTTTGAAAGTAAGCAAATAAGGTGTTCGATTTGCTGATTATCGAACTTCTGAGAATGTTGACATTTGAAATCGGCGCATTTGGTTCGCCCAAATGCGCGATCGATATTGTCATTTCCAATAATATGAATATGAAGGTAAACCACATATATATATATATATATATATATATATATATATATATATATACACACACACATGGGTCTACTACAGTAAACCAACAGCTCACAAGACCGACAACGAGATCATCATTACCACAAAACCAAAAGTTCAAAAACACGAAAATTCACATGCCCGACAAACTACAATCCCGACAGTCAACAAAACAAAACAAATTCCTTTTCTGAAAAACACACACACAACACAAGCACACCAAAAACCTTACAAACCTACACTAAACCTTGCATGCACAACTATCTATGCACTAACCTTAACCCAAACCCTAACTCTAAAGTCCGTCACTATCACACACTTACCTTACCCGCACCCTAACCCTAAAATCCGTCACTATCGCACACTTACCTTACCGCACCCTAACCCTAAAGTCCATCACTATCGCATACTTACACAGTTGCACTCATTTCGCATGTCGGTGTTTTCAGTGTTGGGATTTCAAACTGTCAATTATTTCCATTGTCTGTCTTCCAGTGTCAGTGGTCTCATTGTCAGTCTTGTGAGCAGTCGGCTTACTGAAGTAGACCCATATACACATATAGATAGATATAGGTATATGTTGTTTTAATACAAGATATAATGCAATTTTATCATAAATTCTAACATTTGAAAACCCCATTTGTGAAACAATACATCTTATAGGACATAGACTGCATATCAAAGTAAGTTTGTTGCATATGCAGGTGTTGCAGAATTTTTGGCATGTATAGGGTATGTGAGCTATCATTACTTCCAAAATTAGCAGCACTGACATATTAACACATTCAACAGCATTTTCAAGCAGTGTACACATAAAATATATAATGCATTAATTATTCAGAAATGTAGACTGAATATTACTTTAAAGTTAAGCTCTTTTGATTTCACACTTTAAGATATTTTGGAATATTAATAAAGCTATACTATTGTTTGCTTTCTGATTAAGTGGAAGTACTGGACATTTGGAAAATTATATGATACATCAATATTATTATTATGTAATGTTGGCAAGTTAATTTTTTACATCTGAAATCAGTTCCCTTCACATTTCAGCTTTTCATTACAAAGAAACCTGATGTTTCCTTCAAGAATTCATGAGGTTACATATTTTTGTTTTCTTCACTTTCCCTTTAAAGAGTGTTAAAGCAGCATACTTTCCTTTGATGAGTCACTGATGCATGTAGCAAAGTCATTCAGTTTAAAGGAATCATTGATCAATGCTGAAGATAGCTAAGTTAAATTATTAATATTTGAAATAAGTGACTGAATGAAGGTCTAGAGAATTCAGTAAAATCACAGTGCAAGCCAAGGCTATTTTTAGATTTAATGTATTATTCAATAAATTTCAAACTTTTATGCAGTTTGCATATAGCTGCTCACATCTTAAGAATATACATTTTCTCTTAAGAGCAGCACTCTGAGAATAGTATTGCAAGCATACTCTGAAATGACCTTTGATTTAATAACTCCCAATCTTTGCTCCTTGTTTATTATTCTTTCACCACACATTAATTTTTAACAAAGCCATTTCAAGATAAAGTCATAATGGGAATCATTAATCATGTACCTATGATAATAAAACACTTGATTACAACTACCACTCCACATGCAGAACAGGTTAAATACTGTAAGTCTCTCTCCTAGTCAAGTAACCCTGCTGCTTTGGCCTAAATCCAAATAGCCAATCTATTTGCTTCTGTCTTCATTTCCTGAAGGCAACCCAAATAAAATGTAGCTTAATGTTCCATGATGCCATTTGAGCTTAACTGTAAGCTTCCTTTAATAAAATCCCAAACAATTCACAATAATTAAACTTGGTACTTCATGCAACATTTCCTTAAAGGAAAATAAGTGATGCTAGGTATGTGTCTCATAATATAGTTTTAAATAAATCGCCTTAAAATCATCGAAAAAAACAACCAAAAAGTATGTTATTTTTTATTTTTATGTATAAGCAGTTTTACTGTTGCTGATAATAATAATATTAGTAAGAAGATGAAGAAAAGTAACAAAAATAAATATTTGATCATACATGGATGCGGTTTATAAAACATGAAACAATAAAAGCCTGTGGCTTATGTAATACCTTTTAATGTATTTTACTGCTGTTATAGTTTTGAAGTCTTGTAACAAACTTAAGAATTTTGTGTGGCAGTATCACCTTTACCTTTAAAAAAGTAGTTCTTCTTTGCTTAACACAACTGCCTGTACCACACATTCATAGCACATTTCTTGTACTTTCGGTCATAGCTATTAAACTGACTTCTGTGTGGCTACATGGCTTTTAAAATGTGTGCAGACCAAACATGACAGAGAAATCAAAAAACAAACATGGAAGTAGCAGTGTAAGATATAGCTTCAAGGATATACCTCCAAAATTAAACATCCGTACTTTTAGATATGAAGAGCAACATCGAAAATCATACAAACACAGAGACTAGGATTCATAGATAAGCACTTCATACCTGCCCACTGCAATGTTTCAAGAGGCTGCAGCACGGAACACTACATAGCCTATCTAGGCAGTAAGCAGTTCCATCAGTAGAACTGGGGCTGCATAAATAAACAGAAGTGCAGTGGTGCTGGGAGAAGCAGAGCTAGACTGCCCATTGGGTGCAGCAGTGCTCCAATCAGGTCGGGATCAGCAGAACCTGTGCCACAAGGAAAGCATGGTAGTTTGGGTGAGTCAGTGTGTATTTACATACACAATGCAGTACCACGTAAATGCACCTTGCATTAATCCAGCACAAGATGGACAACATAATGGCCATCAGACAGACCACTATGGGTCCTGATGTGCCTACCCTGTTCACTAAATAAAGGGGAAGGAATGTTATAGATAGGAACATAAGGAAAGGGAGAAGCAGGGAGAAAGACACTAGTATCCATAAGGTATAAATGTTGAAGAAAGGGTATTTTTTAGTGACTGAAAAACAGTGGTTGTAAGTATAATACAAAGTGCTAGCATTATTTTGTGTAAACGTGCTGAGTACTGTACATCTGTGAAATTAGAGTAATTTCAGTAGAGAATCTGTGAATCCCCTCATGTGCACAGTGATTCTTGGACTGAATAAATGAGATGTACCATAGCACAGCATGCCTTTTCACTTGCATACACTATGCACAGTACGCCTTTTCACTTGCATGCACTATGCAGAGCACAGCTTTTCACTTGCATGCATTATGCACAGTTCGCCTTTTCACTTGCATGCACTATGTTGCTCATTTGTATGGGTTCCTCATTCTGTGTTATCACGCACTCATTAACATATGCTACATACCATATTACTTTGACACTTGTGCAAACATGCTATCTTAAAATCACCAACACCCAGCAAATTGCCACAACCCATGTTAAACTGTGCCATGCACCGTGCTAAACATCCTTGAATCTCAGGCAAAGAGTGCAAGTTTATTTTGCTAACAATGCAGAAAGCTTAAATAGCCATCATAAAAACTATAACCCTTTTCAAGCAGCTATTTGATTTCATGTTATATTCTGACATTTTTCCAAGGCAACCAAATCTTACCAGACAATAGCCTTACATATCCACAGCAGAATTATTAGCTATCAGCTGCTTGCTGCCTCCTAGCAAACAGTGTCATGCACCTAAAGATAATTAGCATTCCTTCAGGAATTCATTTATGGTACATGCAATTCTTAGTCAACACATTTTAAATAATTGCACCAGCTTGTCAAACAATACCATTAATTCAGTATTAACATCTGAAGAACAGATACCTATTGAAAGTCTGAGGAGGGCAAGGACAAGTGCAATCCTCGGCAGAGTGAACATTTAAGTGTGATTAGAAGGAATACATACTAACACTGGAAATGTTGAATCATACACAGGATGGAGATCAGGTGCACTTCTATCTGTCTTAACCCCACCACCTAGTGGGTGACTAGTATACACCTAGCACTGAAAAGGCCTGCACTATCTCACCTGGCTTCTTCACATGCACTGTAGTGTTTACTGTCACCAGTTTAGTGGTGCTACGAATGTCCCCTCAAATGTGTATTACATGCTGCACACCCTCTTGAAACATAATGTCGTTGTAATGATCACACTGCCTCCCTGACCGCAAGAATAAGCAAACTACCCTTCCTCTCGTGTCAGCTCCTCTGGTGCCCGGACATCTAATCATAATCATTCAATGAAACTCACACTATCAGTGGATACTCAGAGCTAAACATCTCTGCATTGAGGTGTTGAATGCTTTGCAACTATCAATGTAAATAAGAATACAAAGTATTGGAGACCTAGAGGCAACATTCACCTGAAACTGTACCTGGAGGCATCACTAAGATTTAATTAGTAAACTCAGCTAATGTCTCTTGATGTCTGTCTGTTGATTTCCATTGTTTATGGTTTTCATTGTCTACAACAGAGGTACACTGATTGTGCTAAAATCTTTAATAAATCTTGAGTTGTATCTATGTATACCCAGTAAACTCCTCACTTCTTGTGCATTACATGTTTGAAAACGTGTGCTGTATTATTAACTGGTGGTTAGTCTGATGAGTCTTTTTTAATAGGCTCTGCCAGAGTACTAGTATAACATGTGAGAGGACACAACAGCAGCATGCTATAGTTAAGACGCCATCTTGATTTGGTCTTCATGCATCTAAGTCCAGTACAGTAATAAAGGCATAATGAGTGTGCTTATTTAGTTATTTATTAATTGGTTTATTAGTGTTTTCTAGCTGGGTTGCTGGGTTGATTAA
This sequence comes from Protopterus annectens, assembly GCF_019279795.1. NCBI lineage: Eukaryota > Metazoa > Chordata > Ceratodontiformes > Protopteridae > Protopterus > Protopterus annectens. The sequence continues at coordinate 1,754,477,768 of NC_056735.1, forward strand.
TATGGACATTTTTTCATCTATAACCTGGGCCAGAAAGCAAGTTACACCATAATGCAAATGTCACACATGCAAGTAAGTGAGTAGCAAACCTATACTGGCTATCAATCATTATTTATAGTAGAAGAAAAGAACTACAACATGTATGCTATCAATTTTGCAGTCTAAACTGCTACAGGATCATTAAACATAAATGACTCATTGCCACAGTCAACTAAAATATAAGGGGAATAACACAGTTTAGAATAACATGGTTAAAATCAACTCTTACAATAGTTCCAAGTACATTATTAATGATGAATCTAATATATTTCTTGGAAAGTGTCAATATCTTCAACATAGATATGTGTTCAAATGAAAAGAGGTGGCAGAAAAAATGAGAAGAATGTAAGCATGGAAGAACATAAGTAAGGGAAGTGGACAAGCAAGGAAATGGCATGATAACAGATGGAAACAGGAATGCTATACTTTTAGTAATAGTGATATTTTAACAATTTATTTTCATCTAGGAGTAAGGACAGCCATCTGCAGTATACATAATGCTAACCCTTAGGAAATGGAAGTAAGAAGAGTTATGGTGAATGTTTGTAGTTATACGTATCAAGGACAATACGAGTACAAAAATGGAGAAAAAGTCAAGCAGGATATGCAGAGAGATAAGGAATTAATTTGTTGTCAGTAGAGCAAGCAGCAGGACTAGAGGTATGGGATACAAAAGACACATTCAGCTTAGACCACAGAAAAAGTTAAATGCTAAGGCCTATCTCACATGTGAATGGTTTAAGAATGTAGATACTAGTTATGCAGTCTTGGAGACCATTGAGTAGCCTAGCACAACTCCCCCTCCCAGCACTATCTGTTTAAGTGACATGCTAGACGTCACACAGCAGGCAAAATGAGGCTGAGAGAATCAAACCCTGGACTACAGGAAGCAGCAGATACATAATTTATAACCTTAGTCTTCTGTGCTAACAGCCAGACATCTTCACAACAACTGAAGGTGGCATGGTCCATCATGAACTCTAGAAAGTGCTTCCTAAACATTTGAATATCACAACCATTTCTACATTTAGATGGAAGATAGTCTGAAGTGAAAGCTTCTTCCAGATTCTTTTAGGTGAAGTCTTGTTTAATGCTTGCTAATTTCCCTATACACATTTGACTTTAATAGTAATGGGGAGATTTAGTGATAAACATCTATGTAAGTAAGGGTAGTGGTTTAGGTTAAGTTATTTAAAGATTAGTAAGCCAATGGCAATATTAGCTTTTTCTTTTATTGCAAGGCCAGTTGGCCTTATTGTGGTTGTAATAGTGGCAGTCCTGCTGAGGTGTAAGGAAGACAGCTACATAGCACTGGTACAGTGAAGCAACTCTTTGTAGAACACTAAGCCAGTAGAAGTAGACTAACTCTAGCACTGACTGCTGTACTCTGTACCCAATCATTATTCTAGCTTCTGGATTAAGGTCGTGCAAAAGGTTCCTGAGTACAATTAACTGGGTACCCTATTAACTGGGTACCCTATTAACTGGGTACCCTATGAAAGTCCAAAGATTGCATTTGAAATTCTCAAAATCGCAACAATTTATGAATGGAGGGAATATATACTAATCACAAGACTACGCTTTCTTAAGACTATTCCCCAACGCTAAGGTACAACAGGGTGTTAGTATATCTAAAGTACAAGAGGTGTTAGGTGGCAACCCCCCACATTAGGATTGTAGTGAGCAAAGCCACACTGCAAAAATGCTTTAAGAGTGCAACAGCAAGTTTTCAAATTTGCTGTCTTCTGCCTGCAACCCATTTTAATTATCAAAGTATCAGGGCTCAGATCATTAGGACACATGCTTTTGATAGACACTTCAGTAAACTGAGCATGGGTTTTGTTTTTCAGGGTGAGAGCATGGTGCTGAAAGGAAAGGTGGGGATAAAACTACAGATCCCAAGGTACTTAAAATGAGCAACATTATCAAGAATATTTCTATCTGCACTTGCAATACTTACATCAGATAATAAGCTGAGTTTGCTAGAGGTGCTAAATGGCACTATGTTTATGGTTTTTTAAGATTAAGAAGAAGCATTTGGACTAAATTCACATTTTTAGAGCTGCTAGATTTTGTTGTGTTTTACAGTTATCTTGCAGCATGAATACCCTTTCATCTGTGTGTATCAATAAATTTAGATTTGGGAGGACAAACTGAACTGATTTAAATCATTCATTTTTTTATTCACTCCCTGACGTAGTCATAGTCATAGAAAAGGCAGAGACTATCAATTCAAGCTGTAGATAAAGGCACAAATGTAATCCTATATGGGATGCCAGTTTGTAACAGGGGGCATATACATACTCTCATATGTGCCTGCCCACATGCACACCCATGGGTGTGAGGACACACAAACACATACACTCATTTATTTTATTTTACATTTGTTGACTGGGCTAGTCTAACTGGATATATGTCCATTTTCAGTAGAGGTCCAGGGAGAAAAGCTCCACATTAAAAAAAAAAAACAAACAAAAAAACAAGTATTTCAACTTCAGTTACAGTTCACTTGTCAGACACAACAGGTGTTACATGCTAACTTTGCATTCATGATAGAAAAACAGCAAAAAAAAAACAGAATATGACATGTGCTCACATACACATTAACACACACACACACACACACACAAACACACACACACACACACACACACACACACACACACACACACACACACACACACACACACACACACACACACACACATACACACACACTCTGCTAACACTCTCATGTACAGTTCAGAGGATTACCAGTATACCTAAAATGACGACACTAGGATATGGGTGGAAACTGTACCATCCAATGAAAATCCATATGGTCACAAAGAAGACATGCATACTCCACACAGAACACACCGCAGACGGAAATTAAACTAAAGGGATGGAAGCTGGGAGGCAGTAATTTTGAATGCTGTACCACTGTGCTACCCAACTGATTTAATAACTATGACAGGCAGAAAAATCACCCAAAAACTCAGTTCTGGAATACTCAATATGCATTTTATTTGCTGCCCTGGAAGGTGTTTGCATTCCTGGCACACAAGGATTTGTTTCTGATCAGACATTTGAACTGTACCTACTGTACCTAACTTGAATGTGTTTTCAGACTTGATTTGCCCTTCTACATGATGTACCCTATCATACATGATTTTGAAGCTGTTTAGTACTCAGAAAAAAAAAAACTCTATAACACTATGTAACTCGGATGATGATGGCATAATAATTTAAAGAAAGAGTGCCAACATTATACATTTCCCTTTTGCCCAAGCAAAAACAAATAATTTTATAAGGTAGATTTTTGTAAATTGTTCATTGAAGTCTAAGACGTCATACTGTCTTTATGATCTCCTTGTATTTTTGCATCAGCTATGCCACTCTTGATTTTTTTTATACTTATACTTAACATTAATCAGGCCGATTATTGAGTGCAGTGCCAACTTTGGAATGCATCTCACTAAACATATCAAACAATTGCAAAGATATGAAATATTTCTAACCAAAAAGATAACATACCTAAAGTCCCTGAGCTATTAGAAGCTATAAGCTTTATCCTGTAATTCAGTGTCATAGACTTTGTAAGGGAGCTCTCTCTCTTGCTTACAAAGCATAAGAGGCTTGGATGTCTTGGACCTCCTGTATATCTGCAAGCCTAATGTTTTTACCAGCACTAGAACCAAAGTCCTAAATCTTCACCAACATATAAATAAAATAGATTGAAGGGACACGTTTATAATTCAGCACTTCCTAAACCCCTGGAATAAACTCGCCCTGCATGATAATCAATGCAACTTATTATCTTCCTTTAAGCATAACCTATATGATTGAATGAGTTGATTGATATAATCCTCCTGAAGAAAAGAGGTGTGGACTGTGGGGGTGGGGATAGGTTATTTGCATAAGACTAAAGGTTCTTGGAATATATATATATATATATATATATATATATAAGAAATCTATGAAATTTATGAAAACTTTCAGAGAAGTATAAATGACTTCAGGATGATTGAAGTAAAGGTCAAATGCTGAACAAACAGAAAAGATAGTAAGATGGTAAGGGAAACGCTGAAGTGTTTAAACTACAGATTCCATTGAAAAGGGGAGGGAGGGAGATATTAAGAGGTATGCACTTTTGTTAGGGTACACTTAAAAATATTTTGATTGTTATAGTTGCTGGTTGTTGATAAATTTCCCTTAAGAAGGGTTTAGGTTGTTCTGCTGTTTTTATTTTAATTTGCATTCAGCAACTTTTGCACACAGTTGTTGACATTTTTTGAATTCAGGATATTAGTATATCTCTGCTTTTTTAATTTCTCCAAGTCTTTTGGGTTTCTAATACCATGGAGGGAATGGACCCTTTTCCTAAGTCAAAACATGATTAAAGATCGTGAAATTAGTACTATTACAATCTTTGATGTTAACCAGAAGTACTCTTTGCAGCACCCGCAATGTGCCCAGTAATGACTCCTGTAATTCATATGGAGTTACATATATCGGTAACATATCTGAGTACAATTGTAAATTATTTTTTTATAAGACCTGCTTCTACTACTACTTGAACTGTCTGGGTATCTTTCTTCCACATTGCCCTCATTTCTGCCTGCAAATCCTGGTATACTGTGACTTAGTGTCTGAATGTACATAAGACATTATAGTCACTGGGTGTAGCAATTTCAATGATCAATGCTACTTCTGTCTTCTTTGCATGTACTATTATATCTGGTTTTGTCAGGTCTATTTTTTGAACTGCTGGTAATGGGTGATCCCAGGTGGCATAAACTTAATAATTTTTTATAATGTTTTGTGGCTCATGTTTCCCGTTTTTTTCACCTACTTCAGTATTATAATGTTTACACACTCCCCAATGCAGCAGTCTTGCCACATTATTATGCCATTCAATACACAGCCCTTCTGTCATTAGTATATCACAGTCAGCAACAAAATGTGTGACTGTTTCCAGTTCTGTTTTACAAAACCTGCATTTGTCTTTTTCATCCACATGTTGAATGGACTTGTAAACCAGCATGCATGTAGTCCAACTATTTTGGGACGCAAATATTAACCTTTTGTATTTTGGTTTAAATTCACCTCTCCTAAACCATTTACTGTGTTCAGTCCTGATCAAAAAAGGTTGTTCCAAGAATGCTCTATAGTTCTAGCTATATTTATGCATTTTCCACATTCTTGTCTTCTCACCTGATCCTTCACCTTATATTCTTTCTTTTGTTTTTTTTTTTTGGCATATTCAGTTACTACTTGATTTTTATCTACTTCTGGTTTGATTTCCATTCCCATTTGACACCGATATGCTTCCGCTAAACTAAGCAGGGAAGTTGTCTTGGACTTATTCTCCTCATGTTTTAAAATGTTCTCTATGTTTGGGTCTTGTGATGTCAGCAGATATGTATGTATCCTATGATTGCAGGTCTACACATGTAATCTGTTTTGAGGATTCCCATACCTCCTTCAGAATGAGGAATATATAGTCTTGGTATGGACTGATTTTTTTATAAATCATTTGATAAGCATGAAGCATCCTTCTTGTTTTCAAGTCCAACCAATACAACACTTTTTGGGTCCAGTCTATCAATCCAAAACTGTAGGTTACGACAGGAAGAGCAAATTTGTTTATAGCTTAGACATTGTTCCTAGACATCAGCCCTGTTTTCTGTATTAATTTTAGTCTTCTAAAATATTCCTTACTGAGTTTTATTCACATTTGTTCATGTTTTAATGTTGATCCTTCATCAATTCCCAGATATTTATACACTCCCTCTTGCTCAAGTTCTTTTATATCACATTCCTGTCCCAGGCTGATGTTTTCTGGTGCTGCAGCTTTTGTGCTTTAAAGGTTGCTTTTTCACATTTATCAAGACTAAACTACATTCTTATATCATCTTTAAAGGTTTTGACCACTTGCAGTTGTGCTTTCAGTTCTTCATCTAATGACTTATACAGTTTTAAATCATCTACAAAAAAGGAGCTGAGAAGTCTTTACACTTTGATGTTTTCTGGAAGCCAAACTGTAGCCATGACCTAATATGTTAAGTAGATAGCTTAATGGGTTAAGAGCAAGACAAAAGAGCAGTAATGACAAAGAGTCACCCTGGAATATCCCCCTTTACATTTTTATCCCTGAAATAATAATATGTCCTTTATCATAGCTTAACTACAAAGTGGTTTGTCACTGTTTCATGGTTGCTGTAATGTAATCGGTCAGTGCAGGGTGTATCTTATACATTTTAAGCATTGTTTTATCCATGAATGTGGATACTGTCAAATGTTTTTTTTATAGTCTACCCATGCCATACTTCGATTCTTCCTGTTTTTACGGTTCTCCATTATGACTTTATTTAACAACAAATGATCCCTTGTTCCATACGACTTTCTTTTTTTACCTTTTTGTTCTATTGTCATGATTGAGTTTTCTTCTAAATGACTATAAACTCTGTCAGCATCAATTCCAGTGTATAGTTTATACGTCATCGGAAGGCAAGTTATTGGTGTATAGTTTTTTAGGATAACTTGCAGGTTTGCTTTTAAGAACTAGCATTGTTTTTCCTGTCACTTACCAGGTTGGTGTCTGTTCAGGGTGCGCATATAAATAGTTCTTACTCTTGGCTAAATCTTCATATAAAAATGTTAATACTTTTAGCCAGAAGTTAGTTACTGCATCTGGGCTTGGGCTTTTCCAGTTAGGAGGTTTTCTTAATTTTGTTTCCATTTCTCTGGCCATTACTTCATTCCATTTCATATCCTGTACATCTGAACTTCTTATTCTTTTTTTTGTTTTACTTTTTCTGTCCATTCAGCATCTTTGTTATGTTCCACAGGATCTTCATAGATATTTCTTCAAAAAGTATCTATTTTTTTCTTTTTTGGTGCTGTTTCATTTCCTTTTGCCTTCCCAATTCTCTATAAAACTTTCTTGAGTCATCAATAAATTGCTTATTTTGTACTTTTCCTTTATATTTATCTGAATACCTTCTAAGTTTTTCTGCCTGTGATATTTTTAGTTTATTATTTGTAATAGTGCACAATAGATCCTGATCTATTCTGATACTCTGCATCACTTTTATCACATCTATCTTTCTTTCTGAATATTTCTGTTGATCCAGTCCTCTTCTATACTCTTGTAACAGTGACACTTTGTCTTAATTGCTTTATAGTTTTCTATAGTCAATACTTTCATGATGGGATTTGATTTATCCCCTTCCTTTCTCTTACTGCCCTGTTGTTTGTGGTAAAACTATATCTGTTATCCATTTAGTTGCACAATAATATATCCTATTTACTTCTTTTATATGGCATGAATTTCCTAATTTGTTTTATCAAACTTCTAACATTTTGGGTTTTATTATCTTTCTATAGTCTATTTCTTTCATTGATCTTAATATTTGTGTCCATCTCCATTAAATAAAGCAACTCTTCTCTCAGATCATTTTCTTCTAAACTAAGGACACATTTTTTGGTCTCAATTTCCTGCCAGCATTCTACAGAAATTTCTAGATTATCTTCCTGTACCACATTCTTTTCAGTTTCATCCCTTGTCATCCATTGTGCTTTCATATGGGAACTCACTAGCCTATCATTCCACAACATTGACTGTGTCAGAGTTGTCACAGTTTCCTGTTCCTTTCTTTAATGTACAACTACAATTTAACTTTTGTACTGGTTTCCTATAGAAGGCTCCAAAGTATCTTCTTATGGCAAATGATTAGATGTTTCCTGCTCCACTTGTTTCTCCTTAATTTGGGGATCCATTGCTCTGTCTTGCTGTGGTGTTATCAGGGTTAGATTTTCTACACTAAATCATTCACTTTGCATTTAATCCATAACCTCAGGTTTTATTTCTTTAACTTCTCCATTTCTAATCCTCGTTTCTACTTTACTTCTTTGTTTTGTTATTTTTTGTATTGTAAATTTTTCCATGTCTGGATGCCTTTGCCTGTATTTCTATTCAAATATCTTTGGTGCTGCTCTTTTTGTATTGATTAGTTTTGCTTTCTCCTTTGCATAAATATTGCATCATATTAAATCTCTTTTTCTTTCCCATGTCTGTATTTCTTCTTGAGATGTCTCCTGCTCCTCCTATTTCTCCATACTTAGGGGACTCATTCTATTATGCTATGATATAAACTGTTTTAGACTTTTTACACTAACCACAAGATTTACTATTCCTCCGTGCAGGACTAGCTTATTCCTGCATGGAGGCGGACGTTTAGAAGCAGGATGGCAGCGCACCATGCATAGTAATGAAGCGCGTTGCCTGAGCTCCTAATTTTACCTGAAGCGTGTAAGAGTGCAGGGGCATGTCTGAGAGCAGAGCTCTCAGAATATACACACCCTCACAATGAAGAACAGCAGAAAAGAGTAAGAAATGAAAGAGACCGCTCATAGGTGTCCGCATATCCCCACCAACAGTCCCCCTCGTGTACAACAGCAAAAGTATACAGAAATAAAATGAACAAACCTGTTTTTGCTTTAAAAATCCGATTAAAGCTAACCATAGGTGCACGGGTATGCCCATCACTTAACTACGGTAAATGCAACTTAAACGGCTGAAGAGGATAACAAGGAAGATATATGCAAATGAAGCAGCATAGCAATAGTGTAGTGGACAGAGCATTCACCTTGCGAGCAGGGATTTCCGGTTTGAGTCCCACTGCAGCACGTTCCATTTTCCATCGTAAAGCACATTATGACTAGTATTAATGTTGCTTAACCCACTAAATAACATATATTTATGAACTGGAGGACTGCAGTAAATACACATGTGAGGTGTCAGTGTCATAATGAATAAAGCAATAGTAAGCAGGTTTAAGCACCAATAAGCAGTAGTAAACATATATAAGCACTAGTAAGCGAGCTTAAGGCCGTTTGCGTGGGGGTAAGCAGTGTGCACACAGGTTAAGCAGTTTTGAAACTAACTCTCTGTAAGCATATGTAACCAGAGGTTACCATTGCTTACTCTTGCAAACCCACTTACAAATGCTCAAAATTGCCTTAATCACTCTGTATCTAACGGCCCTTGTTCTGCCCATCAACAAGATAAACAGCCATCAGGATCTTGAACCCAGGACCCTATACACCACAGTCACAGTAGTTAACCATCAAGCCATCACAGAAGTACAGAAGAATGAGGCATCAGTTAACAAGCCTTCACCATAGTAAAACCAAACTGAACCTGTGAAAGGAATCAGTATACAGACATGTGTGCCTTAACTGACTACATAACATAAATATGTAAACTGGAGTAAAGCAGTAAGCCCAGACATCAGGTGTAATTGTAGTAGAGTGTTGAAGTCCCCAATAAAACACAAGGACCCCATACAGTGTACGTACACATGAATCATGGACACCAGGCATACATATAAGGTGTAATGAATAATAACTCAATGCCGAAAAGGAATTATAATGCAGAGTCTAATGTAAGCAATGCTAAGCATTTTACAGGCTAGCTTAGGAGGTGTAAGCAATGTGTAGGCCAGCTAACTCAATGTGCCCAGTGTTATACCCCTTTAAACAATGCCAACCCTAGGTAAGCAGGTTTTTCCATAGCCTGGCCTTTTCAAAACCGGCCAATCACGGAAAAGTGTGGGAAATCAGCCCTACTTAAACCCAAGAGGTGGGAATACATCTCATAACTGGTTGTAGCTTCCCCTGGCAGGCACAATGGCAGTAAGGGGAGAAGGTGTGCACTTTTGGGCGCAGTGCTGGTGCATCCAGGAGTCCAGAGTCATGGCAGGACTCCTTGTCAAAGACCATGATCAGAGACTGCTCCAGGGCCAGTACCAGGGCTCCCAATATAAGGCATTGGCCTGGGACTGTCTTGCCCATGACCTCACCAATGCCACTGGCATACTCCAAACTGGTGAGCAGGTCAGGCATCACTATGCCAACCTGAAGTGGTGTAAAGGGGACCTCTTGGACCAGTGGATCGAAGAGGCTAGAGCAGCAGGGGATGTTCCAGTTGTGTGTAAGTATCACCCCACTATGTGTGTAATAAATGCCAGCTCAGGTATATCATGGATAGGTATGGCTAAATATTCCTCATATGTCCCCCAAAGCTCCAATGGAGCAGGCCGTGAACCAGGAGGCCCACGTCAGTTGTCTGGCAAGGTTGCGACGTGAGGCAGGTCAGTAATACTCATGCATTTACTGTCATAGAAAATAAAACTAAAAGTAGTAGTAAATCAATTGCTTGTATAAAACCTGTATTGCTCAAGGCAAGTACTGCATACACTGGAGAATATGGCAGGAAGAGTCTCATATAGTATGTATATAAATAAAAGTGTAACAGCCTGACAGTAAAGCTCTACCTGCTGGACTGCATGTGTATACTCTGGTATCATATGGTAATGTAGATTTGCAATCATGTAATAGTACTGTTGTGTTAAGCACTGTTACCCACACCATGCACCATAAATTGAATGTGTAGGAATGTCTGTATATGACTGGTGTAATCCCCAGAGGCCATTTTGCACAACTGAGATACACATAGACAGAAAACAGGGAAAATGCAGACAACAAAACCCAAATATCACATGCAACTGAGATGTGAACTGCTATTTTGTTTAGCACACACATCCATGGTTTGAATTCTGCCAGTGGTAGTAGTCTGTATACAGAATCGTAAATCACAACTGTACAGACATGTCCAGAATGTCCAACAAAGTGGCCCATATCTGTTGCCTATCAACCTGTCCCCCTGGGAAATCAGTGGGATGACCCCAGAAGTATAGGCAGCAAAAAGGAAATACAACTGATTGACACACATCTATGAGAACAAAGCTGGCACACTAGCAACTCCCCAAAACTTTATGTGACTAAGAAGCCATGTATGTCCCATTTACACCCCAACTTATCAAGCTGTGGCCAGAGTGTGTGCAGTAACAGAGTGAGATGTATGTGCATAATAATAATATGGAATCTGGTACTGTGTGTGGGAATATTCAGGTAGTGCTAACAAACATTTCTTCCACAGGTCTGTCAGATACCAACACTGTGCCCAGAAATACAAGAATGATACCCTGTACTGGTACTGTTTACATTGGTATTGTATGGCACTGTGACTGATGCAGTTGCTCTGAATAATGAGGTATTACACATCACTGTTGCCCACACTGTCCTACAAAATATTACTGTCTAGGAGATCTGTATAAGAGTGTTGTAATACAAGGTCAGAATGCAAAAGGACAGGGGATTAATAAGACAGAAAGCAGATAGGAAACATACAGCAATATCTATATAGCAGACACAACTGTGATAGACAGTGTTTAAGTTGAAGCAGACACAGCCATGGTCTGAATCCTGGGAGTAGATGTAGGCTGCATACAGAGTCATACCCCACAACTGTACAGATGAGGCCAGAATGCCCAGTATATGGCCCATATCTGCTGCCTGTCCCCCTGTCCCCCTTGTAAGTCTGTGGGATGATCCTAGATGTTTAGGAAGCAAACAGGGAATAAAAGTGATTGTCAAACATCTATGAGAACAAACCTGTCACTGTAGCAACCCCCGAAACTGTTAGGAGAGTAATATTTCAAGTATGTCCTACTACACTCCCATGTGCATAATACTAATGTGTAATCTGGAAGTTTGTGTGGCAATAGTCAGGTAGTGCTAACAAAAATTGCTCCCACAGGTACGTCGGATACAAACACTGTGCTGAGAAATAAAGACCATCATAACCTGTACTGGTACAGTTCACTCTGCTATTTTAGGGAATTGTGAGTGTCGCATTTTCTCTGAATAATAAAGTATCACTGGTCACTGTCAGCAACACTGTGCTACATACAACTGAACAGCCAAAAAGGAACTTTCTCAGCGTTAATATAACAGACTGAACCAAAAACAAAACGCTGAACCCCTGTGTCTTGAAACGCTCAAAAAACAAGGCAAGGAAGCGAAGTATAAAACTTTTAATAATCCAATGTAATCCAAAGTTAAGCGCTTTCACTCGCTCGTTGTGAGCTTCATCAGAACTAAAAAAAACATATACACAACTTCTAATTTAAATAGCTTTTTTGGTGCCAAAAAAGCAACATATCTTAAACAGCATGATTTAAAGTAACAGTACTTTTTAAAATGTTACATACACAATTATTGTATTATACAATACCCAAAAATAATTAACTAATAACAGAACAGAATAAAATCCTATGTAATGATCATCTAATAACTAGTAATGCCTATAAAACAACAATATGTTGTATTTAAAAATATGTTGTATATTAAAATATATATATATATTAAAGCATAAATTTGATACTAATACAATAATTTATTCTTGGTTCGTTACAAGCGTCTGTGAATAGTTGCCACCAGGTTTCTTTGTATGACAATAGACTTTTAGGGTCACCCCCTCTAGGATCTAAAATAATACTGTCAATAATGCCAAATTTAAAATTGTGGCCATCACTGTGTGTTTTAATATGTCTGTAAAGCGCATTCTTGTCATCTTTGGTTCTAATACTATATAAATGTGCATAAATTCACTTGTTAAATTTCCGTTCTGTTTTTCCAATATAGAACCCTGAACACACTTCACATTTAGCCAAATATATCATCCATCTGATATTACAATTCCCTTGTTTAAATCTAATAATAGTCTTATTTAAATTTTCCAAAGTTATATTTTCTTCCTCCAGAATTGCATAACATTGATTACACCTACCACACTTAGTAGTATGTCTATTACTTAATAATTTGTGATCAATTTGTCTTTCCAATAACTTTTTAATATTCTGCCCCATCTTATTGACAAATATCAGCTGAGTGCCCAAGATTTTAACAAGATTCTGATCTGCTTGAATAATATTCCAACTACTAGTCATAATCTTTTTGATCTTACCTACATATGGACCAAACTCTAATATACATACTCTTCCAAAATCAATATTTGGTGAGCTGTGGTTATGTGTATTCTGTACCAAATCAATCCTGTTAGCATGATAATAATAATCACCTAACAAAAATGTATATTTCTTACCACATTCTTTGACAATATTTGTTGTTAGACGTGTCATACTTCTGATGTCATATCCCCTTTCACTGAATAGGGTGATGATGAATGATACCTCTTCCAACATCTCAGTGTATGTAGAGGTCATCCTGATGGCTCGAATTATCTGACCTCTAAAAATGTTGTTAAATAATTTCCTAGGGTGATTGCTTGAAAATTCTAAATAGCTGTTAGAAAAGGTATTTTTTCTATATAACTTAGATTTAAAGCATCCTTCCCCTTTAGAAATATAAGTGTCAAGATAAGGAAGACCATATTTATTACAAGTGTACGTGAATTTGAGATAATCACTACTCGCATTTAAAAACAACAAAAATTCATCGAGTAGCTCCCTGTCACCATCCCATAATATATATATGTCATCCAGGTATCTTGAATAATATTTAATATTCTTGAAGTATTTACTAGTAAATAATTTTGATTCTTCCCAGTCTAACATAACCATATTGGCGTATATGGGAGCACAAGCTGCTCCCATAGCTACGCCTCTAGACTGTTTAAAATATTCCCCTTCATATTCAATATAATTATGTTCCGAAACTATGGACATAAGCTCCATAATCAAGCAGATATTATCCTAACATAGTCCACTGTATTTACGAATGCTGTAAACAAAAGCATCCAATCCACTCTCTTTAGGGATGCAAGAAAAAAGGTCAATGACATCCACTGTAACAAATAGTAAATCAGCATTCCATAAGTTGACAGGATATTTTCTCAAAATTCCCACGAGTCTTTAACTAGATGTGGTATTCGGTCATAAATATGTTTTAAAAAATGGTCAACCGCTGTTCCAAGTGGGAAAGTCTTGGATCTACTCCCTGATATAATAGGTCTAAACGGGGGATTGGTTATGTTTTTGTTTTTGTGGACTTTGGGAATACCAACTATGGATGCTAATATGGGATGTTCAACCTTAAGAAAACCATATGTATCACCTGAAATTCTATGATCAATATAAAATTCTTCAATATTGAAGTCTATTTGTCGATATGCTATTTTTATTTCGTTTAGTGATACTATTTCATAATTACCCGAATTATACAACAAATCATGAATAATAGTAGTGTATTGAGTACTGTCATATAAAACAATGTCCCCCCCTTTATCGGGTTTCATAACTCGAATGTTTTTGTTATTCCTAAATTCTTGCAAGGTCATGTATTCATCCTTTGATAAATTATAATTTAATTTACTTCCTTTAATTTGATTATGTAATAAATAAATTTGTCTTGAAACTGTTTAATAATATACTGATACTGTGGGGTGCATAGGGGGCATAAAATAACTCTTCTTTTTTAACATTTTTTGTGGAGAAGATCTGCCTTCTACATTGTTTTCAAACATAATAGCCAAATTTAGTTTACGAATATATTTTTTGAACTCTTTAAGAGTATCAACAAGTTTAGGCTTAGTAGTAGGTATAAATTTCATCCCTTTTGAAAACAATTTAAAATGTGACAAATTTATCTCAATATCAGTGCAATTGTATATTTTAAAATTTTGATAAGAAGAGACAACACCTTCTCTTTTAATAGAATCACTTGCTGTTATTTCACTTGAAGGACTGTACAAAGTCATATCTGGAACCCTCTGATCTATAAAAGTCTCACATGGCAATTCTGTTATTTGGTGGACTTCCACAACATTTGTTGTTTGAACTAATAAAGAATCTATTTTATAACACTCTGACTGTGAATCTGGTAGTAAGGTCCGCATTGTTGTGTGTTGTACTCCTTGTATTTTCCTACCCATGCTTTGTCCCTTGGAGGTCTCCTGTTTCCCCCCTGGTCCAAAAAATGGCTAGCTTTATTTTCATGTAATGTTTCATCATAATCATCTTTAATATGTCTATGCTTCAAAATGTTCTTACTATTATATTTATTAAAATTAGGGTCATTTGTATCAACATCATTGCCCCATTCGTAGGCCATATTATTTTGATATTGTTTGATGTCCCTCTGAAATGTATTGCTTTTTCTATAATGCGTCTTCTTAGTATTATATTCAGCAGTGTTAAACTGTTTCTTATATAATCGCTCCAATTGAGGGAATACTAAATCATCTTGTATTGTTTTGTTAATAATTTCAACTTCAGCTAGCAAAAGACTTAGCTGACCATCATTACATTTAATAAGTAATTTCATATATTCCATGCCGAATAAATTAAACATGGTATTAAACTCAGATTTGATGTTTTCTGTTAACACAATGCCCATGTGAAACTTAAAGAACCTAAGTCCCATAGGCACAAACTTCAAATCTATGCATTTCATAAAATATGCGTTGTCAAGTTTTAAAGTATTAATGATGTTAAGTTTCTTACCCAACGTGTAAATCATGTCTCGATGGGTACCATGAAAAGGCATAGAATTACTATATTTACAATCAGTTTTGTGATGAAAGTATCAAAAGTAAGGCTGTTCAGTTGTTTGTTCCCCATGGAGTCTGATAGAGACGCTTCACCAGCTTCTTCACCACCTGTATCTAGAGGTGAATGGAACAAAGTACAAACCGAATTGGTTCAACTAAGGAGCGAAATTCAAAAACTTTCTTTGTTATTGACTAATTTGGGTTGCAGTAAGACATTACCATCTGCCAATTTTGGCAGCGGAGTATCTACCTCTTCAGCTTCTAATAATGTTAATTCAGCAGTTCCTACATTCACAGGAAGTGGTCACAGCAATGATATTTTACCACACTTGAGTCCAACTCTTTCGGAATTGCCCAACAGACAAAGGACTGCACAGCGCTTGGTGAGCCCCATTGACCTACCGGCTCCTAACACCCAACGGAGCAGCAGTAGGTTAGGCTTTTCAGATTTTACTTTTGATTTCACTTTTGCAGACCCCGAGGATGAGGCTAAATGCACAGGAGCTAAACCCAAATGACAGATGCCACTGAGGACATATGCTCACATGGTTAATGATAACCATTTAGGACATACATCAGGAAATACTCATGTTCCACCTGAGAGACAGGAGAGACCGACATTGTATCATTCTGATTATTTACAAAGGTTTTTGGACAATACGTGTGACTTTCATCACAAAACTGATTGTAAATATAGTAATTCTATGCCTTTTTATGGTACCCTTCGAGACATGATTTACACGTTGGGTAAGAAATTTAACATCATTAATACTTTAAAACTTGACAACGCATATTTTATGAAATGCATAGATTCGAAGGTTGTGCCTATGGGACTTAGGTTCTTTAAGTTTCCCATGGGCATTGTGTTAACAGAAAACATCAAATCTGAGTTTAATACCATGTTTGATTTATTCGGCATGGAATATATGAAATTACTTATTAAATGTAATGATGGTCAGCTAAGTCTTTTGCTAGCTGAAGTTGAAATTATTAACAAAACAATACAAGATGATTTAGTATTCCCTCAATGGGAGTGATTATATAAGAAACAGTTTAACATTGCTGAATATAATACTAAGAGGGCGCATTATAGAAAAAGCAATAAATTTCAGATGGACATCAAACAATATCAAAATAATATGGCCTACAAATGGGGCAATGATGTTGATACAAATGACCCTAATTTCAATAAATATAATAGTAAGAACATTTTGAAGCATAGACATATTAAAGATGATTATGATGAAACATTACATGAAAATAAAGCTAGCCATTTTTTGGACCAGGGAGGCAACAGGAGGCCTCCAAGGGACAAAGAATGGGTAGGGAAATACAAGGAGTACAACACACAACAACGCAGACCTTACTACTAGATTCACAGTCAGAGTGTTATAAAATAGATTCTTTATTAGTTCAAACAACAAATGTTGTGGAAGTCCACCAAAAACAGGATTGCCATGTGAGACTTTCATAGATCAGAGGGTTCCGGATATGACTTTGTACAGTCCTTCAAGTGAAATAACAGCAAGTGATTCTATTAAAAGAGAAGGTGTTGTCTCTTCTTATCAAATTTTTAAAATATACAATTACACTGATATTGAGATAAATTTGTCACATTTTAAATTGTTTTCGAAAGGGATGAAATTTATACCTACTACTAAGCCTAAACTTGTCGATACTCTTAAAGAGTTCAAAAAATATATTCGTAAATTAAATTTGGCTATTATGTTTGAAAACAATGTAGAAGGCAGATCTTCTCCACAAAAAATTTTAAAAAAGAAGAGTTATTTTATGCCCCCTATGCACCCCACAGTATCGGTATATGATAAAACAGTTTCAAGACAAATGTATTTATTACATAATCAAATTAAAGGAAGTAAATTAAATTATAATTTATCAAAGGATGAATACATGACCTTGCAAGAATTTAGGAATAACAAAAACATTAGAGTTATGAAACCCGATAAAGGGGGGCATTGTTTTATATGACAGTACTCAATACACTACTATTATTCATGATTTGTTGTATAATTCAGGTAATTATGAGATAGTATCACTAAATGAAATAGAAATAGCATATCGACAAATAGACTTCAATATTGAAGAATTTTATATTGATCATAGAATTTCAGATGATACATATGGTTTTCTTAAGGTTGAACATCCCATATTAGCATCCATAGTTGGTATTCCCAAAAACATAACCAATCCCCCATTTAGACCTATTATATCAGGGAGCAGATCCAAGACTTTCCCACTTGGAACAGCGGTTGACCATTTTTTAAAACATATTTATGACCGAATACCACATCTAGTTAAAGACTCGTGGGAATTTTTGAGAAAATATCCTGTCAACTTATGGAATGCTGATTTACTATTTGTTACAGTGGATGTCATTAAACTTTTTTCTTGCATCCCTAAAGAGAGTGGATTGGATGCTTTTGTTAACCGCATTCGTAAATACAGTGGACTATGTTGGGATAATATTTGCTTGATTATGGAGCTTATGTCCATAGTTTTGGAACATAATTATATTGAATACGAAGGGGAATATTTTAAACAGTCTAGAGGCGTAGCTATAGGAGCAGCTTGTGCTCCCATATACGCCAATATGGTTATGTTAGACTGGGAAGAATCGAAATTATTTACTAGTAAATACTTCAAGAATATTATAGCAATAACCATGTGGGGGTCGGTGTTGCGAAGCCCCAGGACCAAACAAAGCCAAACTGGTGGTAAATTAGCATTACCCACATGAGAAGTGGGTTATTGCTATTAGTCTCATGACATTATTTAAGAAAAGAAACTATTACTTTTCTTAAATAATGGCATAGTATAATGCCTGTTTACTGCCCTTCCGCAGATGTCTGGCATCGGCAGTTCTGATGTACTGCGCCTGAGCAGTACACCAGAGTGGGCAAAAGCAACGGAGAACGCAAGATCTCCGTTGCTTTTTTATGTTTCGCTATGTTAAATGAGTTTAACATAGCGAGAGTTTTAAAATAAGCAACGGAGATGTCCGCTGCTTATTTTAAACTGTCTCACTATGTTAAACTCATTTAACACAGCGAAACACTAAAAAGCAATGGAGATCTTGCTTTCTCCGTTGCTTTTAAAACAACATAGTTAAATAAGCAACGGAGATCTCCATTGCTTATTTTTAAAGCTATGTTAAACCCATTTAACATAGAGAGACAGTGTTTTAAACGAAGTTATACTAAGGGAAAAAGTCCGCGGACCTTTTCCATTAGTATAACTTGATTTACAATGGGCACGCTGGCCAATCAGCGTGCACGTTTTGGGGGGGTCATGGTATAATAAATATTATTCAAGATACCTGGATGACAAATATATATATATATATATTATGGAATGGTGACAGGGAGCTACTTGATGAATTTTTGTTGTTTTTAAATGTGAGTAGTGATTATCTCAAATTCACGTACACTTGTAATAAAAATGGTCTTCCTTATCTTGACACTTATATTTCTAAAGGGGAGCTATGCTTTCAATCTAAGTTATATAGAAAAAATACCTTTTCTAACAGCTATTTAGAATTTTCAAGCAATCACCCTAGGAAATTATTTAACAGCATTTTTAGAGGTCAGATAATTCGAGCCATCAGGATGACCTCTACATACACTGAGATGTTGGAAGAGGTATCATTCATCACCACCCTATTCAGTGAAAGGGGATATGACATCAGAAGTATGACACGTCTAACAACAAATATTGTCAAAGAATGTGGTAAGAAATATACATTTTTGTTAGGTGATTATTATTATCATGCTAACAGGATTGATTTGGTACAGAATACACATAACCACAGCTCACCAAATATTGATTTTGGAAGAGCATGTATATTAGAGTTTGGTCCATATGTAGGTAAGATCAAACAGATTATGACTAGTAGTTGGAATATTATTCAGGCAGATCAGAATCTTGTTAAAATCTTGGGCACTCAGCCGATATTTGTCAATAAGTTGGGGCAGAATATTAAAAAGTTATTGGAAAGACAAATTGATCACAAATTATTAAGTAATAGACATACTACTAAGTGTGGTAGGTGTAATCAATGTTATGCAATTCTGGAGGAAGAAAATATAACTTTGGAAAATTTAAATAAGACTATTATTAGATTTAAACAAGGGAATTGTAACACCAGATGGGTGATATATTTGGCTAAATGTGAAGCATGTTCAGGGTTCTATATTAGAAAAACAGAATGGAAATTTAACAAGCAAATTTATGCACATTTATATAGTATTAGGACCAAAGATGACAAGAATGCGCTTTACAGACATATTAAAACACACGGTGACGGCCACAATTTTAAATTTGGCATTATTGACAGTATTATTTTAGATCCTAGAGGGGGCGACCCTAAAAGTCTATTGTCATACAAAGAAACCTGTTGGCAACTATTCACAGACTCTTCTAACGAACCAGGAATAAATGATTGTATTAGTATCAAATTTATGCCTTAATATATATATTTTTAATATACAATATATTTTTAAATACAACATATTGTTTTTTTATAGGCATTACTAGATATTAGATGATCATTACATAGGATTTTATTCTATTCTGTTATTAGTTAATTATTTTTGGGTATTGTATAATACTCACGATAATTGTGTATGTAACATTTTAAAAAGTACTGTTACTTTAAATCATGCTGTTTAAGATATGTTGCTTTTTTGGCGCCAAAAAAGCTATTTAAATTAGAATTTGTGTATATGTTTTTTTTTAGTTCTGATGAAGCTCACAACGAGCGAGTGAAAGCGCTTAACTTTGGACTACATTGGATTATTAAAAGTTTTATACTTCGCTTCCTTGCCTTGTTTTTTGAGCATTTCAAGACACAGGGGTTCAGCGTTTTGTTTTTGGTTCACACTGTGCTACATGATATAACTGTGTAGAAAAGCATGTATATGTTTGTGTCAGGTCACTAAAGGTGGAAGACGACAATATTCTAGATATGTCTTGGCACACCAGCATGGGGTCAACACATGGCCAGAGTCTGTGGAGAAAGAGTTGGACAGCTATGTGCACAACATCAACCCGGAATCTGTGAGTATGTGTAGAAACAGTTAGTTAGTGTTAACAAACATTCCCTCCACAGGTATAACAGGTAAGAGGTGTATACTGCAGGTAAAACCGGGTCATGTGTAATGATGACGACAGCCATATCACTGTCCAAACTAAGGCTATACGGTAGTGTAGTAAGACTTGCAAGGTACAGATAACAGCACTGACTAGGAGACTAATGTGGACTACAGGAATATACTAGTTGTTAACTGGCATCTTTATCTCCCCCCACAATATCTCCAACAATAATGAACATATCCACCCCAACTTGTATGTAATTATACCTATGTTCTGATAATGTTCAATTGTTTGATAAATATTTTAATTGTTCCCATTCATGTGCTATATTGAATTATTCCAACACTGGTGGCATGGTACCATCAATGTACCTGTGTACTGTTCTTATTACCACTGTGGTCCCATATATGCATGTGTTCTGTTTACTATGCAACTGTTCCTTATCTGGTGTCTGGGTTAATGGGAATATCTATGCATGCTGTTATACCTAACCTTGGAATGTGTTGACTATTACTAACCCACATATGATGATGAAATCTAAACACTATAGCACACTTAGGAAGGCTGGTCCCAGTGGACTTACCTATTCCACCTCAGCTGGCCGTGGCACTGGGCACCAGCAAGTCTCTGGCCCAAACGGGGATGTCCCTGTCCATTGGTCCTGCACAACCTTCTGGTGGAGCTGCCTCAGGGGATGAGGCTCACCTCCCCCCCCAGGAGCGGGTGCGGACAGGCACCTGTCACCCGTCACCAGGTCAGGGTTGCAGTGCGTAGAGTGATCAACCAGCAGCTTGGTGATTTTCTATGCCAGCTAGAGGGCTGTGTGTCGCAACTAGACTGTCAGTCTGGCTCTGCATCTCAGCCTCCAGCACAGCCACCATCGAGGCTGTGAAGGTACAGTGGTGACCGCCCATGGGTGGGGACCTCAGTCCCACTGTTTCCACTAGGGGACTCATGGGCTTCTAATTTCCCAACACCCCTCCCCATCAAGGTGTTTACCCTCCACACGTGTCATTTACTGCCCCTGTATGTGTATTGTTTGTCTTGTCTGTTAACCTACCCAACCTACCTCCCCAAATATACCCACAATCCCTCCCCAACATCCCACTCTCACCTAAAAAAAAAAGGGCCCATACATAGCTGTCCATTTTGCACACGTCCACTGGACACATGTAATCTGGTCTAATTGGCATCACAAGTTATTATTGTTGTCCTCACCCCCTCCCAGGTGTTTGAGTGTTCAAATCTACCTCAAAATTCAGTGTATATGCACAGCTGTTGCTGTAGAAGAAATGGGCAGCTATGGACGTTCCCTGCACCCTTCCTGCACATCCCTGGCTAGTATCCCTACTGTCTTTCCCTCTTTGTACCCCTTTTTTCACCACTTTCCTATATACACCTTTTTTTCTTTTAAAGAAATTAGTGCAGGGGGAAGTGGAAGTAAGCACTTTTAAGCAGCAGTAAGTGGGTTTAAGCCTGTTTGAGTGGAGGTAAGCAATACCTACACTGGTTAAGCAATTTAGAAGCTAAATGAGTATAAGAAACTGTAACCGGAAGTTAGCAGTGCTTACCTTCTTGCAAACCCACGCAAACCCGCTTACAACTGCTCAAAAGTGCCTTAATCACTCTGTATCCAGTGGCCCTTGTTCTGCCCAGCAACAAAATAAACAGCCTCTGTAAAGATCAATCCCAGGACCCTGCACACCATAGACAAAGTGATTTACCACTAAGTCATGTCAAATGTAGATATCCTTAATGTATTCACAAACGTCATCAAGCCCAGTCATTCAACAGTACAGAGAATGTATTCCAACACGTAGATGTATGTGTATGTGTAAATATATTAATATCTAAACAGATACAACATATCTATATATAAGTATATATATATATATATATATATATATATATATATATATATATATATATATATATATATATATATAGAGAAGTATATATACATATATAGAAATATATGTCTACATCTATATGTCTAAATATATACAGCAAGTTATATATATGTAAGCAGATATATATATATATATATATATATATATATATATATATATATATATATATATATATATATATATATGTATAGGTATATACGGACACACTTCTGTAGATAATGGGAAAATAACTAAAACATATATGTCCACATGTACCGTTAATGGGGTTGAGAGGCCCCAAACAATATACGTCTTGTATGAATAGGTATATCCCCTCACACAGCCAAACACTTCTGCCCTGAAATACACCACCAAGTGTTGCAGATCCCATAACCAGGACCTGACACGACATGGGGACAAGATGTTAATAGTACTACATCCCACCTGTATGATGTGTCAGGCTAGTATCCATAACATTTCATGCAGTACAGTCTGGCTCCCATAGGAAATGTACAATGTATGAAAAAGCTCGTTGAGCAAGGAAATGTACAATGTGGAAACTATCAACATCCCTAGGATACATATACACAGACACATATATGCGGATACAGATATACATATATATATATATATATATATATATATATATATATATATATATATATATATATATATATATATATGTGTGTGTGTGACTACACATAGACATGCAGAGATATATACAGTAAGATACATATGTAGCAGGTGCACACAATATGGAACAGTCACTTTGCCTACAGTTAACGCCTTAACAACTGGACACTGCATGAGCCACCCATACAATCACAATCGTTGCCTGCAACATATACCCACAGAGAGGTCATAGGATATAACATCACACACAGGTTTGCATAAAAGGAAAAACTTTATTTGTGTACTATTACAGTTGTATATGCCATGTCATATAGCTATTCAGATGCTGACATCCATATAAATAGAATAATGCAACTGTGAAACAGTTATACTAATACAGTAGTGTGGAAAGGTTTACAAATGTTGCTCTCCAGGCCAAGGCCTTCAAATAGTACAATAGTAAAGACAGACTGGGCCACAGGATACCAAACAATCAACAGTAAGTAATGCAGGTGTATAGTTCAGCAGCCTCTATCGACACTCTGTACACAATCCCTAGGGGGTAAAGACCTAAGTTGACACAATGGGATGTATCTGTTACATAACAAGGCATAACTGACACCATCACTGGCAGCAGTACATCTGGCAAGTATCTGGACATGACATCTCACTGGGTACGTACACTAAGCTGCTAGGTATGTAACAAAGCACTGTGCAGGCTACAGGCAGACTGACTCAACACTGGCCTACATTTCCTATTGGGAATGCACATGTACCTGCATATATAGCAGGCTCTACAGACATGTCTCAGAAGAGAGTACAATACATCAGTGTGAAAGTGCATAACCACAGCCAATGTGAACACAGCCTCAACCACGTATGGTACACTAGCATTATATTACTGTATATGGACTATTTGTTCAACACCATCCTCATATGTGCCACTCACACACTAACCCTACATATACTGGGCCGCTACACTTTGTGATCTGATGCCTGTCTGTGGTACGGGACATGTGTGTGTATGGCCCTACAAACATGTAAGCCGATAGGGTGACATAAAGTGAAGCAGCATGTGACATCAAATAGAACGGGACCAAGAACAATGACATCTACCACAGTCTGTACGCAGGCCAATGTACATATTATCAATACACACACTATAGATATTCACCTTACATACACAGACCTCAGTACTGTACACACAGCCACTGAATGTCCAGGTGATGTAATCAGATATAACCCCTACTATACATAACATGTGTAGCAGTCTGATATCTCACTGGCTTATCAGTGATGATGTCACTAATTATGGTGTACAGCACATATTCACCTCTTACTGCATGACATATGTACAAAGGTTGACAGAGTTGTGGCTGGAGGCACATACACAGGGCCAATATTGACATGTAGCTGTGATAACCTCATACATTTACTGTTGTAACAAGGTTTGTTGCAACATATGTCCTATGAGGGATATAAAGTCAGTAACTCTCACGGCTGTCACCATTACATACTGCAATCCTCACACTACCTTCTGCAGTCCACAGATAGGTGGTCTGTGGGTAACACATGAAACAAAAGACACCACACACTGCCCAGTCTGCAGATGACCCTACCGATGGAGTTCCCTCATAAACATAGCACTGACATGGCAGTTATTAAAACATGTAGGACAGCCATATCCACACACACACCCTGTTAAACCAACATTACTCCAAATGCAGTATAGCAGCACTTACATTCTGTAGTCAGGTCCGGCACATCCCCCTCCTGTGTGTTGCCCTGTTTCCACAGTGTATTTTGTTATAGGAAAATCCCCAATCCTTCTGAGATGCTGTTTGCCAAACAACAGAATGAGTTCCTGCTCACAGTGAATGAAAAGGCCCAAAACCAACATGTTGTTCCTAGATATTGGAGTGTGTTTCCATGCAATTGGCAATGGGAATGTTACCACAGCTGTTCCACATGTAATCAGCTAGAGGAGGGCTGCAATTCCTGCAGTGGCCATCAGCTGATCATGAGCATCAATTAAAATACACATGCTGCTGCATAAGCAAAGAAAGTGTAGGTCTCCACATCCACCAGAGAGGGAGTGAGAGAGGATAACAGAGGAAAAGTAAAGTCAGGAAGGGGTGGGCAAGTAAAACATAAGCATGTCTGTGTCACACAACTATCAGCACAGGGTATCAACCCCCTAACGACTATGTTGTGCTATCACATTTCTATGTAGTTATCGGATGCACCACATAGGTTACCTGTTGAGGATCCCTCAAAACGTATATGTGATGGTGAGTGTCATCTGCAACAGGGATATGGTAGCTATATGGTAGGTGTAGTGTACCTGCCTGTCTGCATGAACAGGTGCCAGTATCAACACAGCCACACTCTCATAGGGATGCACACACATTGACACACATGGCAGGGCCAGGAATACAACTCATCACTAGTGAGATTGCCACAACACATTACTGTGCAGGTATCACATGCACCACAGAGGTCATACAGAGGTTATATGAGCAAAGGGTATGTGGAGGTGTCTGACATTGGACAGCATGCTTCAGTATGCCAGTGGGGGTTGTAGTGAATGTGAATGTGATCATACACATCATACAACACACACACACACACACACACACACACACACACACACACACACACACACACACACACACACGGTGCCAGTACTGACATGCATGGGTGCATTGCTTCATGGATGTGTAGTGGTCGACTGTGCCAGACAGCTATACAAGCCTAGGTGATGGGAATACCTTGGCATCAGCCCACATGACAATGGTCTGCATTGTGGCTCAGGGGTGTAGTTTCTGTATTTGCCCACACAGGTGGGTATTGTATTCACCATCCAGTCACCTGGGTGACTATTGTGTGTGGCCAATGCTGTACATTGCTTGCCGTGTATGTGTTCCTTAGTCAATGACATGGACAGTGTCTGGGATGTGCACACCTCCCACATGCATGTACAGTGTAATGTGAAACTCTACCTGGGGTGTCTGTCTCATGTTGTATACACAGATTATCATCAGATATGCCAGTCCCGGCCTCATATGGTGGGAACTGGTAATGGGCAGCAAGTTTACCCTGCAACTATGTTGATAGCATGATACCAGTATTCCCTGATGTCAGTGGCATCTGTCCATACAGGGCATGTTTTCAGGCATGGTATGTCTTTTGTGGGTCACATTTTATGGCACCACAGGTGTTGCAGGTGTCCAGTGGCGAACATGGGGAAGGTGCACTGTCAGCATGTACGTACCTATTGGACAGATGGACAGGGTGCCATGCCCTCTGTAGCCCACTGCAATCACACCATGGTTACTATCAGTGGGCAATATGCAGGGTACTACCAACATAGCAGTTGTTGCCTAGGCAAGTGTGTGTGTGTGTGTGTGTGTGTGTGTGTGAGACATAGGTAGAGAGTGTTCTCTGAGTAATACTAGGGTTGCTAACTTTGTTTGCTTGGCCTTGATGTCACATGTAGGGGTATGGATTTGCACCCCAGCCGCTTGGCTATTTCACATCTGTTATCCCTGTACGGTGGACATTGTGGCATATACTAAGGCCACCATATAAGAAACTGGCAAAACCCACTCCACATTGAGCCCAGTTGTTACACACTCACCACCATGTCCACACAGGATATGAGCTACACACACAGACACACACACATGCATGTCTGGGATTAGAACTCCTACCTAACAAGTTTATTACACTACAGCACTACTCTGTTATAGGTCGCACCACGGAGATTACTGGAGCAGTCCATCCCCAAAGGTGTATTTCACACTGAATGACATCAGCAGGATTGCCAAAGTAGGGCATTTGAATTGTAGTGAGTGTGTCTAGGCTAATATGCATTGCTCCCTATGCAGACATTGAAACACATACAAAACATCCACAATCAAAATGTGTGGGAATAGAACCCCTACCAGAGTTCTACATCACACTACAACATGACGCTGTTATAGGACGCACCACAAGGATTACTGGAGTACTCTTTGCGCAAAGGTGTATTTCACAATGAATGACATCAGCAGGATTGCCAAAGTAGGGCATTTGATGTGTAGTGAGTGGGGCTAGGCTAAAATGCATTGGTCTCTACACAGATATTGAAACACACACAAAACATCCACAACCGGCATGTGTGGGAATAGAAACCCTACCAGAGTTCTATATCACACTACAACATGACACTGTTATAGGACACACCATGAGGATTACTGGAGTACTCTTTCCCCAAAGGCGTAATTCACAATGAATGACATCAGCAGGATTGCCAAAGTAGGGCATTTGAAGTGCAGTGAGTGTGGCTATGCTAAAATGCATTGTTCTCTACACAGACAGAAACACACACTCACACACAGTTGCCATGTCTGGGATTAGAACTCCTACCTATCTAACTCATCACTCTACAGCAGTATGCAGTTACAGGATGTGCCACAGAGATTAATGGGCTGCACCTTTCCAAAAGGTGTATTTCACAGTGTATGACATCAGCAGCCTTGACAAAGTAGGGCAATTTCATTGTAGTGAGTGTGACTAGCCTAAAAGAACTCCTACCTAACTAGTTTATTACACTGCAGCAGTACACAGTTATAGGACACACCATGGAGATTACTGGGCTGCAGCTTTCCAAAAGGTGTATTTCACAGTGCATGACATCAGCAGCCTTGACAAAGTAGGGCATTTGAATAGTAGTGAGTGTGATTAGCCTAAAAAGCATCACTTTCTACACAGACAGAGACACACACACAGTTGCTATGTCTGGGATTAGAACTTTCACCTAACTAATTTATCACACTACAGCAGTACGCGGTTATAGGAAGTGCCACAGAGATTAATGGCCTACTCCTTTCACAAGGGTGTATTTCAAAGTAAATGACCTCAGCAGACTTGTCATAACATGGCTATAGGGAGGGCAGTGTGTGTGCATGGGCCATAACACATTCATCTAGAGGTTGACACACCACATGTGGGCACACGCAGGGTTATATTCCACAGGCGCATGTATACAGCTGCTGGATGACTACTTCATGTCATGTTGCACAGCTAGCTCTTGCACCACATAGTCCATAATGCTGACAGATACCAGTGGCTAAGGTCTACAGTGAGTGACATCCAAACCTCATGTGGTTGTAGCCATTTGGCTGTGTGCTGGGTGGGACAGGCCTCTTAATGGATGGCCCCTTGTGACAGTCACTCTATTCCACACATCTGTGTATGTCTACTTTTGGCTTTTATAGTGTGTTGTCCTTGCATATATCCAGTGTGTTTGCAAAGCATGAATGCTGCATACTGAGGAGTGTCTGTACTAACATCTGCAACTGCCAGATATGTCTGGTCCACTGTTGTTTGCAAACATGGCCTTCATTTGTTTAAGTGTGTGAGCATGCCCAGTATGACCTTTTGTTATGTTGTTGGCTGACATTGCCTTCATTTCTCTAAGTGTGTGAGCATGCCCAGTATGCCCTTCTGTATTGAATGTAAGGATCGATTCCAGGTAGTTTGTACTGCAGTGCTGACTTTTGTGTTGTACAGCTACAGGTAGCATACTTTTTCTGCAGGGTATCCGTCGATCATTTGCCAATATGGGGACAAATGTTCAGGGGATAGTGTGTACTCTAAGTGATTGTGTCTGTGCTGCTTCAGCTGCATGGTACTGCTGTTAGCAGAGATATTCAGACATGTGTACTGTTATACACAGGGATGTTTTCTGTCCTCATGTACTGTCAGGTGGAAATTCTTGCTCACAGTGATGACTTGGGGGACAAAGATAACTGCAGCTGTGTCTGGTATTGTGGGCAGACACCTATGTATTCATGGTAAGTTATACCATTCTGGAGGGGGAGCTGCAGAATCTTGGTGCTGGGTTTATGTATCTAGTTCAGCACCTTGGTACAGTGCTGGCAGAGGATCCCATACTTGTCCACCCATTAACATGGCAGTATGGCCTTATCTTGCTGTGGCAATGCCTCACAGCTGTACAGATTTGCCCAGGTTAGCCAGAGGCAGGGGCCATGGATCAGGACATTTACACTATTGTGGTGTATGGGCAGGTGTGTAGCCACCCATTTATGTATTTGCAGCCAGGGATAGTGTGTTCACACAGCTTGGTGTCAGACCCTGCACATTCCATGCTGCCCATGCTCCCACACCCCTCTCTGTTATTCTAACCTCTTCTATACATTATGAATAGATTCTCTAATACTTTCCCTTAGGGTATCACCACATCACAGGTGTGTGTTAGTTTTGGTCCACAGTTCATGCAGTGGGACATGGTGGACATGTTACTGTGGTTTGTCCACATGGCATTGCATATGGCTTATGTGGAGTGTGTTATGTTGTTATTTGGGTGCCCATGACATAACATGCATTGCCAGTACGTGTGAGACACGAGCCTTTGGCAGGTGCCTGTGGGGCATTAGGTGTTGGTGCAGGCCAGATATGGCAGGCCATTGCATTTTGTCAGTCCTACAGTCCCAGACCACCATAGAGTATATTCCCCTGGGGTGACAAGGTAGGTGTGATAGTTGTTCATTCCAATACCTTCTATTAGTCTTGATCAGGTGGTGTGGACACTGGCAGGGTGCTACCTACAGCTAGGGAGACACCTGCATGGGACACCTGCACTGCATGCTGCAGTCTTCCGCTATTTCCATATACAGGTGGGGTCTTACTGTACCCATTCCCCATAGCAGGGATATTGCCAGAGAGGTGCCTGTGGGTGGTGTTTGCGTGGCTGAGTGCATATGTGTTATGGCCACTACTTGCATCTGACACACAGAAATGCATGGGGCATTGCAGTTATGCTGGCATGTGCAGGTACATCAGCTGATCCCCAATACATCAGTCCTACCTCCTTTGTGATCTGCAGGTGTTCAGGCAGACATCACTGGTATCCCCTACTACAGGTCCAGGTACTGTGATGCGTACCTATATGTACAAATCCAAGGGTGTCTCCATTTCACATTGACACTATATATATACTGTATGTCTGGGGTACTTTCCCCTGTGTACTGCTTGTATATCTAGCTCAACAGCCATGCCATGTCAGTCTTTCAGATGGTGACACATATTACCACCATACATTTACAATGGCTTACTGCTAGCATGTGTTATACTGGTGGGGATTGTCTTTGGCACTGCAGTCATGAGGGCTTGTCCCTGCTATCAACAGTAGTGGCCAATGAGCACCAGGTCTTATCTCAACATGCATACATACTGACCACTCTCACACATTATGAAACACACACAGACCTGCATATTGTGCAAATGCTACAACCTATCCTGCTACGTTGGCCACCTCTGGGCATCTGTGCTCCACTCGTATTATACCTACTCATACATGTTACTACATTTCTACACATGATTGGGGGGGGCATACCTGAGTTTCACTACATTTCTACACTGGATTGGGAGAAGGGCCAGTCCTGTCTATTTCCATGTGTCTACATAGGCGTGGGGGGCACACCTGACTGTTAATACATTTCTACATAGGATTGTGGGGGGGGGGCACCTGACTGTTTCTACATGTCTTCATGGGAGTGGGGAAGCACACCTGACTGTTACTACATTTCTGCATAGGGTTGTGCGAGGTCACACCTGACTGTTTTTACATTTCTACACAGGATTGAGGGGGCACCTGACTGTTTCTACATTTCTACACAGGATTGGGGGGGCACCTGACTGTTTCTACATTTCTACACATGATGGGGGGCACACCTTACTATTTCTACATGTCTACATAGGATGGGGGGCACACCTGGCACTTGCACACATTTGCTATGACTGTGCTGATATGTCAGGTACTCCATTTCATTCTGTATTCTAACCTATCATACTGACTAGAGGCATATCAGTGTACTACAGGTCTTAGCTTTGGTTGCCCTACATATTAGTGTCTGACTTCCTACCCTTCCAAACTAACATCTCACTGCCTGACCTGCTGTAGTCTGTCTGTGTTACCCATAGGCATCATTCAGAGGCCATAGCACAGGCTCTGTTTGGGTTTGTCTACACCTGTCCTGCTGACTGAGACTGTTGTTGGGTATATGAACCTCCCTGACTGGCATGTGTGAGTCATATGGACACACATGTCACCCAGCACATTTCCTGCAGTGGGTTTTGTCACCCTGTGTAGTACTGGCTACTATGGTGACTACGGTATGTATTACAGATGTCATGGTGCCACTATGGGTGTCTACTATCTGCTGCCATAACATTCAGCCATCCAATTCCTTTGCATGCTCACATCCATACCATACCATTTGGCAATTGGTAGGTTGATTTACTTACCTTGTGGGTGTGCCAGGATTGAGGATAGTGCTGGAGGGCTGCCTATGTTGGATGCACAGAGTACACTCCCTATACATGATTGAGCACAGGTAGCGTCATGTTTGGCATCCCTTTTACTGTATGTGCGAGTCAGAGAGAGGTGTCATTCCCTGGATACCTACTGTATCAGTGTACAGGCTATGCATTGCCTCTTTGCCAAGGCCAGAACATACTGGGCATGCCTCCATCTGGCTACTGGGGCAGGCTCAGGTTGTTCCTCCTCCGAGTCACTCTGTGCCTTTGCAGGCCTTGGCATTGTTGGGAGCCTGTGTGGCCCTGCCCTGTGCTGTTCCTGCTGCATCAGTTTCCACAGGATCATATTGTGTAGCATGGCACATACCATAACAATTTGCGTACATGTAGCTGATGAGTACTGCAAGGCTCCACTGGATGTGTCCAGACACTGGAACCGTGACTTGAGCATCCCAAACATATGCTCTATTATATGTCTGATCCATGCGTATGCCTCATTATGGCATTCTTGCTCAGGTGTGTGTGCATTTCTGATGGGTGTCATCAGCCACGGATCCAGGGTGTAACCAGCATCCTCCACTAGGTGACCGTAGGGGATGTCCCCTTTGGCAAATCTCTGGTACAGCTGTGTCAGATGCCAGATGTCAGAATCGTGATAGCTTCCAGGGCAGCCAGCACACACATTCATTATAATGCCCTTGGCATCATACACAACCTGGCAGTTGTTGGAGGGGAGGCTCCTGCGGTTGATGTAGGCCATACCCTGATCACCGGGTGGTGCTTTGATGCATATGTGCATGCAGTCTATAGCACCCACTACCTCAGGGTATTCTGCTATTTGGTGGAAGAGACGCATAACACCTCACAAGTGTTGAGGAAATATACGTGCTCACTGGCATGTGCTGACATGGCATCCAGGAACTGGTGGAATACTCTGGATGCTGATGCCTGTGAAATACCCATGATATCCCCATTTGTGCTTTGGGAGTTACCTGTGGCTAGTGTTCTTAGGCCTACACATACCTTGGTCTCCACTGGGATGGGTTCCCCTCTGTCAGATCAGTGTGTCTGGCGTGGCCGGCACAGCTCAACAATTTTCTGTAGGACGTCCATGTCCACCCTATAGTGCTCCACTGTCTCCAGCTCATGTAGCCCCTGGTAGGTCACCCTGGGTCTGAACACTCTTCTCTGTCTCCTCACTGTGGGTTGATCAACAGCATTCACATCCTCACCACCCTCAGCCTCTTGCACATGTTGTTCTATGTTGCCTGCTGCATCCCCTATCATTTTGTAGTTTTGTTTGTTAAAAGTTCCCCCCTTGTATACACCGGTGGTGTAGAGTATGGGAAAAATGAGAGGGGAAGGTGTTTGCATAATTTATAGTAGTGTTCTGGGCTGGGCTGGTCTGCTGCCTGTGTAATTGGCTGATTCTGCTGCATTTCACCTGCCAGCTTTGGTAGTTCTCCTAGATTAAATTCCTACTGCTGTTTTCCCTTCCCATTGCCTTCCTGTTTAAGCCTGGGGGCATGCCGTGCAGACAGAGTGCTCAAATATGCACAGAGCTACTATTTGCTGGTTTAACTTTTTTTTTCCTTTAAAACCCGGTGCGCAGTGTGCACACATGCTTAGGCAATGTAAAGAGTGCCAGGCAGACTCAGACACACCCCCTTGCTTAGCTGTGATTAGCTAGGAGCAAACCTGAGCTACAGGGCTCCAATCCACTTACAGTATGCCTGACACACCCCCTCATGATGTCAGCTAACTCCTGGGCTTGCACCAAGCTATTCCTACTCTTACACTGTTGGGACCTGACTAACATGCTGGGGAAAACTGGGATTCACTATCATTCCCCTCATTTGCATAGGATTGCCTGCAAATGCATAGTTACATGTCTCACACTGAGCCTCCCCTCTTAGCAACCATTACTCAATGGCCATGTTGTCTTCTGCCTGCCATTGACTTTCATGGCAGAATAGTGATTTTAGTTAGAATGCTTATTTTAGGTTTATTTTATTATTTTCCCATATCCCTTTTGCGCGCCGCTGCCCTACGCTTAAACAGCCGAGATCGGCTAAAAAAATAAAAGTTGTGTTTTTCATTTTGTAAGCTGTTTGCAATGCCAATGGCCTTATACTTGGAATGGCATGCTTCCTGACTGCTATGCAGCCTTTATTTGGAGCTGTCACGGCTCCATTTTGGATTTTGCAGAAATGTACTCGGTTACTAACCAAGTACATTTCTACAGATTACACTAGTCCTGCATGGCCGGTTTCAAGCTTCCTGGGTCACAATTTCATCTCATTTGCATGGATTTCTCCTGCAAATGGGGTGATTTGCATACAGGGGCTTAGTTCATGCAGGACTAGTGCTGGAGCACTCGTGCATGCCCCTGCAGGCTGTTCCCGGATCGTATGGCAAACATATTGCCTGCTAGAGCTCCTGCACTAATCCTGCACGCTGTGCAAGGCATGCAGAATCTGGGGGCAAATCCTTCACTTTGCAGGTATTCTATAACTTCAGCATCTATTTTTTTAACTTCTACTTTACTAATCTTCTGTTCTACATTCTTCTTTGTGATCTTATTTTTTGTATTGTGAAATTTTCCATATCTGGATGCCTTTGCTTGTATTTTTCTTTGACTATATTTGGGGCTGCTTTTTTGTGTATTGATTAATTTGGCTTTCCCCTTTGCATAAATTTTATCTCTCTTTCTTTCCCATGTCCATATTTCCTTTTGATACATTTCAAAAATCTCAAGATTTTGTTCTTTATATTTTTGCACTTCATTAGCCACTTCTTTTTCCAAATGGCCCAAGGTTTCTTGGTCTATATAATGATTTTCATAAATCTGTTGTGTTAATGAACACAAATTTGCATTTGAACCTCTTGACAATTTTTCTTGTGCAAGTGTTTTTCTTTCCTCCAATTTCTCTGTCAATCTTTTTGTATATCTTCTGTCTGGAAATTCTGGGCTTCTTGCATAATAGTAACAATACATAATTTCTTTCTTATCCTCAAGTCACCTTTTATCATCCTTATGGCTCTTTTTTGGCCTATCCATTTTTGTGATTTTTGTGGACTACTTCCTTCTACAGCAGGGGGCTGTCTGTATCTCTGATGAATGAATATATGTATGAAGTCCCAGACTTTTGGGCTGTGATTACTCTAGTGTTTGTTTTTATAGGGAGTAAACAGAATATGTTAAATGGCTAAGACCTAAGACTGTAAATCGTTTATTTTATTGAGAATCACCCAGCAAGGAAAGAGGTGGAATTTTGGTTAAACAGTAAAGAGGGAGGCTAGGAAAAGATTGGCTGTGCAATTGTGTCCAGTGGACTTACAAAATCAACAAAACAGCAAACAAATAAATAAAAGAAGTAAAATAAATAAAAAATATTTTTTGGACTGGAAAATAGTTATCTTTTTAAGGAACTCATTTCTTGGGGCAGGGGAGATGAATCAGTGAATCATTTTGAAGGTTGTAGTATGGTAATGTTCTTCTTTGTGTCTAAAGATGTAATTGGAAGACAGTATTCTAACCAGGCCAGAAGGAGTCGCTTCCTGATAACTTCTCTGCTTGACAGGGACAACAAGTGCAAATTAGAGAGCTCTTTTTATTTTGATCCTAGTTTGTTTTATGTTCAGTGGGAACTTTAGATTGGTCTAGACAAGTATATGTTTGCTTCTAGGATGTAATGATTTCTACTGGGTTCTGGTTATGGTCTAGGAAGTACCTGTCTGAGTGCACAGGCTATAATTTTTGATGTGTTCCCGTAAGCATAACTTTAGTTTTGGTCAAATTAAGTATTTCCTTTCTGGTGGTTAGCCAGCTGACAACAGTCCGAAGTTTTTGAGGTACTTAGATCCTTGAATTAAGATGTACGTTGTCTGCAGAGTATGATTTGTAGTAAGAGATTTGTTTACTAGTACTTTATTAACACCATATGCATATGTAAGCCACCTTCTATTCCAGTTTCATGTCTGACTGGGACTGGATATTACCTTTCCAAGGGGACTCGGAAGGTAAATGCTAAATTTTTCCATTAGGTAGTATTGCTTTTTTTGACAACAGTATTGTTCTATGAACAACAGGCCATTTTGCAGAAAGAGGCTAACAGGGGCAGGGAACTAAATTAGCATAATATGTAGTTTTTATGGTCTATCAAAAGAATTTTGACTACAAAGCAGACAGAAACATAAGCTTTCACAGTATTACACCTTGTTCAGAAATTACATTAAAAGGGCTTAAGGTTCCACAAGTCACACCTTGTTAAGAGATTGCATTAGAAGGGCTTATTGATGAGTAACATGACTGAACCTCCGATATATATATATTTATATGGTCTGTCTGTCTAATTGACTGCCCCAGCAAATGTCAGGTTTAACTTCTGCATTTTTTGAGACTAAGACTTTCAGTTAATCTGTTCCGATTTTTTTCTGAACAAATGTTGAGGTGAGACATAAGAGTACCTGGAAGTCCAATAAGTAGTGTGCTTATAAAATGTTCAGGTATAAATGCAGTGGCACGGCTTGGGAATATTGAGTTTTCATCTTCACAGTGGTAGAGCATATTGTATCCTAGTGATAACATTATAGCAGTTAGCAGAGTTACAACAGAACAGAAATGGGAGTTGGGCTAGATGAGCAGAATATATGAATACTCTGAGAGGTATAAGAGTGGATGATATGGACTGTAGAAGGAGGAGGAGTCATGATGTCATTATTTTTTTATGAAGTCATTATTCTTATTATTCTAGAAGGTGAATGGAAATGTATGTAGTATTGAAAAGCTAACATTGAAAGTGTGACAGAATTCAATGGACTGGTAAAATAAATTTACATGACAAGCCACTGAAGTAAAAGTAGACCTTGAGCGAGCAGTATGGAATAAAGGGAAAAGCAGTACAGTGAAAAGATTTACGTTAAGTAGGTAGAAGGGCTGGGCATAATAATGCTTTGTTTTCAGAAAAAGTAATCCAGGTAGTAAATTTAATTTTATGAGACAGTGGAAGAGAGGGACAGTACAGTAATACAGTAATAAAGCAAATTTACATGGTTGACTCGACAGTACGTTAACAAGAATTTCAGAGTGATAAACTGTTATGGATCATTCATGCTAGGAATCCAAGATAAATGTGAAGCTGAGAGAAAATGAATAGGTAGGGCTAAGTGGGATTTTTTTACTTCTTTTATCTAGTTAAACATAAATTGAAAAGGGTTTCAGATTAAGGATATATTGTTAATTCAAGGTTAACCAGAAAGGGGTGTCATAGTCAGACACTGTGGCTGGAATTCACAGTAATAAACTGCACTATGTCCAAGTCCTCTGCAGCTAATTGGTACTGCATGATATCAAAGGGAGACATGAAATATCAGATTAAGATATGTTAGCTAGGTGCAGGGCATCCTTCTGTAATGTAAATGACCCAAGTTTGGAAACAGTTTCAGGCTCTGAACCTGACCAGGGTGGCTAGAATAAAGAAAACAAAAGCAAGCTCTCTTATCCGCAGTGGAGGGACTGGGGAACCTGTTGCCTGATTAGCCTGTTGTGGAGAACAGGAGCACCAAAGGACATCCCAGGGTATGCAGGGAAGAAGCAACAATGTCTTGATGTCATTGCCATTCCACAGCTAGGGTTAATGACCATCTGTTGTGATAATGATGGCTTACAGGTCTGCACACTCAACTTCCCTTTTGTTACCTCACTCCACAGGCCTAACTCTGAGCTACTGTGAGGTCATCTCTCTGAGAAAACATGGAACCCAACTGGTGAAGGGCTATGTCTAACATACCTGGCTGGAGTAATATAGGGATCTAGAATTTGGCAGGTGCAGACACCAGGAGGAATAGCTAGAGGCTTTGCAGAGGTCAAGGGGAGCAAAGTAAACAAAAAATATCAATGCAACATGTCTGTGCAGCTAGCTGTCATTCAGGGTATATAAATGAGTTATACAGTACCTGTGCAAATGGACCCAACTACGCAGTGAATCTGTGCAAGTAATCAGTCATGCAGTGAAATGCATATAAAGAAGTGCAAGCAGAATTCAGAGTGGTCATATAATATACTGTGGGATTTTGTGACAGCAGAAAATGTGAACTCAGACTGGTGTGTCCCAGTATAAAGCGGCTCTTATGGCAGACTGGCCACACAAATTACAATGTCGTTTGGCAGAATGTTATGAAGAGCAGCATACATTTAAATGGTTATACTATATGTCCAGCTACAGTTTAATGGTGCCTCCCTACATGGACACCTGTTTGATGAATAAAAGAGAAGGAAAGAAGTATGCATAAAAGAAGAAAAAGGGGAAGAGAAAGCAGTTACACAAAAGGATGACATATATGTGTGTACAGGATGGCAGGGTAACATTGTTTTTTATTTTTCCTCAAATAAGGATAGTATTTTTTTTCTTTATATTGAGAGAAGGGTAGATAGGAAATGGGTTAGCTTACTGCCACACTGACAGACACAGAAAGAAGAGTGTGTTACACACATTTGGATGGGAGACATGGAATGGACAGAGCTACAGGGAGAGCAGATAAATGATGATTATGGACCGGACAGCACACTGGGTACGGGGTGGAACACAAGATGAAGGGAGCACACATGGCTAGGAATAGGGTGTGGTATGAGCTGCTGGTGGATCATCTCCCATCTCATTCCAGCCCATCCCAGAGGATCACTACAAGGATCCATCACTATGTGATGGCTAAGAATGGGCAATGGTATGGGCCACACCGTCTCCTGCTGACCTGATGGCAAGGGATGGATGGATGTGTGAATCTGCAATCTCTCTACATAGGTCATATGTCTGCCCACTCTTCTTTCCAGCACAGCCTCCACCACTTACTCCAGCTGTGGTTGGGACACTTCGTACTGTGGGCTGAGTTTCCTGCCAGTGAGTTGTGAGAACTCCCTCTGTTTAGGAACTTTTAACCTCAGTGTCTGCATGTTCCTCAAACACAAACATAGAAGGGGTGGGACACTGCTGATGCACATGCTTAATAAATATATCAGCTGGATGTGCAGTGAAGACACAAAATGAGAATGTATCCATATGTGAATCTTGGTTGTTACTAGACTGAATGTATTTAATACTTGTGAAGGGACTTAACCATGGCTGTTCACAAGCCTTTCCTGCATTCTATAGAAGGTGGGACAATTGTTGTCACAATTTTTTTTAATGCTGACACAGGAAGGGTACACAGGAGAATCAGGCATAACTGCAAAGTAAGATGCTAGAATAACAGCTATACTCTTGCATGCATTTTCCATTAGTTATACGACAAGCAGCAGGTGAGTGGCTGACCTCTGCACATACATAACAGAAGTTAACAGAGTTAGATATGGAAACACACTAGGTAGTATGCAGCTACTATAAGATCGTGCAGTGTATCTCCACCTAAGAACAGAGTCAAGCAGACACCCACATGTAATATAGTACGTATAGTAAATTCAGTGCTACTGTCACCTGCACCACCGAACATGGAAAATCCAGAGAGTAGCAGACACCCAATTCTTGAGGTAATCTTAACAAATACATGCAAGCTGCAACAAAAGCTTCAAAGCTAT
The DNA here is from genome assembly GCF_019279795.1 of Protopterus annectens. Taxonomy (NCBI): domain Eukaryota; kingdom Metazoa; phylum Chordata; order Ceratodontiformes; family Protopteridae; genus Protopterus; species Protopterus annectens. The sequence goes on from NC_056735.1 coordinate 1,754,516,718, forward strand.
GCACTTGCTGTTCTGTTCAGGACACTGTAGCCTAACCTCTGCTTCCCACAAATGGAGATCAGACAAAGTATATTTCTAGAGTCTACACTTTTCCAAAAAGCCATAAAAATAGCCAAAGGCCTGGTAGACTGAACCCTGATGCTGCCTGAAAGTGTCTTTTTATAGTGAGAACAACAAAAAGCAATAGCATGGGTCAACCATTTAAAAACTGTTTTAATACTGATTGTCCCTTTTTCTTACCTTTATAGGAGATAAACCAGTGATCTGAGTCCTGACATCCAGAGTGTAACAATTCTCCCCTATTTTTTGGTTCTGGATATAAAACAGGGAGATGTGTAACCCTTCCCAAACCATTCCCAAAGTAAACTCTGCACCACTTTAGGCATAAATGAAACATTTGTTTTCAAAGTCATAGTATCTTTGTGAAATATGAGATATGGTTAAATTACCATAAGAGCTTGCAACTCAGATACTCTTCTTGCAAAAGTTAGAGCAACGAGTAACACTGTTTTTCAAGATAAGAACTTCAAATCAGTCTCATGAGCTGCTTCAAAAGGAAAGTGTGCATGTTTTTCCAAGACAAAACTAAGACCCCAGGAAGGAGTCACCTGTCTTCCAAGTGGATATACATGGAATAAAATTTCAAAAACTGTTTGAGTTGACATAAGTTATGAATGGAGGGAGGGTATCCATGGACAGACAAGCAAAGGTGACCAAGAGGTGAATCTTTATAGAAGAGTAAGGAAGGACAGTAACTCATACAAATACTGTAGAAACAGAGGTTTTTAGCTCTGGAAATAGCCTGATTCTTACTAGTTTCACACTCATTCAATTCCTGGAAGGCCCCCATGTTTAACTTTTCATTCACAGTGTCTGTCCTGGTTTTGCAAAGTTTGTCTGTAATGATATTCTGCTTTGAGTGAATGTAAGTACCCTACAGGGAGATTGCTAGTACGCGCGCATGCACACACACACACACACACACACACACACACACACACACACACACACACACACACACACACACACACACACACACACACACACACACACACACACACACACACACACACACACACGCATGCACACATACACGCACACTCCCTGCTTATGCACCACATTGCTGTGGTATTGTCTCCTATTACTAGTAGAGGGTCTGGAACCCAACAATGATTTAGAAATTTGACAACATTTATTAGAGCCATCATTTCTTTAATATTTATATGTTTCAATCTGTATTGCTTGTTCAACAGACTCAGAACATTCACCTCCAGCTCCCAAAGCAAAGTCTGAGGCATCTGTGTTAGAGATAGAGTAGTGGTTCCAGACAGAGGGGAAAAGGGGAGATTAGAGTGGTGACATAGCTGATTCACCCACCAGAATAACACCCTCTTTACAAACTCCAGTACAGGAATCTGAAATTATAGGAACTACTTGTGTTAGGTCCAAACTGATTCGAGGAATCACTAAATTTTCCTCATGTGGAGTCTGGCCAAATGAATCATGACAATTGTAGAGGTCCTGAAACCAAAATCCTGAGATATTCCCTGGTGGATGTCAGAGACTGGTTGAAGAGTATCAAAAAACAATCCTTGTAAAATTCCACTTTGTCCTGTGGAGGAAATGCCATCATGGGGGAATGTATCCAGGAGACATGCTAGGAACACTATTGTGTGAGGCAGAATGAAAGAAGATTCTTCTATGTTCACCTGAAATCCTAGGCAGAGATTTTTTTTATTCAAGTCAGAGATTCTTAATAAGTAGCAAATGACTCTGCAAAAATAAGGCAGTTATCTAAATATGGGAAAACGTATGCCCTTCAACCTGCAAAACAAAAAATTAAAAATGTAGGCCAAAAACAGAAAAACGTAAAAAAATATAAAGACTTTGAGAACTGGAATGTGGTGATAAGCATCTTTTAAACCCAGATTTACTAGAAAACTGAACGGTAGAATGAGGGTCAACAGAGACTATAGAGAGAATATTTAACATTTTGGGATATTGATGGGACGGTTTTGAAAAGAAAGCTCTAGATGAATCCTTTGATAAGGAAAAAGGGAATCCTACTGCCAGGTGCAACATTTTTGAAAGATTCTCAGAACCCATGTGTAAGTAATCTGGATCAACAGTGGGAGGTGAATACCTAGACTTTGGGAAAGCTTTAGTGGCTTGCCTGAGGGGAAGGGGAGGACACATAAAGAGACACATAGCTAGTCAGCTTTCTTAGATTGTCCTTGGTTTTGGGATGACCCTCTCTTTTTTATGAGCCTCCCTGCCATTGTTTTCTGAAATTATGTTCACTTGTGTGTTACTGGGATTGTTTATTCTGTTTCCTGTAAAATGAACTTGAACTAATAAGAATACTTATTTTATATTATGTCATGGGGCAGGGTTGAAAATTTAAGCAACCCCTTGAATTAACTTTCCATTTCATCAAATCTTTTAAGGACCTCAGCAGAGTAAGGATCAAATAATACTTCTTTATCCAGGGGAGAATGCAGACCCTCTGCTTTGACAGCATCTGGTAGATTCATTGATCTGATGGCAACTAAACTAGAAACAGCATCAGCTGCTCTAGAAGCAGCATCATTAGTCTGGTAAGAACATTTTAGAGAGTATTTGGTGACCTGAGACACAGAAAATAATAAGGAATTCAGATCTGCCCTAATGTCTGAAGAAGGGAGGTCCTCAATTAACTTTTTCATATCATCAAAGGAAGACAGCATTTTACTTAGATGTGAGCCTGACAATTCACTATTTTGAAGGCTAAAGTGGAAGAAATATAAACTTTCTTTCCATACCTTTCAAATGTTTTTACAAGCTTGTAAGAAGGAATTGAATCAATTTCCATTGGGTGTTTGGCAAAAGCTGATTTTGACAGATAAACTGCAAGGTCTAACTTAAGATTTGAATAAAGAGAGTTATGGGACTGGGACACCTTATATAATTTTTCAGACTTTCTGGGAGTCGATGGTACACTGTTAGTCAAACTACTGGCTACAAGGAAAGCATCTACATAACCCACCTACCCTCTATACAAAGTTTTTACAACTCTAGCTCCCTAAAGTGTTCCACTATTCCATATCTCTGCATCACTCAACTAACTGAGGTATCATCATATGTTTTAATTTATGCTCCAATGTATATTTCATTCTGTGTACCAACCTATGCCTCATTTTATGTTTCTATGTTTGTTTTAAAGTTATGTATCGACTTATGTCTCGTTTTATGTGTCGATGTATGTTTCAAGCTATGTATTTTAAATTGTTTTTTTTTTTCTTAATGCTTGTAATTTACTGGAGCTTTTCTCCTTGGGTCTCCACCGCAAATGGGGTCAGGCACAGTTGAATCAACCTGGTTAACAAATGTGAAATAAATAAATAAATAAAATCTTTTAAGACTGGCAAAATAGGAGAGGCACCTGCAGGCTGAGAAAAATCCACCTGTAGCAAATCATTATATTATTGCAGGGATTACGGTATTTATTTTGGTTCCCACTGAAATAATTCCTGCATTCTAGCAATAGTATTAGGAAAAAGACAATGCTTCTGCAGGGTCACCAGAAGAAAAACTTTCCTCAGTGTCAGATTCCCCAATCTGCAGATGAGAACGTGAGAAAAAAGTCCAACTCTAAATCTTTTCTGCCATACTTAGAATCAGAATTTGAAGATAGGAAAATCTTTTCTTTTCTTTTCTTTTTTTTGTATCTAAACTTTATGGAAAAAGTCAACACATACACACACACACACACACACACACACACACACACACACACACACACACACACACACACACACACACACACATACCTGAATACAACAAAGAAAACATTACTATATTGCAATATACAACATCTCCATACATGATACTAGGAAATGACTGTAAGCTTCTTAAAGACATAATATGCAGACTGATTGCTCATTAGGCAAGGATTATTATATTAATTCATAATCCTCAAATCACAATCTCCAAGAATTAGACATTTTTGTGTTTGGGGCTAGCATGTTTAAAGGAATACAAAATGTTGCCTATGTGCTGATGAAAGAAATGATCAAGGCTATTCTGCTGGGGAAATACCCTTGACTTCAAATTTTTAGCACAAAACAATTTTATAATACTGGCAAGAACCCAATGCACTCAAAAAGCACTCTCCCACCTTTTCAATTACACTTTCTAAAGCCAAGAATACAACATCCCCAGTTTACTTCTAAGATAACCTAATATATCTTCTCAAATATTTGGAACAATTATCAGTATTATAGAATTATGCAACATCCTCAGAACATGTGTACGTTATTTGCCTTTGGTTGTTTGCATCTTCAACATAAATCCTCTCACAATAACATTAACTCTAGCATGTTTTACAGGGATATAATGCCATCTGTAAAGTAACTGAAGTTGTCTGTCCTTATAAAGAGGCCAGTGGCTAAATATTTATGGGGATGTCAATACCCTTACCTAGTCATCTGTATGAAAAATCCAGCTTCTCCTGTAGTTTCCATCTTACAACCATCTGTCTCCTTAGGGCCTCATCATTCTTCTCTCATATATCTCTATAAATTACCCTCACCTTACCTGACTTTAAGTCTAGCACATTTCTTCCAAGGAACAGATCTATGTCCAACACTGAAAGGGTATATATTGCATAGTCAGATCTGTTTTATCTGCATGTAAGGTAGGCAATCCTGCTCCCTAAGGTTAAGGAGTCTGCAAAGATCATGAAATGCTATAAAATTCCTCATCTCAGGTTGAAGTAAAAGTTGGTCCTAATTAAGCATGCTTTAGCTCTCTGGAAATCTCTGTCAACATGAGACAAAATTTGTGAACTCTTGGGTGCTTTCATAGGTTTATAGATTCATACATATATACTAAGCTAATGACCAGTAGGGCCATCATAAGCCTAGCCATGTGACCCAAGGTGACCAGCAAGTTTTATGTTTTAGATATTTATAGAGGGGCTGATTTTTGGTTATGATGTGATTTGCTGGCTGTCTCTGTTTATTATAGACAAAGGCATCAGAGAAGGGGCGAATTTCTGATTTCCAATTCAGTGGTCCAAGTTACACTTAAATAGGATTAGGGAAGGACTTTGTTTCATATGGATGTGGAACCTATTTTAGAGAATGGGAGTTCTTTGAGGAATTTATCTTATTCTCTATCATATCCTATTTATGTCAATCGGGAGTTTTGATGTTGTTTGCTTTGCAGATGTGCAAATAATTCATCAGAGCAGGGTGCAAGGATGCCTTTAAACCTGGAAAAGATGGTCTATCTGTAGTCTGTAGGAGCCAAGTGTAGACATAGGGCTTTGAGACAATCTGCATAGGACATTGTGTTTATGCTCTGTATTCTTTTTGTAAGAACCTTTGCTGACATTCCAGTTACTGCATGCATCTGGTTTGGTACATACCAAAAGGGACATTATATTCTGTGATGGAGCTATTTTTGCAGGGTGATAAGATGCCAGGCCTGAATGAGAAAATCAATATAAAATGTGTTTTAAAAAAAACTAGATCAATTTTAAAGTGTAAATAACGTTCATGTATTTTATGACGTGTTATGTTCATGATGTGAGGTGTGACCTAATAGCATATGACTTTTTACTATTTAGGTAGACTGCTGAGATATTTATTTTATTTCTAATGAAGCCTATTTATAATGAAAGAACTCCATGAAAAAAGCCTTTCATGGTAGCGTGTCTGTAAGGTAGTGTTTTATTTTGTTTTGTTTTGAATTATACTCTGACATTTCATCCAAGAAAGTTTCTTTTTGTTTGTAGATAACTATGAGAAATATGAAAAGCTTAAGATATACATGTTTTACATGTGGTGTTGGTCTAATCCTGACAAAAAATATCCTGTGATTAGTCAAATACATAGATTGCAGTGGAAAACTGAAGAGATTGCTTATATTGGGACAAACAAGAAAATGACTTGCTTGTGAGCACAATCTGCATTTCAAATGTGCATACAGTTAATATAATGCAATAAAAGGGCATAGAAAATATACAGTCATCTGGAACTCTGGGCATGGAAGTTCAGAATTTATAATTAGTGTTTAGAAACAGGTACAGCTATAATGTAATGTCTGCTCAAACATTCAAATCAATGAATCTGACATAGCAATAATCTGAAACCCCTGATGTATAAAATTGTTTACACTCAGGTCACCATGCAACACCATCAGAAACACAGGTGATTACATGTGAATGATAGAATAAAAAATATAAAAGTCAGTTATGGCTGTTATAGAAAGTGTTGCTTTGAGTTTGGGTCATTTGACTTGGCAGAGGCATAGCATAGTAAAAGGAATTTAGAGTGTAAATGCACATTTGAAACATAAATCTAGTCCAAATATATAGAGCAATTACCTTTTTAAAGAAATAAAATATTTACTTACAGTTGTGATCTGTTTGACAAGAGTTCATCATACTTAAATATTTGTGCTTGTTTTAAGGAAAGTTTTTGTACCTCTTATGGGCAGAATTGAGAATGAGATAAACCGCATGGAGCACATTAGCGTGGGTAAGATGTAATTTAATCCTAATAGAATAGCAGACCGCATGGTTGTGGTTGTGAAACCAGATAAAATTTGCATTTATGTTAGTTTGGGCCAAGATGGTGGCAGTGTAACAGCTTCTTTAGTGCACTCTGCGGTTATTAATCTAAAAGTTATGGAAGAGACAAAACAACAAACCTCATATTTGCCCAATATACTGGTGGAGTACTGTATTAAGTCTTGGTTGTAAAAGATTTGGTAAAAGAAGAGCATTTTCTGTCAAGATTTTCTCTTATATACAACTTTGGGATTTACAAATGAATTCATCCAGAACAACTTCTGGAGAAATTACTATTAAAAAGAATTACAAGAGGTCTTAACTTTTTAAAAGGAATTATCCTTAAAAACTAATAACTGCCAAACAAAAATTGATAATCTTCAAGGAAATAGCCTCAAGCAAACAGAGATATTAAAGAACATGGATGAAAATCAAAGTGCCACTATAAAAGAAATGGAAATAACTTTCAATTATTTGGATGGGAGGGTTAAAGGAGAAGAAATTCAAACAGGATTTATATTAAAACAAAACAATTGGCTATTAAACAAGATTGACGATCTTGAAAATAGTGAAAGGGGGTGAAATCTCAGAATCTTTGGGCTTCTGCAAAAAAATTAAGGGAAAAAACAAGGAATGAGAATGGTTTATATATGTTGAAATATTTTACCTTACTTTAAATAAGAGCTTAAATGTCACCTTATTTCAAAATGGAAAGGATGGTTAATGAATCACACTTAAAATAGAAAACAATTAAATATGATGTTCTAGAATCAAGAGTTCATAGGTTCATAGATTCATAGGTAGTTAATAGGCTATCTGCCTGAGGGCATTTATAAGCCTAGCCAGAGTGTGTCGGCTTTCGCCGCCCCATTGATTAAATAACTCCTCTGTCAAGCAGAGTCAATGAAGTGATCCCAGGGGTGTATTTTCTGTTACCCATCTACTCATCAATGTTCCCCTTGAAGAGTGTTAGTGAGGGGCTCTGCCTGATATAATTTGGAATTTTGTTCCAAAGCATGGGGAGTCTCTTTGACAGGAATTTATCCCTCCAGCATGTTCTATTTATTATTGTGGCGAGGTTTAGCTCACTAGAGCGCATGGCTTGCAGTGACTTGGATTTCTTTAGGTGGAGCATGTCCATCAATTCTGAGTCGGACATGGTTTTGTGAGTCAGGCAGAGATCACCTCTAAGTAAGCAATATGCCACTGAGTACAGCCCGAGTTTTTTCAGTTGGGCTACATAGGATATATGTTTGAGACCAGCAATCCTTTTGGTGAGGTACTTTTGTGGTCTTTTCAGCTGTTGGAAGTGTCTTGTGAGGTACATCCCAAATGGGGCATTGTACTCTATGATGGGTCTAATGAGTGACGAGTAAAGGGGCACTATAACCTTTTTATTTCTAGATGTGAACCCTTTAGTAATTATATGGGCCACATAGAAGAATTTCCTAACTACTTTGGCAATATGATTGTCAAAGGAGAGATTACTATCTACCTGGGTCCCCAGATCTCTTATTACCTCTTCTGTATTAAGGCGGCTGCCACCAATGTAGTAATTCGTGGGTGTTTTGTTTTTCCCAAATGGGATGACTATGCATTTTTTGGCATTTAGCTTGAGGCCATAACTTGACACCAGGTGTTTGTCTCAGTAAGGCCCTTTTGGAGAATGTCCATGTCAGCCGGAGAGTCAGTTATGGCTCCCAGTTTGCAGTCATCTGCGAACTTGGTTAGCCATAGTCCTCCTGTGTTTGCCTGTACTTCTGAGAAGTATATGCCAAACAGTAGGGGTCCCAGGACTGAGCCTTGTGAGACACCACTTGTGACTGGTTTAGAGTTGGACCTGGAGCCCACTATTCTTACCGTGTGAGTTCTGTCTGCACGCCAGTTGGCAACCCATCTCGTGACATAGGGGTTTATGTTCAGGCTGGTGAGTTTTTCTGTAATACCCGAGTGGGGAATGGTGTCGAAAGCCTTGGCAAGGTCAAAGTAGGCTGTGTGAACCACCTTTCCATTGTCTATGGCCTTGGTGACTGTCTCGAAGAAGTCAACCAGGTTTAGTAGGCATGATCTGCCCTTAACAAAGCCGAACTGGGTCGGGTCAAGTGTTTGGAGGTTCCCAATGTCTTTGTTAATGAGTTCCATGATGATTCACTCCATATCCTTGCAGACCAGGCTAGTCAGGCTTATGGGGCGATAGTTACCAGGGTCTGTTATGGCCCCTCCTTTGTGTAGAGGAATAACCATTGCTGTGTGCCATTCTATGGGCACGTAGCCTGTCTAGAGGCTGAGGTTGAACAGTGTGTTTATTTGGGGGGTTAGTTCGTTCTGTAATTCATGCAAGACACAGCCTGGGACACCATCTGGTCCCATTGACGCTATGTTTTTGGCTTTTGAAAGGGCTATTTTCACCTGTGCTTCTGTGATTTTTGGGATATTACACTTTTACGGTATTGTTGTGGGCCCTTTTGAAGGTGAGATGGGGGTGAAGTTTGCACTAAATCTATCTGCCAGGATGTTGGCAATATCAGTAGGTTCAGTACATTTTGTGCTATTTTGAACTAGTTCAGTGCATATCTGTGAGATGCCACTTAGTTTCTTAACATAGCTAAAGAAGGCTTTGTGGTTATCTTTTGAATCCTTGGCTATTTTTCTTTGGAAGTTAGCAATGGATGATTTCATGAGGGACCTCAGTTTCTTACTTATACTGATCAGGGATGTCTTTCTTTCTTGGGATATGCTTTTTTTCTGAACTAGTTTCCTCTTTCTATTGTATTGCCTGTTTATTGCAAGGGTCCACCAAACTGGTTTCCTTCTCTTAGAGGAGTGAGTCTTGGTTTTGCTAGGGATGGCATGGTCCATGCATCCTTGTAGGTACTCATAGTGTATTTGTGAAGGTTTTTGCATCTTGGGTAGCATTGTCCTTTAGTGTGGGGGCTGTGAAACTTACCACCTCTGTCTTAAGTAAGGTGAAGTTTGCTTTAGAAAAGTTTTTTTACTGTGGTTTCCTTAGTTGGGGGTGGGGTGCGGACATCCAGAGTGATTAGTTTATGGTCTGATCTAACCAGTGACGGGTTGACCTCCGGTGTGGAACATCTGTCGCCCACGTTGGTGATGACCAGGTCCAATATTTTTCACCTCTGGTAGGGGCGTTTACCAGCTGATTCAGGGCATTTGAGTTGATGAATTCCAGGAAGCGCTGGGCCTGGGAACTTGTACTCAAGTAGTTTTCCCAGTGAATGGTAGAGTAATTGAAATCACCCTATATCAGGGTGTTTGGTAGGACCTTCATGTTTTCCAGTGTCTCCAGAAAGGTGGTGTGGTGGTCCTGGGTCATGGAGGGTTATCTGTAGCAGGCCACAATTTGCATTTCAGATTTGCCCGATGTTAGTTGCACATGGATGATCTCAGTGGTATCATGCTGCGCCATTAACCTGGAGGTGTAGGTATCCTTGATGAATATGGATACAGCCCCTCCTTTTGTGTTTCGGTCCATGTTCTGTGGCCGAAACGTGTGGTATGAGTTGTAGCCTGGTAGTGCTGGGGTGCTCTCTGGAGCCTTGTACCAGGTTTCAGTTACTGCACATATGTCAACATTCTCCATACTGAGGAGTGCTTCGAGCATGTGCATTTTGAGATTTAAACTCCTGGTGTTGAATAGCATAACCCTCAGTTTTTTGTTAATTGTGCTGTTTATTGAGGTGGGTTTGACTTCTGAGCCTTGCCTAATAAAGGCACTATGGGGGCAGCAAAACCTTGGCCAGTATTCAAAAGCCTAGGGGTAACAGGTGAAAGCTGTCTCTTGCAAAGCAATGCAGCTTGTCAAGCATGTCGTCCCAGGCTGACAGATCATTTTTTCTTTATAATGAGGTATCATTCTTGGTGAGGGCAGGATGCTACTCAGGGTCAGGGTCATACCAGTCTGGGCTACATGATCAGAGAGCTCTTCCATGTCTCTTTTTATGTAGTCCAGTGAGGTACATCTCAGGTAATTCACACCAACATGAACAATGACAGCGTCATATTTGTACTTGTTCTGGAGTGACCTGAATGCTTGTGTTATGTTGTGGATTCTGGCACCCAACAGGCAGCTAACAGTAACCTTCTGCTTGTCCAGCCTAGTGAGTGGGACGTCAGTGTGCCTGACTATAGAGTCACCTATTACTAGTGTGTTAGGTATGTTATTTCGCCTTAAGGACTGTGATTGTGCGGCAAACTGATTTTGTGTTTTATGTGTTGTTTGGTTTCTGGCAGGAAGTGCAGGTTGTTTGGGTGTCTGCTTTGGAGGTCTCTGATGCTTTTGCAGGTTTTTATTTAGAGCCTCCAAGTATGATTTTGTGTATTTATGTGTATTTTTTGCCCGTGCTGTTTCAGTAGGTCTGTGTGCAGCTGGAGTTGTGGTGCAAGTGTTAACCTTCTCCTCTTGACTGTCTGTTCCAGTCTTGGGTGCTGACAGCTTGGCTTCCAGTTTGGCTGTATAATTGCATCTCTCGCATATGTTAGTGTTTTGTGGTAAGAGGAGAGGGTTGTCTGTGTACATGAGGCAGTTGTAACATTGCCTCAAGATACCCAGATTCACCAGCTGGGCTGGCGAGTGCACCTGAAGTTACCCTTTGGTCATGCCTGAACAGTAGGGTGAGCTGCTTAGTCGCTTGGTTGGTGAGGGGTGAATAAAGAGCCTTGACCTGCTGGGCAGTCAGTGTCAGGGTATATTAGTGCTTGCTATTAGGTCTGAGCAAGTGCTGGGCTGTAAGATGCTTTTTGAGTGCTTAAGTTGAGAATTAGACTAGTTTCAAGGGAAAAACTGAAGCGGAGACTTAGTGGAGCCAGGAATAATTTAACCGTAGCTAACCGGCACTTTCCGGTGTGCAAAACTGTGCAAACATGGTTTTTATAGTAGGGAAATAAAAGAGATAGAAATTAGCCCAAAATGGCCAATAAACTGCTAACTTCTGGGCTGGAACCACTCCTCCAGGGACAGATAAGTTGCTCAAAGCTCCCCTCTCTTACAGGTGAACAGAGAAACTTCCTTCTATCCAAGTAGGGTATGGGCAACTCAGAAACTAGTATCACAGCCCTGAATTCAGCACTAGCCTGAAAACTGGACTATACTAGCTTAGGCGGGAAACAAGGAATTTTTTTGGTGTTTTGTTTTGTTTGAAAAGATAAGGTAAAAACAGTAAAAAATACACTTAAAACAGCTTTAAACGACTACAAATGATCAGAAAAGGCTATTGCACTTTAGTGTGTAGCCTACAACAGTTAAACAAATAATTTAAACAAAAAAACAACTTTTTAAAAGTGCAGGCAGTCAAATAAGTACAATATGTGAAAAAAAACAAGCTTTTAAATCACAATAAATGCTGGAAAATCTGTGTTTAGGTGGAAAACAGTTAAGTACAGCAAGAAAGTGCAGAAAACTGATACTTAATCACTCCAAAGTCTCTCTCCTAAGCTAGAAGGCTTGTATCAGTTTAAGGCTTTCTAGTGCTACCCAGTAGGTTAGTTACAGGAAAGATGGGAAACAAGCGGAAATGTGGTCTTTTAAACCAGAAAGTTGAAAGAGATGGACAAACCAAATGGTCAATAAACTACAATTTCTGGGCCAAGAACCTCTCCTCTCATGGTAGACAGGCTACCTAGAAAAAACTGCCCAAACGGCCAATAGCTACAATTTCTGGGCCAGGAACCACTCCTCGAGTGGTAGATAGGCTTCCCTCCAACACCTAAAGGCTTGGGAGGCTCAGAAGCTTACAAAGCATCCTGGAATACAGCAAATCTGTACCTGGACTAGACTAGTTACAAGAAAGGTGGGGAACAAGTACAAACATAGGCTTTTAAACCAGCAAGTTGAAAGAGATGGAAAACTGCCCAAACGGCCAAACTACAATTTTTGGGCCAAAACTCACTCTTCTCATGGAGGATAGGCTACCTAGTGCTTACCACTCCCACTGATAAGCTAGAAGGCTTTCCTCCAACCCAGAAAGGGTTGGGGGCTCAGAAGCTTACTAACAATCCTGGATACAGCAACTCTGTAACCGGACTAGGCTAGTTATAGGAAAGGCTGGAAACAGGCACAAGTGTGGCTTTCAAACCAGAAAGTTGAAAGAGATGGAAGAAAACTGCTCAAACAGCCAATAAACTATAATTTCTTGGCCAAGGACCACTCCTCTTTTGGTAGATAGGTTACCTAGTGCTTATCACTCCCACTGATAAGCTAGAAGGCTTCTCTCCAACACAGAAGGGCTTTGGGGGCTCAGAAGCTTACCAACAGTCCTGGATACAGCAAATCTGTACCTGGACTAGACTAGTAACAGGAAAGGCAGGAAACAAGTGCAAACACAGGCTTTTAAATCAGAAAGTAGAAAGAGATGGAAAAGCTTCCCAAATGGCCAATGAACTACAATTTCAGGGCCAAAACCCACTCTTCCCATGGTAGATAGGCTACCTAGTGCTTACTACTCCCACTGATAAGCAAGAAGGCTTTCCTCCAGCACAGAAAGGCTTGGGGGGCTCAGAAGCTTACCAACTGTCCTGGATACAGCAAGTCTGCATCTGGACTTGACTAGTTACAGGAAAGGCAGGAAAAAGCTTAGAATTTTGAGAGTGAAGTAAATATCTGCTGGAATCAAGAATGAAGTAAATATCTGTTGTTTATTAAATGCAAGTTTAAAACTTTTACTTAAAATGCTTCTTCGACAATACTACATTTCAAGCCAGACTCACGTATGCAGGAAATAAATCACATATCCCAGGATTCAATAAACTCAGTGTAGGAATAGTGTTATTCCTACATGAAGTGAGTGGTGCCCGTGTCTGCACCCCCCCTTTCAGCAGCACGCCTTACATATTAATGAAGGCACGCTACTGAGACGGATCTGAGGACATGGATACTAAGCCCAGGGGGTGTGTTGCAGTAGTGCTCGCAGATCTGTAACACACCCCCTGCACTCTCAAAGTGCCATATGGCATTTTTTACAATACTTTCAGTGTCTGCAGGCACTAAAAGCAGGACTGTGAATAAGAAGCAGTGCAGGGGGTGTGTGATAGTAACTGTAACACACTCCCTGCATTGTCAAAGTGCCATACAGCACTTTTTACAATGCTTTCAGTTTCTGCAGACACTGAAAGCTGGAATGTGAATGCGAAGTAATGCAGGGGGTGTGTGACAGGAACTGTAACACACCTCCTGCATTGTCAAAGTGCCGTATGGTACTTTTCAATGCTGTCAGTGTCCACAGACACTGAAAGATGGAGTGTGAATGGGAAGCAATGAAGGGGGTGTGTGACAGGAACTGTAACACACCCCCTGCATTGTCAAAGTACTGTATGACACTTTACAGTACAATGGTGTCCTCAGACACACAGCCATACCTGTCAACCTCTTACTGCCAAAAATCTAGACAAAAGCCAACAAAATGGAGGACAAAGGTCCATAAATAGGGCCATATTTTAATTATAGCTCTTACAAAACTTAGAAAGTTGATAGAGTAAAAGGGTTTGTTTTAACATACATTTTCTGAAGGATTAGAAGTCTGAAATTCAAATGTATGCCACTTTTTAGTGACTTTAATCCCGAGATCATCCCATTGATTTGCATAAAACCATGAATTTTATGAGGAACAAAACAAAAATATGAGCCAAACATCTGGAAGTCTGCAATAATCTGGACAGTTGAGAGGTATGCACACACCTCAACCTCTTCTACCAAGGAAATCCAGATAAAGCTAGGAAATAAACATGGAAAAAAGGTCCCAAAATAGGGCATATTTAAAAAATATTACCCATACAGCTTTAGAAAGTTGATAAAATGACAGGTAGTGCATTACCAAATATGAACCTGCATTAGTATTAATATGGCCATGGCACTGGACTCCAGCATGTCTGGGACCCAACCTGGTTCTGCCCCCTACACTGGTCCTGCACCACCCTTGAGTGGAACTGCCTCAGGGGACAGGGCCCCCCCCCCCAGATGCAGGCATGGAGAGGATCCGGTCACCAGCAAGATGTTTCAGGGTATGGTGCGCAGTGTCATCTGCTCAGAATTGGATGGAAGGCTGAGCCAGATTGAGGGCAGACTGATGCACCTCAAGGGGCAGCCTGCTCCTGTGGTCCAGCCCCCAGCACAGCCACCTTTGGGGCTGTGAAAGTGCAGTGGTGACTGCCCATGTGTGGGGATCTCCAGTCCACTGTATCCATTTGGGGACTCATGGGCCTCTGATTCCAAACCACCCTCCCCGTCCAGGGTGTTTACCTCCTCATGTGTCCTATACCACCCATGTCTGCTGTCTTGTGTGTCTTCTTGTCTGTCTGTGAATGCAACCTATCCTACCCAACCTACCTCTCCAAACATATCTACAGCCCTTCCCCAACAACCCAGTCTCACCTTAAAAAAAAAAAGGCATCTGTTCTGCAAAACAATTATTGCCCCATACATAGCTCTACATTTCGCCCCATGTACAGTGATGTAAATCAATCTACCCTCAAATTACTCTACAAATGTATGTTGGCAACACCCCTCCCTTTGGGGTTTGAGGCTGTAAATTCCAAATTTTCCACATCATTCACAGTTGTTGCTGCAGAAGAAATGTAGAGCTATGGTCCTTTCCTACACCCATCACGCACATCCATAGCTGCATTTCCTAATGTTTTACCCCCTGCTTGCCCCCCATTTCACTACTTTCTAATCACCCTTTTTTCTTTCCCTTTTTTTGAAATTAGCATGGGTTTAAGTGGGAATAGACAACGCTAAGCAAAGCCAACCAGGACTAAATGCCTTTGGCATCACTTAGCATCACGCAAACCCAATTAAAACTGCTTTATTCACTCTATCTCATTCAGCCACTGTTCTGCCTAGCAACAAAATAATCAGCCCTGCCAACTCTCAAACCCAGGACCCTTTGCATTGCAGGCAAAGCAACTACCATTACACCACATGAGCTGTGAGAATTATCACTGCTTCAGTAAATATATCATGCATTATGGTCATCTAACATTAGGGAAGAAACTATGTAGAATTAGTAATGCTTTTGTATATTTATATATATATATATATATATATATATATATATATATATATATATATATATAGGTCCCCTACAGATGATTGAACTTCCAAAAGGCCGACTTTCATATGGCTGAGACAATATGTCCGACTTTTGGAAGTTTGAACTTTTTGAACAGACAGCTCTCTATAGTGTGGAATGGGAACATTTCCATTTTCTGCACTGTAGTGCAATCTCAGAGTTGGTATTTTAAATATTAGGGGTGTGGGGTAGGTAGGTTTTTTTATTTTTAATTTATTTTACATGTTCAAAATTTCAAAAGTCGAATGTATGGTCTCGGCCATATGGGTTACGGCTTTCTGAAATTTAGATCATGTATAGTAGACCCATATATATATATATATATATATATATATATATATATATATATGTGTGTATATATATATATATATATATATATATATATATATATATATATATATATATATATATATATATATATATATATATATATATATATATATATATATATATATATATATATATATATATATATATATATATATATATGTATATATATATATCATGAAGTGTAGTCATACCCCTCGACCTCTTAGTGCGATAAATTTGGACAAAGCCTGACAAAGTGGGGGGACAAAAGCCCATAAATAGGGACATATTTTAAATATGGATTTCATAAGCTTAGAAAGTTGCTAGAGTAACAATGCTTGTTTTAACATATATTTTCTTAAAGATTTCAAGTCTGAAACACAAATGCTTGTCATTATTTAGTGACTTCAATTCTCACATCATCCCAGTGATTTGTTAGAAATCCACAACAGCTATTGGGAGCAGACCAAAAATATGAGCCAAACATCTATACATTCTATGAAAATCTTGACAGTTGAGAGGTATGTGTGCAGTCATGTAACATTAGGGAAATAACACTGAGTGCTGCCAACCATTTCACCCAGCACCTTCTGAACTATAGTCAGAACAACACAACACTAAACCTCGTCTACCCACAACCATTTGCACTACAGTCAAACCAACATACCAGTAAGCCAACTGACCTCTAGAGTATAATGACTGTTTGAACAAACATATCTTGATTACCAGTCACACACTACTCCTATATATACTGCCCCAAGTCACAACGTACTTGGAATCCTGAGGTTTTAAGGGACATGACTCAGTCTGCCCCTACAAACATATACAGCTGATAGACCACTAGCAACTGTAGCGACATGCACATTCGATAGAAAAGGATCTATGACACTCACATCTGCCTATCGCCCTACTCAGCCAAACAAACATTTACACACTACACTGTTACACAATCTTGAAAGTCTGTTAACAATAGCCAGACATACATAACTCTCAGCTGTACAGATTTCCACAGAATGTTGAGGGTTTGGGCCTATATTTATGGCCTCTTCCTCATAACATTTCTGGGATTCTACAAAATCACCAGGATGACATCAGAAGTGAAGTCACTAAATAATGATATACCATACCACTGAACCTCTTAGTGCAAGACATCTGGACAAAGCCTGACATACTTGGGGGACAGAGACCCAAAAATAGGGACATATTTTAAATATTGTTGTTATAAACTGAAAATGTTGCTGGAGTGACAGGGTTTGTTTTAACATAAATTTTCTAAGGCTATAAAGTCTTAAACACAAATGGATGCCATTATTTAGTGACTTCAATCCTCAGATCATCCTAATGATTTGCCAAAGACAACAATTGTATGAGGAACAGACCAAACATAAGAGGAAAACCTCTGGACATTCTGCAAAAATCTGGACAGTTGAGAGGAATGTCATATACATATCGGTGTCACACTTCAAATCATGCAGAAAGTGCATGTCCAGACACAACCTGTTAATCTAGCAAGTTTCTAACTGTATAACAGCAATACTTACAATCTGTCCTTACTTCTGGAACTTTGTCCCCCATTTAATTGGGCTTTCTCAACATTTCTTGTGCTAAGAGTTTGACAGGTATGCAGACACAGCATGCAAAACTGTGACATAGCACATCAATCCAAACAGTGGACAGTATTTCCACCTACCCTCTGTGATGCTGCAGCTCCCACACCTCCATAATGTCCACCTCATAGGCAAGGACAAGGGGCAAGGCCCACATGAAGGACTTAATTATAGCACTGTGTTGCCATGCCATTGGCTAATGGAAAGACAACACAGCTGTTCTGGATGCAATTAGCAAGTGGGAGACACCAATTGGTGCACGAGGCATCACCTGCTCATGAGCATTACCTACAAAAGTCAAGCTGCTGCCTAAGCAAAACAGGTCTGAACTTTTCTATGCAAAGACAGAGTGCGAATACAGAAAGCTACACCTCTGGATTACTTTGAGAAAACATTACAGCACTATAAGAGGTATGTCAAACAATTAAGCATGTAATGGAATGCAGAAGGGGGATGCAATAATGGGAAATAGGAAGTTAAACAATAGGTCTCAACAAGACTTGCTGGACTAACATGTTGCTGTCCAGCACCTATGGCCATACCTGCTGGGTCTGTCTGCAGTAACATAGATCACAGCTCTGGCCCCGGAGTCACCCCAGCAAAGGTCAGCTCACTTATGACTACTACTGGAGTGTCTGTTGTACAATACTGACTGTGACACTGAGTAAAGCTACCTGGAATGTTGTAAATATTCATATGTCACTTGTGAATACTACTATGATATATATATGCTTGTCTTACAAATGTAAGAGACCTATATAGGGTATGTGCATAGTAAACAACTGGCGGAGAAGTGTGTGTTGAACTGTATGTTATATACTGAGCTCATACCTTTCTACTGTTCAGAGTTTTGCAGACTGACCATGTTTGCCTCATATTTGTAGCCATTTCTCATACAGTTGTGTTTTGTCTGGAAAATCACTGGCAAATCAGAAAAGACTGAAGTCATAACATAATAGCATACATTTAATGTCAGGGGTTTATATTAGAACATCAAAGATTAAAACTTTGAATGTTCTAATATCGAACCCTATTCAGCAAAAGCTGAAAATATCAAAGCAACAGAAAACCAAATTTTTTCCTAGGGAAAGAATTTGGTTGTCAATTTCTGTTGCTTTGGTATTTTCAGTGTTGTGGTGGAAAGTTACGGGTCGGGTTCAGGTAAGTGTGCGATTGAGTGCGGGTTAGGTTAGTTGGGGTTATGGTGCAGGTTAGGTATGTGTGCGATTGTGTGGACATGAGGGTTAGGTGAGTTAGGGTTAGGGTGCGGGTTAGATATGTGTGCGATTATGTGGACATGAGGGTTAGGGCAGGTTAGGTGAGTTAGGGCGCGGGTCAGGTAAGTGTGCAAGTGTGTGGACATGAGAGTTAGGGCGGGGTAGGTGAGATAGGGGTAGAGTGCGATTGAGGTGAGTGCGTGATAGTGACAGACCTTAGGGTTAGGGTTTGGGTTAAGGTAAGTGGATAGTTAGTGGTGTGTGTATAGTTTAGTGTAGGGTTAGGTGTAAGATTTTAGGTGTATGTGTGTGGATTGCTGTTTGTTCGGTGTGCTTGTGTTGTGTTTATGTGTTTTGGAACAGCAAATTTTTTCCCTAGGAAAAAATTCGCTGTTCTGTATGTTCAACGTTTTCAGCTTTCGCTGAATAGGGTTCGATATTAGAACATTCGAAGTTTTGAAACTTCGATGTTCTAATATAGACCGGAATGTCAGATATCATATCCTTCAGAGTATTTCTACGGACGCAAAATCTACTTTGCTATCAACTGTCTAAGTTTGTTACAGCAGTATTTATAAAGTGTCATTGTTTTTGTGCCTTTGTCCCTCATTTACGTGTGCCTTTGTCCAGATGTCTTGCTCTAACAGGTTGAGAGGTATGACTAAGCTGCAAGAGTGTAAACACAGTGTGCCATACTGACAAAGAACAGAAATGTATATCAAATATTACCTATGCACATGTATGTATTAATAGTAGTAGCTGGAACCGCAACCATACAGACATGAGTTACAAAACATCATTTAAATATGCTGTACTTGTCTTGCAAATGTGTAGTCTTAGTTTCAGTGTATCAAACAGATATGAATGCCTACAGCTTTGTATTGCCTTGAAACAGGAATAATTACTAATCTGATTATAATTACTAGGTTGAAATTGGAAACGTGTTTAACTGTGTTATGACTTTGTGTCCAAGCCTACACTAAACATCTATATGAGCACCTACATAGCTGTATGGACTCAGCAATATCTGGCTGGACAAAATCATCTCCCCCAAGGTAGAGCAAACCTCTGTGGTAGACAGCAGCAATACACAAACTCCATAATAATTGGAAATATTGGCTTTATAGTGCAAAGAAGGAGCAGGTGCCAAATTGGAAGCAATCCCACCTTTGTCTGAACAAGCAAATAAGGTCAGAGGTGAATTACTCCAAGGTTATCTTTGAGTGTAAATTGGACACATCCACCAAGGTCAATCTCAAGGCCTTCTTCACATATGTCTGCAATCTCAGAGGCAACACCCAAATCTTCTCTGTACTGGTGGTCAATAACACCACATACACATATGCCATAGATATAGCTGCAGACAGGTTAAGTGAAAAACTCACCCCCCTGTGCCCCCACCAGTAAAGGAAGACATGCACAGCACCTGCCCCCTTCCCCTCATCATCAGGGAGCAGGTCTGTAATGCCCTCAAAAAGGCAAGAAACTGAAGTCTCCATGGAACCTGATAACATCCCTGGCTGCATCCTACATGAACTCAGGCATGAGCTCTCAGCTCCATTACAAACTGCAGTCAACCAAAGCCTGAGTACCAGTATTATCCCATCTGCACAGAGGATAGCCACTGCCACCCCTCTACACAAAGGTGGACCATCCACTGACCCAGCCAATCATATGCACATCAGCTTAACTAGCCTGATCTGCAAGACCATGGAAGGCATTGTCAAGGACCTTATAAGCAGAGATATCAGCAACCTCAAAATGCTTGAGCCCACACAGTTTGGTATTGTCAAAGTGAGATCAGGCCTGTTAAAACAGGTTGACTTATTTGAAGCAGTCAACAAACACATGGACAAGGGGAAGATGGTGCACACTGCCTACCTTCACCTAGCCAAAGCGTCTAACAATAATCCACAGTTGTCCATAATACATAAGCCTACACAGCTAAGCATCAACTTGTATGTTACCAGATGGGTAGCTAACTGGCTCAATGATAGTACCCACTCAGTCAAAGTAGTGGAAGCCACCTCTAGTAGTAGATCCTTAAAGAGTGGTGTACCCCAAGGATCTGTCTGGGGGCCTCTACTGTTAGGGCTATACTATTCTGAGGTGCAAGACAAAACAGTGATCTCTGGCTGACAACATTTACAGATGACTGCAAGCTGGCCACTGTCTTACATCCCCCTAGTGATGTGACCATCCTTCAAGAGGCCCTTACCGAAATTAACGACTGGTGCCAGAAGCATTGCCCCAAACTGAATGCCAGGGAAGACATCATTATTCCTGTTGTGGTAGATGTCATGCACACTAGTTATGACAGTAATAACAATGTACTGAGCATGCAATCAGATGTGAGGCAACTTGTGCACCAAGGTTGACAGCAACCTGACAGTTTCTCACCATATTTGCACCATTGTACAGAAGGCTGTCTACATGGCCCACTTCACTAATAAGGGTATGTCATTCAGGAACAAGGAGGCCATAGCATCCCTGTACGCCTCCCTTATCAGACCCATTACCAAGTACAATGGCTCATTTGGCATGTACCATGCCAACCATATGCAGCAGTTGCAGAGACCACAGAGGTACCTGACTAGGAAAGTCCAGGGTCTGCAACACCTATCCTATACAGATAGGCTGAAAGCCCTGTCACTCTACTCAGTCTCATACAGACTGATCAAAGTTGACGTGTGTCAGGCTAACAAGACCATTCCCAAACCAGCCTTGATGGAGTTTTTGCATATCCGTAAGACAACCCCACTCATTCAACCTGCATGCAAGTCCATCACCTGGTCTGTGACATGAATAGTACTTGGTGGGAGAGATTTGTGTCTCAAACAATACACTGTCTGTAAAATACACTCCCTCCCCATGTCTAGCAGAGTACCTCTCTTAGTTTTCTTTAAGAAGAAGCTGGATGACTGCATGGGATCGCAACGGTGTCCCAACAGGTGCTGACTTTGAAGGGACATGTGCAAAAATCTGTGCTAGGCTTATGAGGACATCTGGGCTGATAGCCTAGTATTACCCTATGAACCTATGCACTTAGTACTTTACACATTTCCTAAATGTATTGCAGACTGTCCTGCAATGTTGTCATTAATGAATCCATGTGAGTCTGAACTGTGTAGTTACTGCATCTGTAGAGTATTCTCTTGTTCCTTTATTAGTTATTATCACATATCATTACACCTTGTCATTGTGTCTGGTCTGTATAACACTAAGTCAGCTCTTAGAGTGCTTGCATATGCATATGATGACACTGTATAGCATACTCCAATAACCTTGGTCTTGGTCACACTTACCATTTTGCTAATAGGCTCATCACACAGTAGGATTTGTCACCCTTTGTTGAGGGCCACACAGTAGCTGTTAAATGAGATGGATTGTGGCAGTCAGAACTACCTTAAAGTCTGGGCTGTAGGGCTCATAGGTAGCAAAGTTGTGCAAGACAGGAGTGTGAGTGTGTGTGTGTGTGTGTGTGTGTGTGTGTGTGTGTGTGTGTGTGTGTGTGTGTGTGTGTGTGTGTGTGTGTGTGTGTGTGTGATTCAACACTCAAATAGCAAAGAGTGTGTGTGTCAGCTACTTGGCCAGGGACCCAAAGTACTGGTGTGACAGAGAGGCTGACAGATGTTTTGGATTGACTGCTCTGCTGAGATGTTAACCTCATAGGTGTGCCAGTGTGGAGTGTTATTGGGGATGTGGAGAGACAGGGAGAAATGATCCCCACACTCACTCTGACCTCTGTGTGCACTGAAGGGTGACTGTACTTTAATGTGCATGTACTTGTCATCCTGCCATTGCGTACATCCCTCACTGGTGGTATGGGTGAGTATTTAGGCTCCCTGATAATTGGGCAGTGCAGGGGTGACACATTGACAGTACGTACTGGTGAATAGCGATAGCATATCACATTATGTACCATCATTGAGCCTCTCTCAGTCTGACAATGTCATACAGGGTTATTTCACAGATCGTCCAGGTCTTCTTGACCATTTCTGACATATTCTGCCTAGGTGAGTGTGTACTCCACACCTGTATCTGAATGGCTCACATCTGTGGCTAGCATACCTGGTGACCCCAGCAGCAGGACAGTGAGGTAAAGGTTGTAGTAGGGGGTGGATGCTGCAACTGGGTCAGCAGCAGTGCATACATACTGAGCATACAATATAAGGGAATGGATACAGTACCAGATACCCAGGTACCATCACTGTGCCCCCAGGGGTCCGGCATACCACAGACACATTCCTCAAACTATGTGGACAAACATCATGTTTTGTTCAACTGGTATGCGGAAATACACATTTGTCTGGCAGGGGGATCTACATCTTTCGGGCACATGTATGCATTCTACAAACATCTGGGTGCTGAAGATGTCAAACACCTATGAAGAGGTCACACAACAACACATATGTACTGAACACAGTTCTTGTGTAGCTCAGATGTTCCTGGAATGTCCACATGCACCTGTAGAAGCATTCACCTATTTGTGGGGTGTAGGCTTGAATACATGGTACTGTAACACTGCCCATAGGGGACAGCCAGCAGTCAATAGCACTGATGTGTGTGGACACCTAAGAACACAGTCTATCACATCATACAGGCCACTTATGGCAGTCCATGTATGATACCAGGTTACTAGGCTGTGGGCCCTGTGTGGCCATATCCCTAGGCCACATGTTAGCCCATACTTGTACAAGGCATCAGCTGATCTCCCCATCCAGCAATGACACAGGTGGTACCCCAAGGATGTATGTACCATTAACCATCCAGTTGACCATGTTGCACCTGCAAAGGTGTAGGTAGCTACTCTGCCTGATGTGGAGAGGCTGCCCACTCCCCTGCAGGGTGATTGAGTGTGACACACATCCATGCTGTCAACAAGGCCAGTCCAGGTCAGTCACCATGTGGAGGTTGTTTGTCTGTGTGTGTGCATGTGTCTGTGCATGTGTGTGTGTGCGCGTGCATGTGTGTGTGTGTGTGTGCGTGTGTGTGTCTTAACAGAGTTGAGCATGACCTGCACTTGTGCAGCAGTCCCAGCAATGTGGAGTGTGTGATTGCCTGGTATGCCAGGGTCAGGTAACTCTTGAGGGGTATATATGAAACTGGGTAGAGGGTTGGCCTCAAAGCCTATAGGTGTACGGTAGATGTCTGATGGGCTGGTATGCCCTGGTAGGGAACTTATGTGGTGTCCCCAGCTGCTGCATGTGCTGTCTGATGTGAATGATGAATGGAGGATTATGCACATTAATAGTCCTCATTGGGGGGAACATGAAACATCAGGATCAGGAGTGCAATGCATGCTGTAATGCCAGTATGGTGAAACTACCCACACACATACTGTGCTGATAGATGTCAGGGGTATGATGTGGGTGATAGCAGTGGATAGTGCTAGCAAACATGGATGTACAGGATCTGTACATAATGGTGCCAAATGTATGAGGTTCTGTGATGTGTTTCCCTGCTCATGTCTTTCAGGTGGGATGTCTTGACAGCAGCAACCAGCCTTTTCAGATACTGAGACTGCAGCAATATTCAATGCCATAAGACTGCATCACACAGTCCTGTTCAGGAGGAGCAGACAGCAGCTGCAAGAAAGGACCACCCTGTGGACTAAACTAGTGGCAAATGTTAACAATCTGGGTCAGCATGGGTGAACCTATGAACAGGTCAGGCACAGGGCCACTGACCTTACCTGCCATGCCCAGCAAAGAGCTGCAGCTGTGGCCAGGGGCCATACAGCTAAAGGTGGGGATCCTGCTACACAGGCCCTACTGACACCAACAGAGAAGTTCCTTGCCAACCTTGGGGAAGCCACTGCACCCCAGGAAACACCTATGTCTTGCAGGTGGGTGGCACCCAGACAATAGGCGAGGAGCATCCAGGTAAGACCCCAGTGGACATCACTTCAATACTGTAGCATTCATACTGGCATCCTTGGAGTATCTAGATGCATATGTCAGGTCAAACTGAATTTGTGGGTGGAGTTTTGTAATGCACACAAGTGCACATCTATAGTGAATGACAGCAGATTGTGTAGTATCAGACCTTGTACTGTACATGTTCAGAAATTTATCATTTATCCTGTATCAATGCCACATGGGACTGTGCTGACAATACTTCCCCCTCACAACTACATAGGTCTCTCTGGTCTGGCTGGGGAACAGCATCCTGAAGCCGGTGAGTATGGAAGTATCTTGTTGTGGCTCAACATTTCTCTAGGCATGTTAAGGGCATGCATTTTTCCATGCATACAAATGTTACTCCTAGCCATTTTGCAATATGAGCATGTTCACTTGTGGTGGGTTTAACTGCAATGTATCACAGTGGTCATCACAGCAGCCTATTCACAAGAGCTGTAACATTTCTGTAGGTGTTGCCACTGTGCTATACAGGGGTACATCAATATTGTGTACACAGGTGCAGTGTGTGTTAGGTGACGGTCCATCACCTACTACCACTCCTCACTTATCTCATAGGTGTATATTAGTAGCAGCATTAAATGGACATAGCTGCACTGCATATTGTTGAGGACCTGTCCAGAGAGTGTGTCTGTTGTGGTCTGAATATTTGTCGTGCATGTTATCATTCAGAAATTGTGTGGACTGTATAATGCCTCTGTGCACCTCAACTGTATGTTTCTGTGTCCATGCATGCATGCGTGCACATGTGCGTGTGTGTGTGTGTGTGTGTGTGTGTGTGTGTGTGTGTGTGTGTGTGTGTGTATCAGCAAACATTATAATGCAGGTATTAATTTACATATGTTGTTTTCCCCTCACAGGTGAACATGGGGGTTGGTGTCTCTCCCCCTCACAACCTGTCAGTGTCTTTGCTGACTGTGATGATAATGATGATGATGATGATGATGATGGTGGTGGTCATCATGAGGCACAGGTGGGGTTGTTGGGAACTGAATCTGTGCCACTGGTTGGTATCCAACTTTCACCCACAATGTCCCTGCACACAGTCAGTATGCCCACACATACCCAGTCCCCAGCAGCCACAGACAATGGACAGTTGGAGCGTGGTGGCATGGAACAGGCTAGTGTTGTGACTATGGCAAGTGTGAATGACACTAGCCATAGCCAGAGTTCAAATGAGGTCCCACAAAGGCAGATGGACAGGGGTGCTCAAAGAATGACTGCTGCCCATCAAGCCCCTGTCACAAGTGTCACAGCAGGTGTCATCAGATGCATGTTTCGGTCTGTCATAGAGGCACAAGTACATTCTGAATGCAACAACAGACAGGTGTTCAGGATCATGAATACAGCACTTCCTGCCATGCATGGTGACCTCCATGGTCTTGGTGATGCCATATGTTAATATGCTGATGGTGTGGATAGATGGTGGGGTGAGACATTGTCATTGCTCAACCAGGCAATGTCTGTGCTTGAGGATGTGGTGGGAGTAGGGCAGCAGCCACATTCACACTCCCATAGTGGCAGTACCACCAGCACTACTAAAGGGAGGGTGCTGTCCACACCACAATAGAGCAGACCATGGCACATGGTCCTGGCCAGTCCCATCAGGGACACAGATCCAGCAGACAGCAGTCACCATTGGGAAGTAGTATTGCATCTGGCTTTGGGCCTGGTGGTGTCAGTGAGACTCCTGGCAGAACCAGTTCCCTGTGTCCATAGCCAGAGAGGGTGAATGGTACATCCTGCCATGTACAGTCCACGGCTGTCCAACATGACCCTGTGTAGGGCAACCACATGGCTTGACTGTGTGCATACAAACACTCACACACCTCTATCATGGGCAGGTCACCATCAGACACACACAGCTCCTCTGCATGGCCCAGTTGAACAACACCCCTCCAGGCATTCACACACACACACACACACACACACACACACACACACACACACACACACACACACACACACACACACACATATGATGTCGACCGTATGGTCCAGCCTAGATCTCTGGCAAACCCAATCCACACCCTGTGCATGTGATGTGACCTGTGCCACATCCCTGTTATCCATACCATCAATGCAGGGACATGCTAATATGGGTCTGATGCACAGGGTGAATATAGCAGAGTGTAGTAATGTAATAATGTGTAAGATGCTGTCTGCTGGCAATTTTTATGGGTACACATCAAAGTGCCTCTACCTTTTTAGCCATGATGCATTATTGGTGTTAGTACTGCTGACTGACTGTAGTCTCGCATACTGTATTCTATTTGTGTTCCAGGTTTCTGTGTGTCTGCAGGCTGTGGGCCTACTGACATTACCAACAATGAGTATGGCAGAGTAGAAACACAGTGACCTTTTAAGAGCCAAGCTACAGCTGTATATGTACATATTTACCATTTGTGTATGCATGTAAAAGTGTGTGAGGGACACTGGGGGAAGATAGTGTGACCTTACATGCATACCCCTTGACCTAGACAGCTAGCCTTTATACATGTCACCTAGGTGTTCTGTAGTACTACAGGCTCATACATACAGGGAAGGTTACTTGAGTACTGGCACTAGGACCCTCATAAGCATAGCCATTACTTTAACCTCAACAGATCCACCTATCTTGTGGGCATCAGGTAGTCACAGGGCCTTCACATGTCTACATATTCCACACACATATGCAACACACAGTGTGTGTGTGTGACATTGTCAAATGTAGAGTGTGGGACAAAACTTATAGTAATGTGACAGTTAGCAGTACATAGCATGCCCACAGCAAGTGCAACACACAGGACTTCCTCTGGTTTGCTACTATAACACTTGTGTGACCTTACCTTAGCTTACAGTATTTCTCATAACATTAAGGTACTTCTGATGTGCAATCACTGCTCTATGCAATAAGTACAGAACTGTATGACATGTTTCTTGTCCTACAGACTTGAAACCTCTTTTCACTGTTTCAGTTATTGTCACAGGTTACACCATCCCTAACATGGGCTGCAACCTGCAGGGTGGTACAGACATACCTCTCAACTGTACAGATTTCCACATAATGTCTAGAGTCTTGCTTCATATTTTTGTTCCATTTTCTCATAATCCTGTATTTTTCGGGCAAATCATTGCCAAATCATTGCAGGTTGATGTAAAAAAATAATGGCAGACATTATGAGTTGCAGATTTCATACCTTTCAGAATATCTATGCTAATGCAAAACATGTTATTCTATCACTTTTATAAGTTTATAGGAGCAATATTTGAAAGGTGTTCCTATTATGTAGCCTTTGTCATCCCATTATTTATGGATTTGTAAATATTTCTTGCTGTAAGAGCTTGGGAGGTGTGGTTACACATGGTTGCCATACCCCTGACCTCTGCATATGTCTGCAGATTACCCTGATGTCTGACATAATTTATTTCCATCTGTCATAAACATGTAGTTTTCTGGCCAATATTTTGGTAGATCATGATTTACTGACATTGCAGATTAATGATGAATATTGTCATGTAACAACACATACCCTTTGGAAGGTTCATTCAAATGCATGACCTGTTCTGCTATTTCACATCAATATGTGAAGGGTGTGCTAAATGTTTGCTGTTTGCCCCAGCTTCCCATATGGCATTAAGTAGATATCTTTCTGTGATTGGTTGAGAGCTATGTTGGTACATACATACACACACACACACACACACACACACACACACACACACACACACACACACACACACACACACACACACACACACACATTCATGACCTGCCCCTGCTGATAGACAAACCTCTACCTGCCCAGTTTTACAAACAATACTACTAGATACATAACAGAAACACCACAAAGGTAATATAGTTTTGCAGTGTCTGCCACTACTATTCAAGTGGGTGACAATTGCATGGGCTGTTAGGATTGCCAGTGGTGGGTTAAGAGGCCCTTAACATAGTAGAGCCACCTGAAACCCACATATACTGCTGCATGGGGACATGCATTGAAACACACATGCACACATAGTTAACACTTCTCATATTAGATGACCCACCTATGTATATATATACAATACACAGTAATATGATGATTGCATGCACCACAGTGTCTTTGTGTTAGAAACTGTGTAAATGTACTTGTAAGGTGGATGACATCTGTAGGGGCTGCAACTAGATTGGCAATGGGGGAGTTAACAGGGTGGAAGAGGCACCCAAAAATGGCATAACCATCACATGCACATAGTAAAGACAGCCACAGTGGATATGCATACAGAAACACATGCACATTTGCCAATAGATTACTAACCCTACATATCCACTTATATGTACTATACTGCTATGTACATATTACATGCACCACAGAGATTATATGCCGGGGACAAAACTTGCTAACTTTTACAACAAGTAATCTTGGAATGCCTTCATGGATGGTGGAATAAAATTTAATAAAAAAATTAATCTGCTTTTACTGTACTTGTGTTTCTATCTACTTTATTTTACTTTTGCATCATCTTAAAAGTACTCAATTGTATTTATTACTGCTTGGTGTAATTCATTCTAAGCCTTTTGCTTTAAACACTTGGGCTTCGGACCAGTTGTTTTGCACTGAGAGGGTTTGTGGTCTGCACTGTAGTGGCAGAACAGGTAGCTTACATCCTTCTAGGTTGGGAACTGCTGATTGAGGGCTAAGTGTCTGTTATTCTAAAAGTGTATTAATTCTGGTTTAAGCACTTGGGCTTTCAGGCCAGTTATTTTATTAAGAGGGTTCGTTGTCTGCACTCTTGTGGGAGGAGAGGCTGGACTCTGCCCTTCTGAGCTGGGAATTTCTGGTTAAAGGTTTATAGTGCATGCATATCTGAACTGCTTCTTACTGAAGTTGGTGTGCCTTGTTTGCTGTGGCATAGACTGGATTTGGGCCTGCTGGATCTAGCTTTGTTTGTGTAACTTGAGAACTAATCCAGGCATTCTCTAAAGTATTCAATTGTATTTATTACTGCTTGGTAGTAACTTGATTAAAGTGTAGCTATCATTCTAAGTCTTTTGGATTAAGTACTTGGGCTTCAGACCAGTTGTTTTACATTAGGAAGGTTTGTGGCATGCACTGTGGTGGCAGGACAGGTAGCTTTCATCCTTCTAAGTTGGGAACTGCTGATTGAGAGCCCAGTGTCTGTTATTCTTAAAGTGTATTAGTTCTGGTTTAAGCACTTGGGTTTCAGGACAGTTATTTTACATTAAGAAGGTTCGTGGTCTGCACTCTTGTGGGAGAAGAGGCTGGACTCTGCCCTTCTGAGCTGGGAATTTCTGGTTAAAGGTTTATAGTGCCTGAATATTTGAACTGTATCTTACTGAAATTGGTACACCTTCTTTGCTGTAGCATAGACTAGATCCAGGCCTGCTGAATCTAGCTTTGTTTATATGCTTGTTGTTTGTTTGCTTGTTATTTCCCTGGAACGCTAATTCCATCTAATACGCGGCTTCTCAGCACTTCTGTGGATCACTAGTGATATCTGCATTGCTTACTGTACTTATTTCATTGTTTCACTTGAAATAAAGTTACTGTTTGTCATTTTTGCATTTAAGTTACCTGTAACACATTGCACTTAAGTTACCTGGCACTTGCTCACTAAAGCAATTATATAAGTCAGCACTAAAAATTAAAAGCTCTACACCCTCACTCCCCACTGGCCCTTGTTTTCAATTATTAAGGAATTCCCAATATTATTCTAGCGTGCCCAAAGGTCAGTTGTCAATCTCCTCTCCGGTCCAGCTGGTGAATCTGGGAATTTTGAGGCAATGTTACAACTGCCTCATGTACACAGACAACCCTCTCCTCCTCCCAACAAATTCCAACACATGTGAGAGATGCAACCATATAGCCAAACTGGAGGCTAAGCTCTCTCAACTCAGTACTGGCATAACCAGTCAGGAGGAGAAGGAAACCACACTCACTACAATTCCAGTCTCACATAGACCTACTACAACAGCAAACCAAACACATAATCACACAAAAACATACTCGGAGGCTCTAAATAAAAATCTGCCTAAGCAGCAGAGACCTCCAAAGCAGACACCCAAGCAACCGCTACCCCAAAACAAAACACGTGCAACACATATCTCACAAAGCCAGTGTGCCGAACAGTCACAGCCCTTAAGACTAAACAACACACCTGATACACTTGTAATAGGTGACTATCATCAGGCACACTGATGTCCAACTCACCAGGCTGAACAAGGAGAAGGTCACGGTGAGCAGCCTGTCAGGCGCTAGGATCTGCCACATAACACAAGCACTCAGGTCACTCCAAGGCAAGTACAAATATGGCTCATTCATTGTCCATGCTGGTGTGAATGACCTGAGACGTACCTCCCTGGACTACATGAAAAGAGACATAAAGGAGCTCTCTGAGCATGTAGCCCAGGCCGGTATGACCCTGACCTTGAGTAGCATCTTACCCTCACCAAGAATGATGCCACAATATGAAGACAAGATGATCAATTTCAACAATTGGCTTAAGTACTGGTGTCATTCAAAGGGGATCCAATGCCTGTCAGCTTGGGATGATATGCTGGACAAACCACGATGCTTCACTAGGGACGGCTTGTACCTGTCACCCCTGGGCTTTCGGATATTGGCAAAGGCTCTTGCTACCCCCATAGTGCCTTTTTAGGCAAGGCTCAAAAGACAAACCCACCTCCATAGGTATCACAAGGGATAAGAAACTAAGAGTAATGCTACTCAACGCCAGAAGTCTAAACCTCAAGATGCATGCACTCAAAACTCTCCTTAGCATGGAGAACATCGATATCTGTGCAGCAACAGAAACCTGGTTCAGGGCTCCCAAGAGCACCCCAGCACTACCAGGTTATACCTCATACCATGCTTTTCAGCCCCAAAACTTGGACCGAACCACAACAGGAGGGGGAGTATCGATATTCATCAAAGATACCCACACCTCCAGGTTGGTGGCAAAGCATGAAGCATCAGAGACTATCCATGTGCAACTAACAGTGGGTAAAACTGCCTTCCAGTTTATAGCCTGCTACAGACCACCCTCCCAAACCCAGGAACCCCACTCGGCCTTCCTGAGAACACTGGAAAATATGAAGGTCTCTCCAAACACCATTATATTGGGCGACTTCAACTACCCAAACATAGACTGGGAGCATTACTCTAGCTCCAACACCCTAGCCCAAAGGTTCCTAGAATTTATAAACTCAAATGCTATGGAACAACTTGTTACCACTCCCACAAGAGGGGAAAACATACTGGACCTGATCATCACCAACATGGGGACTCTATGCTCCAGACCAGAAGTGTATCCCTCACTGGTAAGATCAGACCATAAACTAATCTCACTGGATATTCACATCCCGACCATACCCCCTGCCCAGAAAACCACAGTGAAAAACTTCTCTAAAGCAAATTTCACACTCCTCAAAACCGAGGTGGAATCCTTCAAAGCCCCTAGGCTGTGGGAAATATGGCCCAGACCGCAGAATACTTTATAAACGCATTCTATGAACACCTTCAGGAATGCATGGATCATGCAATCCCAAATAAAACCAAGACCCAATCCTCCAAAGGCAGACGTCCTGTCTGGTGGACCCCAGCCATAAACAAACTATACAATAGAAGGAGGAAGCTACTAAATGATAGAGCAAAATCCCAAAAAGGGAAGGCATCACTGATCAGTTTTAGCAAAAAACTACGGGCACTCATAAAATTGTCTAAGGCCAGCTTCGAGAGAAAGATTGCACAGGACACTAAGGATAATCACAAGGCTTTCTTTAGTTATGTTAGGAACCTGGGTGGTGATTCCCAGATATACTCAGAATTAGTCCAAAATGATAAAAAATACACTGAACCCACAGACATTGCCAACATCCTAGCTGACAGGTTCAGCGCAAACCTCCCCCCCTCCCCACCAAAAGGGCAAATATCTATCCCAGCAGAGTGCTGCCCCCCTGACATCTCAGATGCTCAGGTAAGAGCCGCCCTCTCCAAAGCAAAAAACACAGCATCAATGGGACCAGACGGTGTCCCGGGCTGCGTCCTAAATGAACTCCAAGAAGAGCTAAACCCAAACATAAAACCACTGTTAAATCTCAGCCTTACTACAGGATATGTGCCCAAAGAGTGGCGTACAGCAACAGTGGTCCCTCTCCATAAATATGGTGCCTCAACGGATCCTGGAAACTATCGCCTCATAAGCCTGACTAGCTTGGTCTGCAAAGCTATGGAAAGGATCATCATGGACCTCATAAATAAAGATATTGGGGACCTACAGACACTGGATCGTACCCAGTTCAGCTTTGTTAAGGGCAGATCCTGCCTCTTAAACCTGGTTGATTTCTTTGAAACAGTCACCAAGGCCATTGACGAGGGAAAGGTGGTCCACACAGCCTACCTGGACCAGCTTAAATATAAACCCCTATGTCACAAAATGGATTGCAAACTGTCTCAAGGACAAAACCCACATGGTTAGAATTGCTGTAGCCATGTCAGACTCCAAACCAGTTACAAGTGGTGTCCCACAAGGCTCAGTCCTGGGACCTCTCTTGTTCGGTATATATTTCTCGGAGGTACAGGCCAACACGGAAGGACTGTGGCTGACCAAGTTCGCAGATGACTGCAAACTGGGCGCCATAATCGACTCTCCAGCCGACACAAGCATCCTCCAAAAGGGCCTCATAGAAACAGACAACGGGTGCCAGATCCATGGCCTCAAGCTAAATGCCAAAAAGTGTATAGTCATTCCCTTTGGCAAAAACAAAGTGCCCACAAATTACCACATAGGTGATAATCCATTAAGTACAGAAGAAGTAATTAGGGACCTGGGGACTCAAGTTGATAGCAATCTCATTTGACAACCACGTGGCCAAAGTGGTTAGAAAAACATTTTATATAGCCCACCTAATCATGAAGGGATTCACATCTAGATCAGGGGAGGTCATCGTGCCTCTTTACTCATCCCTCATCAGGCCCATAATTGAGTACAATGCCCCTTTTGGGATGTACCTTACCAGACACCTGCAGCAACTGGAAAGACCCCAAAAGTACCTCACCAAGAGGATCAAAGGGCTCAAACAGATGCCATATGCTGCCCGGTTAAAGAAACTCCAGCTCTACTCAGTGGCATACCGCCTATTCAGAGGGGATCTGTGCCTGACGTATAAAGCCATGTCCAACCCGGGATTAATGGACATGCTGCACCTCAGAAAATCCAAATCCCATCGAGCTATGTGCTCGAGAGACTTGAACCTCAGCACTGAAATAAATAGGACATGCTGGAGGGACAGATTCATAACCCAGAAGCTCCCTTCACTCTGGAATAAAATTCCAGTCCAGGTTAGGCAGAGTCCCTCATTGACTCTCTTCAAGAGGAATCTTGATGAGTGGATGGGAGATCGTAGGTTTACCCTGGGTATCACTTCTGTGTCACTGTTAGACAGAGGCACAGTATACTAACCTAGAAAAAGGGCATAGCAAAATAAATTTAAAATGGGTGGCGAAAGCCAAACACATTCTGGCTAGGCTTATAAATGCCCTAGGGCAGATAGCCTAGTATGAACCTATGAACCTATGAACATATAAAACACCCAAAATAGCAACTGGTCTCATATATTGCTCTTACATACCTGGACAAGTGATAGAGTAACAGACTTTGTATCAGTATGATATTTTAGACAGGTATGAAGACTGATGCTGACATGTCTGTCACTATGCTAACTTTGACATATTTTGCAATGATTACTCATAAATGCCCAGTGTTAGGGGACAAAGACCACATATAGGTTGCAAACATTTCGATATTCCATATACATCTGTACAGATGACTGGTATGGCCTGTATAGTTTAACATGGTGCATGTAAGGCAGATGCCATTAACTGCCTCCTTAAAGTAATGCCATGGGGAGGGAGTTAACAGGCCCTAAAATGGTATAACCCACACACACACACACACAAAAAACACATGGGATATGTTTCACACACAGTACTATAGTTGCCAGTATTGAGATTAGAACCCCTACCTATCTAATTATTTGGACTATAGTATTACACAGTTATTGCATATGCCACAGAGCTTACAAGGCTGAAGAGTGCATACAGGTACTTCTAAGCTGAATGACATAAGCGGGCTTTGTAAAGTTGGGCAATGAGAAGTGTACTGGGTGGGACACACCTCAAAATTGAATAACCTACACCCCCAGAGGATATGGTTCACACACACACACACACACACACACACACACACACACACACACACACACACACACACACACACACACACACACACACACACACACACACACACACATACATATGCACACAGTTGTCAGTATTGCATTTAGAATCCCTACCTATCTATTTATTTTTACTACAGTGTTAAACAGTTATCGCACATGTCATAGAGCTTATAGGGTTGAAGAGTGTCCCAAGCTGCTTCTAAGGTGATTCACCTCAGCAGCCCTTGTAAAGTATGGCAATGTGAAGTGCACTGGTTGGGAAGGTCTCAAAATACATTAACCTACAAATATTTATACACACACACATTTACTAGAATTGAGATTAGAACCTCTGCCTATCTACTAATTTGTTCTATACTATTATATAGGTATTGCATGCACCACATAACTTATAGGTTGAATGCTGTCCAAAGGTACTTCTAGGGTGAATAACATCAGCAGCCTTTGTCAAGTATGGCAATGAAAAGTGTACTGGGTTGGAAAGGCCTCAAAATACTTTAACCTACAAGCATACACACTTAGGCACATGTACATATGCCAGAACTGAGATTAGAGTCCCTATCTATCTAGTTATTTATTCTATACTATTACATAGTTATTTCATGCACCATGGAGCTTATAGGGCTGAGATTTTTCCAAAAGTACTTTTAGGATGAATAACATCAGCAGCCCTTGTAAAGTATGGCAATGGAAAGTGTACTGGGTGGGAAAGGCCTGAAAATACTTTAACCTACAAGCATACACACACATTTGACAAAACTGAGATTAGAACCCCTGCCTAGCTAATTATTTGTATTATATTGTTATGTAGTTATTGCAAATGTCACGGAGCTTACAGAGATGAGGGCTGTCCAAAGGTACTTCTAGGGTGAATAACACATCTGACCTTGTAAAGTATGGCAATGGGAAGTGTACTGGGTGGAAAAGGCCTCAAAACACTTTAACTAACAAACATGCACACTTATACACACGCTTGCCAAAATTGAGATGAGAACCCCTGCCTATCTAGTTTTTTGACTATACTGTTACATAGTTACAGCACATGCCATGGGGCTTATAGGGCTGAAAGGTGTCCAAAGGTACTTCTAAGTTGACTAACATCAGCAGGACTGCTAAAGTAGAGCAATGGGAACTGTAGTGGGTGGTAATGGCCTACAAATCTTAATCTAAAAACATACACACACACTTACATTTGCCAGGACTGACATTAGTACCCCTACCTATCTAGTTATTTGTACTATAGTGTTACACAGTTATTGCATGAACCACAGTGCTTAGAGGGCTACCAAGTGTCCAAAGGTACTTCTATAGTGAATGACATCAGCAGATCTTGTAAAGTAGGACAATGGGAAGTATACTGAGTGGGAAAGGCCTCATAATACATTAACCTACAAACACGCACACACAGACACACAGACACACACACACACACACACACACACACACACACACACACACACACACACACACACACACACACACACACACAAAGGCAGGTGATGTGATATTACAACCCCTATCTCAGTACAATTACACAATGCAGCTCACCTTTATGCTGACACATGTGACTGTTTACAACTGGCATGCAAATGTCCACAGCAGGACATCTTTCTATGCCTTTCAGGGTATCCCTGTCTGTGACAAACTCTCTATGTGTGTCTCTCTCTCTCTCTCTCTCTCTCTATTGCTGTCTGTCTCCCTCTTCCCCATGTCTATGTGTGTGTATGCTTGAAATATTGTTATATTTTGCCCATATATATGTCTGTGTATCACACACAACAGCTGCAGATATATCACATATGGGCCACCTACAGCTAGTGGAGGGTAATCCTGTCTGATAGGTGTGGGTAGAGTCAGTTAAGGTGTACATAGCTGTTTGTATGCAAAGACATCTATGCACAATACAGTTATATAGTGCAATATGGGTTCAGATAAGAGCATGCCCAGTATGACCTTCTATTATAAGAATGGGACTACATTCCAGAGATTTCGAGGTTTTGTGTGCTACAGCCATACCTCTCAACCTGTTCATGCAAGGAATCTGGATATAGCCTGCCAAAATGGGGGGGCAATGGCCCAAACACAGGGAGATACTGTAACTATTGCTGTTAATAATGTGGAAAGTTGCTAGTGTAGCAGGGTTTGTTTTAGCAGACATTTTCTGACATATATGACATCTGACACTGAATTGTATTGTGTCATTACTTACTGACAGAAATCCTCACATCATCACAGTGATTTACCTGAGAAATATGAGATGTATGATGCAGAGACCAAAATTATGAGCCAGGCTATAGACATTCTTTCCTAATCTGGCCAGTTGAGAGGTATGGTTAAAGCCAATTGGCTGATGAAGCTGTATAAACAGTCCAGCACCTCAGTAATATACTGGCTGGGGATCACCTGCTTGCATGTTATTCTTCTTAACTGAAAATTCATATCCCGGTGTGACTCATACCTCTCAACAATACGGTTTTTTGCAGAATGTCCAGATGTTTGTCTCATAATTTTGGTCCGTTTTTCATAAAATTGCTGTTTTCTGGCAAGTTAGTGGCAAATAATTAAAGACTGAAGTTAGAAAATAATGACAGAACATTTGAGTTTCAGACTTCATAACCTTCAGAAAATTCATGCTAACGCAAAACCTGTTATTCCATCAACTTTCTAAGTTTGTCAGAGCAATATTTAAATATTGTCATTTTTGGGCCTTTGTCACAGTTTTATTTATGACCTTGTCCAGATTTCTTGCTCTAAGAGGTTGAGAGGTATAGGTGTGGGTACAGAGTGCATTCTGCTGAGCAGAGATGTCCATTATATGTGTGGTATATTCCACATAGCACTGTGATTTGCAGGTATGTCAGTGGCAAAGCAGTATAGGGTAATGTGGTGAACTAGTGACAGACATTTGGTTGATAGGTTATGAGGTTACTAAGCTATTGGCCTGAAGCCCTTATAACCCTCGCAGATGAGAGTATATCCCATGTTAAGACATGTCAGCACCCAGATCCCCCTGTACAGCAAGGACACAGGTGGAATCACAGGACTGTATTTTCTGTTTCCCATGCACTTATACAGGGAGCACTTCACAAGGGATATTGAGACACTTGGCTTGATGTGGACAGGGACTGTATTCCACAGATGTGGGAGTCTGTGGGACACTTATCTGTCACACTAACAAACCCTATTTATAGCAAAGACCAGGTTGATGCTGCGTCTGTACAGGCTGATTGAGTGAGCCTTGACTTCCAGATGTGCAACAGTCCCATCAAGGCAAGGTCTGGATTGCTTTATATGCCAGAAAGAGGTCACCTCTGAGAAGTCTGTATGGAACTGAGTAGAGGAACAGTGCTGTTAGCCTATCTGTGCAGGGTAGGTGTTTGGGGTCTTGGATTCTTCCGGTGAGGAACTCTGTGATCTCTCCAGCTGCTGCATGTGCTTTGTGAGGTACATGCCGCAGAGGGTGTTGTACAAAATAATTGGCTTATAAAGTTAGAATACATGGATCTTATGACCTCTTTGTCCCTGAATGAGATACCCTTACTTTTGTGATGGCCCATCTATGAAGCTTTCTGTACAAATGGAAGCAGCATGGTGTTCAGACTTCAGGTTGCTATCAACCTGGATGGCCAAATGCCTCACTACTGATTGCGTATATAGAACATTGTTGTTAATGTGATAATATGTGGGGATGTCAGTCTCCCTGAAGGGGATGATGATGCATCTGCAGGCATTCAGCTTGAGGCCATGTTTCTGGCATCAGTCATTTGTTTTGTTGAGACCCTGTTGTAGGATATCCACATCGCTTTCAGTATTGATGGCAGTCATCTGCCAACTTGATCAGCCATAGCCCAGTGTTTTTAGCCTGCAACTCAGGGAAGTATATCCCATTTACTAGAAAAGTTCAACCAGACTCTGCTACACTCTGCTGTGAGGGAAAGGTTAGTTTGCTTTTTATTTGTTGTATTACTTCGTTGCCTTTTTCTATTTTGAATACTGTGATTTGTTTTATTTACCTTGTGTTTTACTTGTATTCTGCTTTAACTGAATATTAAAACTTGAAAAGTGACCACAGCTCTATCTCTTGTGAGTCAGGCAGAAATGTTTTTCCTCACCCTCCCACCCAGTTACTGTAGTGTTCTTAAACACCACTGTCTTTCTAGTTGCCTTCCCCTTATGTTAATTTGACCATATATCTCATTTCCTCTCTGTTTTTACTGGCTTGTGTGAGTAAGCACAAAATTATCATTTTGTGAAATCACTCCCCTTCTACTATTTAACTTTATTGGCCATCCTACTGTATTCCATAGTACCAGAATACAAAAGTGATCACCCCCTTTCAATCTATCTTGCTGTTTTAAAAATAGTGACTCTCCACTAAAACTTACTTTTTTAGACAGGTAAAATGTAAGTTATCTACTTTCACATCTAACACCTCTAGTGCACCCTGCAGTGTTTAGGATAAACCATTTTTTTCATCTTACCTTTAAGCATCCCTGTGACTAGCACTTGCTTTTAAACCTGCTGGAAAGCACTAGGAAGTCTTAAACTGATATAAGCACTCAACTCTCCTTGTTAATAAGGAGAAATTAATCATAATCACTAAACAGCCTATAGTTGCAAATTACCTTGATAAGGTAAGGGAAAAAAGCTCTTGTAATTACAAAAAAAAAAAAAGCACCAAACCAGGCATGTCCAAGGGTCAGCTTCTGGTGATTTCTCCTGTCCACCTGATGAATCTGGGCATACTGGGGCAATGCAGCAATTGCCTCATGTACACAGACAACCCTCTCCTCCTACCACCCAACACTAGAACCTGCGAGAGATGTACTTACATAGCCAAACTAGAAGCAAAGCTCTCTCCACCCAAGATTGTGCTAGACAGTCAAGACGAGAAGGTTCACACCCATACTACACCTCAAGTAACACATAGCCCTTCTAAACCCACACCACCAACACCCACACATAGCAACACTAAACCCACATATGTGGAGGCCCTTAACAGTAACCTGCCCAAGCAACAAGAACCTCCGAAGCTTAAACACAAACACCAATCACAACAAAGTGCCACATAGCTCACAGCACCACTGTGCCACCCAACAATAGCCCCTAAGGCAATACAACATACCCAATACTTTAGTCATAGGTGACTCTATAGTCAGGCACACTAATGTCCCACTCACCAGGCTGAACAATGAGAAAATTACAGTCAGCTGCCTGTCAGGTGCCAGGATCCGCCACATAATGCATGGACTCAAGTCACTCCACAACAAGTACAAATATGAATCTGTCATTGTCCATGTTGGAGTGAATGACTTGAGATGTACTTCCCTGGACTACATGAAAAGAGACACGGAAGAGCTTTCGGATCATGTGGCCCAGGCAGGTATGACCCTAGCCCTAAGTAGCATCCTGCCTTTGCCCAGAATGATACCACAGTATAAGGACAAAATAATTGACTTCAACAATTGGCTAAGCTTCTGGTGTCATTCAAAGGGGATCCAGTATCTGTCTGCCTGGGATGACATGATCGACAGACCACGATGCTTTGGCACAAATGGTCTGCTCCTGTCGTCCCTGAGATTCAGGTTATTGGCTAAAGCTCTTGCCACCTCTTGCCACCTCTATAGTGCCTTTTTAGACAAAGTTCACAGGACAAAACCACCACCATAACAGGTACAAGCATGCAAAATCTGAAGGTAATGCTACTCAATGCTAGAAGTCTAAACCTCAAAATGCACTCTCTTGAGGCACTCCTAAAAATGGAGAACATTGATATCTGTGCAGTAACTGAGACCTGGTTCAAGGCTCCAGACAGCACCCCTGCAATACCAGGCTACAACTCTTACCACACTTTTCAGTCATCAAACCAGGAGCGAAACACTAAAAGTGGAGGAGTGCCCATATTCACCAAGGATATTCACAACACCAGGCTAGTTGCCCACCACAATGTGTCTGAAATTCTCCAGGTGCAATTAATACTAGGTAAGACTGCAATCAAAATTGTAGCTTGCTACAGATCCCCCACCATACCAAGTTTCTCACTACACCTTTCTAAACAACTAGAAACTATTAAGATACAACCAAACACCCTAATACTGGATGATTTCAACTACCCTACCAACTACCCTACCATTAACTGGGAAAACTATGGTACTTGGAATTCATAAATTCCAATGCCCTGGATCAAGTAATCCTTAGTCCCACCAGGGCTCCAATATCCTAGACCTGGTCATTACCAACATGGGAAATCGATGCTCCACACCTATGGTCACCCCCTCGTTGGTCAGATTTGACCATAAGCTAATCACCCTTGACATCCACATCCCACCCCCACCCCCCAGTAAGGAAACCTCTGTAAAAAACTTCTCCAAAGCCAACTTCATGCTACTAAAGTCAGAAGTGACAAACTTCGTGACACCCATGCAGATGGGAACTGAAAGTTCGACTTCTGAATCCTACATTAAGGCACTGTATGAGCACATCCACTTGTGCATGAATCATGGCATCCCCAATAGAACCAAAATGCTCTCCTGCAAAAAAAGGAAGCCAATCTGGTGGTCCCTTGCCATAAACAAACTTTACAACAAAAAGAAGAAACTGTTGCAGAAAAAAGGAAAATCACATGATACAAAAAACTCCCTTACCAGCCTCAGTAAGAAACGGAGATCCCTCATAAAATCCTCCAAAGCTAGTTATGAAAATAAAATTGTCAAAGATTCCAAAGAAAACCACAAGGCATGCTATAGCTATGTCAAGAATCTAAATGGCAATGCTCAGATCTGCTCTGAGCTACAACAGAAAAACATTAAATATACTGATCCCAAGGATATTGCCAATATCCTGGCAGATCGATTCAGTGCAAACTTCACCCCGT
Source organism: Protopterus annectens (assembly GCF_019279795.1). Classification (NCBI taxonomy): domain Eukaryota; kingdom Metazoa; phylum Chordata; order Ceratodontiformes; family Protopteridae; genus Protopterus; species Protopterus annectens. The sequence goes on from NC_056735.1 coordinate 1,754,558,507, forward strand.
CTCACCCCCTAAAGGGCCCATCTCAATACTGAAAGATTGCCAAATTCCAGTAATAATGGCCACACAGGTAAAAAATGCACTCTCTAAAGCTAAGAATACAGCATCCATGGGACCAGATGATATCCCAGGCTGTGTACTACATGAACTACAAAATGAACTGGCACCTCACCTAAGTGTTATGTTTAATCATAGCATCACCTCAGGCTTCGTGCCCACTGAGTGGCGCACAGCTACAGTTATCCCACTCCACAAGGCGTGATCCACCTTGGATCCTGGGAACTACTGCCCATCAGTCTGATGAGCCTGATCTGCAAGGTCATGGAACATATTATCATGGAACTTATAAACAAAGACATTGGCAACCTTCCAACACTGGATCCCATGCAGTTTGGGTTTGTGAAGTGTGATCTTGTCTCCTGAACCTGATTGACTTCTTCGAATCAGTGTCCAGAGCCATGGACAAGGGTAAGGTGGTCCACACAGCCTATCTGGACTTCGCCAAGGCCTTTGACACCATCCCCCATTGTGGAATCATAGATTAACTTACTAAGCTGGGCATTAATCCCTACATCACTCGATGGGTTGCCAACTGGCTTACTGAAAGAACCCAGACTGTAAAAGTAGCCAACTCCAAATCCAGCTCCAGAGAAGTGACAAGTGGAGTACCTCAGGGTTCAGTCCTGGGAATGCTCTTGTTTGGCATATACTTCTCTGAAGTACAGGGCAACACTAAGGGACTCTGGCTAACAAAGTTCGCAGATGGCTGTAAACTGGGAGCCATTATTGAATCCCCAAATGATGTGGATATTCTACAAAATCTACAAAAAGGCCTTACAGAAACAGATGCTTGGTGTCAGAGCCATGGGCTCAAGCTCAATGCTAAGAAATGTATAGTTATCCCCTCGGGGCAAAAAACATGTACCCGTGAATAACCACATAGGTGGCAGTACACTAAACAACGAAAGTGTGATAAGAGACTTAGGGACACAGGTGGACAGTGGTCTCACCTTTGATAACCACATTGCCACAACAGTCAGGAAATCCTTCTATGTGGCACACTTCATCACTAAGGGCTTTTCATCCAGAAAAAAGTAGGTCATTGTCCTGCTGTACACATCCCTCTTTAGACCCATTATAGAATACAATCAAGACATCTGCAACAACTGTAAAGGCCACAGAAATACCTCAATAAAATAATCACAGGCCTAAAGCAGATGCCCTATGCTGACCATCTAAAAAAACTCCCCCTATACTCTGTCACATATCGTCTACTCAGAGGTGATCTCTGCGTAAAATACAAGGCCATGTCAAACCCAGAGCTGTTGGACATACTACCCTTAAAAAAAATCCCAATCCGTCAGAGACACACGCTCCAGGGATCTAAACCTTGTCATCACAATGAACAAAACATGCTGGAGAGATAGGTTCCTGACCAAAGACTCTGGAATAGACTGCTCATACATGTCAAGCAGAGCATTTATTTGGTCCTCTTCAAAAGGAACCTTGATAATTGGATGGGAGATATTAAATTCACCCCGGGGATCACGTCAGTCACCCTGCTAGACAGGGGTCCAGGAAAGTAAATACTGTGGGGAGAAATAGCCAGGGAATTATTATGGCTAGGCTTGTATATGCCCTAAGGTCAATTGCCTAGTACCAACCTATGAACCTATATACCAGAGGCCCCCAGACCGATCCCTGGGGTATGCCACTCATTATGGGTGTACTGGTTGACCTGGCTATCCCTATTACAATTATGTTGGTTCTATCAATGAACCAGTTTGCTACCCATCTGGTAACATATGGATTGCTGCCTAGTTGACAGAGTTCATGTACTATGGTCAAGTGGGGAATAGTGTGTAAGGCTTTGGCTGAGTCAAGGGGGCCAGAGTGCACCATCTTTCCATCATCCATTGATTGGGTGCCTCAGGGAAGTCATCCAAAGTTCACTGACATACCTTCCCTTGAGAAAGGCAGACTGTGTGGGGTCAAGTATTTGGAGTTTGCCAATGTCATTGCTAATGAGGTCCATGATAATCCATGATGATCCATAATGATAATACTTCAGAGGGTTTGTGTTGCCATGTTATTATGAGGCTACATGTTGGCCCTAGCTGTCACCCTGTCACAGACTGACATCTATAGAGGCCCATATATGACAGTAAGATACAGGACCACACATGGGGACAGGGTGTTAATAATGCTCTGCCAAGCACAGACAGCTGGGAGACCAGTTTGGTATTTGCTTGCTTTTTCTTATGGGTATGATGTCTGCTTCTCCACTGTCTGCCATTGATGTTTTGACATAAACCTTTCTTGTTTGGCAGGCAAATGCAATGTTAGGACAAGCAGAAGAGATATAAGAGGCATACATGTGGTCCTTCTGAGACAGCCTGTCATTCCAGGGGTATAGATGGTGGCCAGTGTCTTGTTGTCAGTGCTAACACAGTAAGATGGCAGCTATTTAACACCTGGCCATACACTGATATTCAGGTACCCGTTGTCCTATTAGGCACTGTGTAAGTTACTCTGAGCTGTGTACTGTCCATATGTGTGTCCCCACTGTCCCTGACTTGTCCAGCTTTCCTGCAGTGACAGATACTGACTTCTAGACAGTGTGTACAACTCCTACCATAGATGTAGCTGCATGCAAAATAGTTGGCACAGAAGATCTTGGAACATGGACCCTGCCAACCACAGTACAGTACCTAGGCCACTAAGCCACAACAGCCAAGAGTAAGTGGTGCCCACCTCCTGACAGTATTAACCACACATATATATAGCTTATTAACCACTGCATATTGTAGGCATTTGATAAGTTATCAAATTGATTGGGACAGCCCTGGGAATGTGTGCTCTGCTGCTATTACCCTACAAACATTCATGTCACTGCATTTCTATGGGGACATGGGTTTGATGGGGGGCATACCTGTCAACTGTACACATTTGCACAGACTGTGCAGGTGTTGGCTTTACTTCTTGGTTCCATTTAGCATAGTGTTGTGCCTGTCTTGGAGAATACTGGCATATCACTAAAGACCAAAGGTTAGAATGTAATGGCAGACATTTGAGTTTCAGACTTCCTACCCTTCAAACACTCCATGCAACTGCAAGACCTGCTTTATCACTGTATAAGTCTGTAAGAGGATTCTTTCATCATTGTCCCTATTTGTGGACCTTTGCAGACATTTCTTTATGGTTTTCTATGTCTGACTTGCTGGGAGAGGCTGAGGGGTGAGTATGGGACCCCAACATTGAAATCCATGTATGTGACATATGACCCCAGTTTATTTTTCCCCACATACACTGCAGTGAGTTTTGTCACCTAGGGGACTACTGCATACTCTGTGGAAGCCAGTATTGGCTATACATTTCCTGTTGTCCCATATAGCTGTTAGTTGTCTGCTGCTATCCCAGTAGGCCACCCATTCCCTTGCATACATGCAGCAATACCTTAGATATGCTACCAAAATGTACTACTCCATTCATCTGTTGTTAAGAAGAGTGGCTTACCTTGTGCCTGCGGCAGTTGTAAGGATGGTGCTTGATGGCTGACTCCATCATATGCATGCATACACAGCCTATACATGGTAAGGTACAGCTATTGTGATGTGTGTTGCATCCATTTTACTGTGTGCACGAGATGGAGAGAGGTGTCAGTTCCTGGGTCCCTAGGGTGTCAGTGTATGTGTTATGCATTGCCTCTTTGCCAGGGCCAGAGCATACGGGGCATGCCTATCTCTGCCTACAGGAGCAGGCTCAGGGGGTTCCTCCTCTGAGTCCCCCTATGCCTGTGGAGACCTTGGCAATGGTGGGGGGCTGTGTGCCCCTTCCCCTGTGATGTTCCTGCTGCAGCTGTTTCTGCAGGATCCTATTGTATAGCATGGCACATACTATGAACATGTGCACATATGTGTTTGGAGAGTACTGCAAGGCTCCAGCAAATATGTTGAGGCAATGGAACCATAAGTTGGGCATCCCAAACACATGGTCTATAATGTTCTTAGTTTGTGAGTGTGCCTCATTATGGCATTCTTCAGTGGGTGCGTGTGTGTGCATTTCTGATGGGTGTCATTATCCCCGGTTCCAGTGCATAGCCAGCGTCCCCCATGAGATGGCCATTTGCCCCCCCCTGACAAATGCCTGGTATAGCTGTGAGGCATGCCAGATGTGGGAGTCATGATAGCTACCAAGGCTGCAAGTACACACATTCATGATAATGCCCTGGGCATTGCACACGACTTGGCAGTTGGAGTGATAACCCTTGTGGTTGACATGCACTCTACTGTCTTCACCGGGTGGTGTTTTGATGTGGACATGAGTGCAGTCTGTGGCATCAAGTACCTCTGGGTAGTCTGCTACATGGTGGTAGAGATGCATATTGCTGGTCCTGTCCTCAGGGGTGCTGGGGAAATAAATATGCTCAACAGCATGCAGTAGCATGGTATCCAGGAACTGGTGGAGTACCCCGGATGCAGATGCCTGTAAGAACCCCATGATGTCCTCAGTAGGGCTTTAGAAAGTACCTGTAGCTAGTATTCTTAAGGCTACATATACCTTGGTTTCTACTGGGTTAGGTTTCCCTCTGTTGGCTCTGGGTCTGAGGTGAGGCCGGCAGAGCTAGGGGAGTTGCTGAAGTATGTCCCTGTCCACCCTATAGCACTCTAGTACCTCCAGATCATGTAGCCCCTGGAAGGTTACCCTGGGTCTCAACACTCTTTTTCTCCTCAGTCTGGGCTGGTTGTCAGCATTATCCTCATCACCACCCTCAGTCTGTAGCACATACAGATGTAGCAAAGCAGCAGCAGCCACTATCATTTTGTTAGTTAAAATTCCCAAGTATGTACACTAATGGTGCAGAGTTTGTGGGAAAAAACAGACTGAAAGGTGTTTGCATACTTTATACGGGTATGCTTAAGATGCTACCTGTGTGATTGGCTGACTATGATACATTCCACCTGTCAGCTATATTATTGAGGGGTTTGATTGAGCCACTGTGAGTGGCAGAGTCCATATTAGTGATTTGTAGCTCATTTCCTTTATTATGCTATTTCCTTTTTTTCCCTATATTTCTGTGGTGTTTAACCCCGTGGAGCACCATGCAAACTGTTTTAGCTAGTGTAAACATTGCTGAGCAGGAAAGGCCCTCCTATGGACATGAACACATTCAGCATTTCTTGAACCAGCTAAGCACAGCTAAGCATCATCAGACACACCCCCTTGCTTAGCTGTGCTAAGCTGAGTGCAAATAGGAGCTGGGGAGCACCAAGCATGACACACCCCCTTTTCATGTCAGCTACTTCGTCTGCTTACACCACCACATTATAGCTCCTATATGGTTAGGTACCTGTGGATACGGTCTCCCATTTTGCTATTCAATAAACTTAGCTCATTTACATACCCCTACTGGCTTATACCCTAGTTACACCACTACACCGGAGCCTATGTCCTTAGCAACCACTGTTACTTGTCATTGTTATGAGTCTGCATGATACCAACTATAATGACAGAATTACTGTTTCTCATTTAATTGCCTTTTTACAATTTTTTCTAAATTTTCTGCACAATCACATTTGCACACCACTGCACTCCACTTAAATGGACAAAATTGGCCAAAAAAAACCCTTTTGATTTTTGCAATTTTGCAATACTTTGGCATGCCAATGGTCATAGCTTTGGCCATTGGCATGCCTAGTAAACATAATACATGCTTTACTTTGAGCTGTCATGCCCCCGTTTTGATTTTTGCAGAAATGTACATGGTTACTAAGCACATACTTCTCTGCTGTGGACACGGCTCCAACATGGATGCCTGTCTGCTTCCAGGATCACAAATTCATCTCATTTGCATGTTTTTTTACCAGCAAATGAGGTAATTTGCATTATTCCATCATGTCCATGCTGAAATAGTGCTGGGAGGTTCATGCACACCCCTAGCCTTGTTTACTGGATCGCACAGGCTCTGAACTCCATGTTCAAGCTGTGGCACTATGCTTACATGGAGATTAGCTCCATGTAGGCTTTACTGAATTCCCGCCATAATCATTATCTCATTTCCTGTCAGAACATTTATAGTCATTTTAATACAGGAATAATTATAAAATATATAAATACATTGTTATGCATTACAAAACATTAATAATAAAACCTAATCTCCCATAGCAGTGGTACCCTCTGTGAAATATACATGTCCCTCCAAACCATTCTGTTGATGTTGCAGAACAGGTTTAGATCTCAAGACTAAGTATTTCTGATAACATTTGACTTAGTGATGTGCAGTAAATCCATCAGTATTGGGTCAGAGGATGACTTGCATGCAGACACAAGTCACCTCTTAGTAGTCTGTAAGATACTGAGTATAGTGATAGGGCTTTGAGTCTGTCCATGATGAACATGTTGTTTTGGTCTTGTATACTTTTAGTAAGGTATCTCTGTGGGCTTTTCACTTGTTGCCTGTGCCTGGACAGATACATGACAAAGAAATCATTATATTCAAAGAGAGGCCTAATGAAGGCTAAGTAAAGGGGGGGAAATGGCATTCCTAGATCCAGACACAACCCCTTTGTTTATAAGCTGTGCAATATAGAAAGATTTTCTTACAGCAATAAACATATGTTGGTCAAATGTTAGGTCACTGTCCACACAAGTTCTCAAATCTCATACAACTGGGTCATATCTTAGTGGCATATTGTCCATGTGGTAGTTCCATGAAATAGATGACGATGTTAAGGAAACAATAATTAATTTTTTGGCATTTAGTTTCAGACTATGATTTTGACACCAGTTATTTATTTGAGACAAACCTTCCTGCAGGATGAGTAAGTCCTTTGGGAATTTAATGGCTGATCCTAATTTGCATTCATCTGTAAACTTAATCAGCCATAGTCCTTTGGTGTTGGCTTTTAATTCAGGAAAAGTAGATACCATGCAGGAGAGGTCTCAGCACAGAAATTTGGGGGACTCCACTGGTGACTGGTCTCTTTGTGAAAGTAACTTCCCATATTTTGATTATATGCATCTTATCTGTGAACCAGTTTGCAATCCAGTGGTTGACATAGGGGTTTATTCCCAGTTTATTTTGCATTTCTACCAAACCTGAATGGGAAATATGCCAAAAGCTTTGGCCAGCTCGATGCAGTGTATACTAATTTGCCTTCATTCATTGCTTTGGTGAACTTTTACAAAATCCACCTTGTTGAATAAGCATGACCTGCCCTTGACAAATCCAAACTGAGATGGGTCTAGTGTTTGGAGGTTCCCTATGTCCTTATTTATTGCTTCCATGAAAAGTCCTTCCATGGCTTTGCATATGAGGCTGGTCAGACTTATGGGGCTGTAATTGCTTGAATCTGTGGAAGGCCCTCCCTTATGCAGGGGAATGACTGTAGCTGTTCTCCATTCACTTCATACAAAACTTGTATGGAGGCTGAGGTTGAACACTGTTGTTACAATGGTGGCTAAATTGTGCTTCATGGTATTTAAGATGCATCCAGGGATATTGTCAGGATCATCTGATGCAGTATTTTTAGCTTTGCATAGCACTTTTAGGACTTGGCCTTGTGTTATAGCTGGAGGTGAGCCAGTTTCAGATATATCTTGAGAGACAAATGGAGGGGAGAGAAGTGTAAAGTTATAGCTAAATTTATCAGCCAGTGGTTCACTATCTCTTCAGCCTCCGTATTAGTATTATTATTTGCAATTGTCTCAGTGCATTGCTGGGTTGTGCTTTTGAAGTGGCCTGTCTTAAAGAAATATTGAAATGTACCTTTTGTTGAAGGGATCTCTGGTTTCAGTTTTATTTTTGAAGGAGACTTGTTTATGATCAGACCTAACAAGTGATGAAGATAGGCAAGGGATGGTGCAAGATACTCCCAAGTTAGTAAGGACAAGATCCAAGATGCTGTTCCCCCTAGTGGGTACTCTTGACTGATTGTTACAGGGCATTTGTATTGACAATGTCCAGGAATCTCTGTGCTTGTGCACTACTGGTGGTGTAGGTTTCACAATCTACAGTTGGATAGTTTAGATCACCTAGGAAAAAGGTATTGGATTTAATAATGGGTGATTCTAGTTCCAGTAGATAAGCACTGTGGCTTTCTATAGCTAGTTATTATATGGTACTGGACCTTCCTGTTGGTTATTTGGACATGAAGAAGCTCTAGTGCATCCTGTTGCTTTATCAGTCTTTATGTGGGCCTCTTTTGAATGTAGACTGATACACCTCCACCTGGTTTTCCCTCCTGCTCAGTAGCAGTAAACATGTGAAAGGCATTATAACCCTGCACAGACAGAGTGTTCTCTGCTATTTTAAACCACATCTCAGTCACTACACAGATGTCAATGTCTTCCAGGATGAGAAGGGCTTTCTAGGGAGTGGAGTATCTTGTTCAGGCTCTTAGCATTGATCAGCAGCACCTCTATATTTTCCTTTGCTTGTTTCATTATGTTGGTAGGTTAATCAGGTTGGCACTGCTTGAAAGAGGCACTATGGGGGTGAACAATGTCTTTGCCAACAATCAAAATCCTAGGGATGAAGATGCAGGTCACCCAAGAGAAGCAACATAGTTTGTCAGTCATATTCTCTTGGGCTGACAAATATTTGAGCCCCTTCCAATTGAATGACCCAAAAACTAAGCAGATTATTGAAGTCAATTACTATTTGCTCATATTGTGACATCATACTTGAAGAAGGTAGAATGCTGCTCAATACTAGTCTCATACCTGTCTTGTAAACATAGTCTGACAGCGCCATCATGTCTCTTCATATAATCCAGGAAGGTACACCTGAAGTCACTGAAACCAGCGAGAACTATGACAGAGTCATATTGGTAGTTGCTGCTCAAGGACATGAGTGCATGAGTGATCTGATGGATCCTGGCATCATTCAAGCAACTAACCATTACTCTTTCCATGTTCAGACTGGTAAGAGGCACATCCGAATGTCTTACAATGGAGTCACCTATAACAAGAATGTTTGACTGGGTCTATGCCTGTCTTCTGCTCAGCATATGTCACTTTGGGACTCCTTGAGATATTTGAGGAAAGTCTGAGTGCACTTTGTGCCTGTGTTGTGTTTTGGAGGTCTTTGAGGTTTAGGCAAGTTAATCTATAGAACGTCAGCATATGAATGATTATGTGTATTGTGATGACCTTGAAGAATGTGATGTATGGTGTACTGCTGATGATTCTGGCATCTGAATTTAATGTGTGTGAGATTTCTACATCCAAGAACATTATATATGTACATTTCTTACACCCTGTGTTATGCTGTTTGAGTAACAGATGATCATCAGACAGCATGGGACAGTTCTTACACTGTCTCAAGATAATATAGTAACAGACATAAAACAACTGGAATTGGGATCTTTAAAAAAGGGTAAGAGCAAATTACATAGAGAAAAATGGGAACTGTGGGAACAATATATACAGGGGAGGAACGAACTATGTAATGTTTGACTGACAATGATATCTGTCTCAATCAGGCTAACTAGAGAAGTTGTGGGGGAAGTGCTGGTCCTTGATACCAATAGGAATGACTCTTTGGGCAGGTGTAACATTAACTGTTTAGAGTTCAGTTTTAGAATACTGTTTAGGTGGACTTGGTACTAAGTATTTAAATTTCAGTACAAAACTACTACTCTGGAAACCTTCTTCTGCCACCAGCAAGAAACAGTAAACTAATTAAACAATCTATGCAAAGTGGGTTGCATGAGTAATAGTATCTCAATAAGCAAGGAAACTGATAGTGCACACTATAACATGTGTATTTTAATCTAAGCTTACACTTGTTTTCGTAGTGAATGCAGCAACTATTAGATATCTACTTTTGTATTATTATTTTATATATATATATATATATATATATATATATATATATATATATATATATATAATGCTGAAGTATGGAGTAAGCTACAGAAATAGAAAAAAGGAATCTTGTGAACTTTTGTGGGCAATGGCACACACGTTCTGACTACATCTGAAACTGGTCACTTACTTTATTTTGAAATGAAACAAGGGAGTAACTGACCAAATAGCATTATATGACTTTAATATAAACTTGACAGTATGTTTAAAACTGACAATGTAACAAATCAGTTCTGGAGACTGGAAACAAGAAACCTGTAATATGTGATGCACTATGTCTCACAGTCATATATCTGCCATAGCAATGCTTTCAGTTTTATCTGCCACAAATTAACATTTCACTTTGTGTTGATCTTTACTATCATTTGCATATTACTCCTTTGATCTACTGGCTCCTTAAGTAATATAAAACATGGAAAAAATCAAATGGAGAAAAGAAAATGTAAGGATTTGGAGAAAAATGAATAAAAATAACAAGGAAATAAATAAAAAAAAGCCAATGCATGTTGAAATTGGGAAAGTAGAACATTGGTAACTATTTGTTATGATACAGATCAGATGCCATCAACGTTTTTATTGATTTGCAATTTGTGAGCAAAAAAAATCTTCAGTTTATTATAGATATTTGTAAACATAATTTGGTATGAAGTACAATAAAGAAGTGACATACTTCAATATGAGGTTCAAATACAATGGACTCAATGGATGGGTATGAAATTTTGTAACATAAAATGAGTAAAGTATTAACTCATATCTCAATATACTTGACTGGAGCGCATTTATTTATATATTTTTTGTCTGTCTGTCTGTGTCCGTCATTTCTTAACAGGCCAGGAGGGCTGTGCACCCTCTTTTTCTAGTCCAGATCTTCATCTCAAACATTAGATTATAATGTTTTATATATATATATATATATATATATATATATATATATATATATAAATATATATATATGTGTGTGTGTGTGTGTGTGTGTGTGTGTGTGTGTGTGTGTGTGTGTGTGTGTGTGTGTGTGCATATCTATCTATATGTATATATTATATATTTAAGTTCTAATTAGATGTAGCCAGTCAACCACTTGCTCTATTTATAATTATGTTTACTTTATTATTCCTATATGCTGAATTAACATAATTGCCTAACTTTCTCACTTATATGATATTCTTTCATTATCCACCATAAGATTTCATGCCCAGTTGTATCAAATGCCTTACTAAGGTCCCCTAGCATGATTTTTCACTTCTTCTTTTCTGTTTATAATATCATTCATAATTTCTCTATCAATAATAATTCTTGAAACCCTTCCCTTTATACTATATATGTTATCTTCCATAATATTTTCCATTTTAGCTTCAACTATATTTTGTCTTATTTCCAAAAAGATTTTATAATCATTATTATTCAGTACTATAAGTCTCCATTTTTTGTCTTCTATCTTCCTTCTTCCATGTGAATTTCAATGTTCTGCTATACAATTGTTTATACATAAAACCCTCATTTAACCATTCATTCAAAATCTTTAAAAATATTTTATTTACCAATCCCTTAACTTTTTATACATTTCATATCCTATTTCATCTGGTCTTGCAGCCAAATCTATATTTACTTGTCAGAAGCGTTTATCTAGCTGATATAAAGAAATCAGCTTTTCCAACTCTTTATTCTTTTTTTTTCTGTTAACTGTTTTGCTTTGCATGTTTTTTTTTCACTATTTTATTTATTTTTTTAATTTCTTGTACATATTGTAGTACACTATTCATAATATTTTCCTGAGGTTTTTGTATTTCTGCTTTTATATTTTTATCATTATATATCCTTTTCTATTTTTCATTCTCTACTTTTCTTACATCATATTGCCACTGTAAAAATAAAAACTTTTTTTATATTTTCCTTAAATATCATCCACTATATATATATATATATATATATATATATATATATATATATATATATATGGATCTAGGACATTTCACCGAAAGCACAGTTCACCGAAAGTCAACTTAGTGTGCAGTTTTCACCGAAAGCTCAATTCATCGAAAACACAATTCACTGAAACACATTTCACTGAAAGTTGTACATGGCCCTGTCGCCACTGTAGTGTGACCCTGGAGTTAGTATATATAGTAGGGGGTGTGTGGGGGCACATAGCCTCCCACATATTTTAAATGTTTTGAACTATATACATGTATACTTGCAATTGCAATATATTACTCTTATCCAAACATGATATATACTTAAAATATGTTGGGGCTACACCCCCCACAACCCTCGATGTGGGGGGGGGTTGTGCCCCCCATACCCCCCTACTATATATACTAAGTCCAGGGTCGCACTACAGTGGGGACAAGGCCATATACAACTTTCGGTGAAATGTGTTTCGGCAAATTGTGTTTTCGGTGAATTGTGCTTTCGGTGGTTTGTGTTTGGTCATTTGAGTTTCAGTGAAATATGCTTTTGATGAAATGTCCTAGATCCGTAAATATATATACATATATATATATATATATATATATATATATATATATATATATAAATGTTCACATAGTAATATGCTCTTTCCGTAACTGTATTACTAATCTTTTTCCTTCTCCATTCCATGTTTTCTCATTTACCCTTTTTATTCATATATTTCTTTTCCTTACTATATATTCATTGTTTTCCTTTATCTCTAGCCATATTGCAAGAAGATCAGGAAATCCTGTTTCAACTATCTCCCCTTCAGTTATAACTAGACCTTCTGATACTATAAAATACTCTGTTCAGTTCTATACATACCCCTTTTGTAAGTCCATGTATTTTTGTCCCGTAGTTTTAACTTACCACATCTTATAACTTCTAATATTTTTCTCATATCATTTCCTTTCTTTTTACACTTGCTTTTTAAATCACAAAGTCTCCTGTTATTGTAATATTCATATTCATCACCATATAGTCTATAATCTGATTAAATAAGCTTTTCCTTTCTTTACAATTAGTATAATTTTATAATGCTATAATTCTATATACTTGACTTTCCATTTTAAATCTGCAGTGGTTAATCTTCCCGTGTTTGCTAAAGTTGCATCTAATATCTTTACTGCATTTCTACTGAATATGGTTATCCCAGAACATTTCTCATTTTCCAAATTCCAGATTATCTTTCCTCTAAAAGTTTCTCTGTAATCTTTCTTCATGTGTTAAAAATCTTGTGTCTTCTAATAATTACATCTACTTTACATGTATTACACCACTTCAAAATTCCTGTTCTTCTTATTGTATTCTGAATACTATTCACATTTACAGAAAGCACTCTAACATTTTAATTCTCCCTTTTTCCCTTTACTTAGATTCATGGTTTCATAAGTTCATCGCTAATTACTACATTAGCTTCCTTAATGGATTATTCTAATACTAGCTGATTTCCCTCCCAAAGGTGAGAATCAAGCACTGTCAGTGAGGAAAAGAAAACCATAGTGCAGATATGCTGTGTCATTCATAATTAAAAAAAGATTTGCTTAGGATGAACTGGAAAATAATTTTATTATTCTGCAGCTGCCAATTACTAAGAAGAAACTTTTAAGAGTTTCAACAGTATAGTGTACTGGGAATTATTCAGAAATATAGTTATACTGAGAAGTTATTAGAAAACAGTGTGAAGGCTAGAAATATACTGTGAAGAAAGAAACATGGCACTACGTCCTATTCAAAGTCCAAATGAGTCAAATAAAACACTTGGTGTTTAAGGATGATAAATTACCAATGCTTAATCAGCTAAATAAAATAAGAAATGGTGGCAGGAAAACACAAATCACATTTAAATACACTGAGGTATAAAGAAAGAGCCTATGGTGTATTATGCTTACCAGGACTGTCAGTGCAAATACAGCAAGAAGTTCAAAATAGTGCTATGGGTAACACATATCACTATAATAATCTAAGAGCACAAATGATTTCCTATCAGTTTGCAGGAAGATTAGTGAGTAATGATGTAAAATATTTATTGTAGCTGTGTGTTTAATCTGTGGTGGTCATTATCTGATGCATTCTGTGGTAACAAAGATGAAATATACCACAAGCAGATGTGTGCTCCTCAATGCACTAAAAGTTATGTTTTCAAAGCACAGGATGCCATCTGCAATGCTATTTGAAAATGGTTTACAGTATATAATTTATGAATTCAGTGGATTTATAGAACAATTCAAATTAAACCATTTGACTTCTAAACCTCAGTATCCACTTAGTTTTATACTGGGATGTAAGAATACTCCACTGCAAATTGTAACTGTTTTACTAGTGAGTCATAGACTAAAGAGTAAATTTCCTACAGCTTTCTTGTTAATACCAAAGAATCTAAATAATGTATAAGAGAGACTGAAACAAAAGCAGTCTGAACAAAGCCCCCCCCTTAAAACAGAAAAGAAAAATGTAAGAATGCAGCTGAGTTTCCTCATATAGGCAGTCAGAAAGGGTTGTTGTAAAGTAGGGTAAGCAAGCAAAATCCTTTATTATTCATACAAATGAAAAGGGGCTTTCTGAGGAGAAATCAAAGACAATTTGTTCAAGATGAATATGTCAGATGCTGGCTGTTGTGAATACATCATGTATATTGCCCCTTTGCTTGAAACAGTAAGAGAAGTATCCAGACAGATATCCAAAGAGGCATAAAAGTCAGCTCCACCATGAAATACAAAGGGGAATGGAGTGCATGCAAGTGCAAAGCATAAACTGAAACTGATGATTCTTTCCTGAAGAAAGTTCTAGTTCAACAAAATCAAAAAGGCGGAATATGGAATTTGTCAAATATCAAATTCTGCATTGTACAGACTTTATTTAATCATGTGATGATAGCTTATGTATCTTATCAAATTCCATTTATTTTTCAGGATAATAGACAGGACTGTGTCTATGATATACAAATAGAATGCAAAAAATGTGTAAGAAATGGTACACTTTGGTTTTAAGAAATGACAGACATATTAGTGTTATACAATTTATAAAACAAAGAGGAAGCATCACCTTCATAAGTTGTAAGGAGAATACATGCTAAAATGTAGGCTGACATTATTGGATGTTAATTTTTTAGACCAAAATGTAAACATCAGGAATAACAACCTAACTATTGATTTAGCTTACTCTAAAATGCTAATCAACTGTTCTTTCTTTCATTTAAGAGCTGGTAGTATATGAAATTCTCTACCACTTAATATACACTGTACAGAGAAGACTCTTGCCACCTTTAAAAATTAACTGATGGTTGGTTTAGTAATTATGAAATTTTATCAGGGTTATCTATGAAGCAAGCTCTTAAATTGCCTGTTTAGGGCCTGAGAATATATTCTTGAATTCTTATAAAGATTGCTTACTTTTTATATCACTGGTTAGTGATTGGGCCAATTATTGAGAAATATCTTTAAACTATCACAATTTTGAATTGAGTTCTAAGATAATATTATCCTTCTGACATGGCCTCAGGCAGTAACTCTGTTCCTTAATAAGTAGTTTGCATCTCAATGGGGGCAATAATTCTGTGTTTTGGTTTAGAATAGAAGGGTGCCAAGGAGTGCAGCTGGTTTGGTTATTGGTAATCATTTAAATTTATATAAGACATGGCAGTGGTGCATATGTTAATCTGCCAAGAGGATGAACATGCAAATTTTGTTTTCAATGGAAAATAATGTTTGGAATCTATGCATTTAGATAGGGGGGTCCAATGTGAAATTATTAAAGAATATTTTTTATACGGTCAACACTGAAATCATGGCATTTATAACCCAGTACTGCACAAGAGTACCTCTATAGCACCATTTATAATGTTTGAATGGGTTGCGCGGAACAAGAACAGCTTTGCCATTTCATTCACAATAACATATATTGTGAATAGTGGAAACACAACAAAATGGTGAAGGATAATAGGAAGGTATATTTCAGATACCAGACGTGTTAAAGAAAATTGGAGATGCTCCTTCCATTGTTGGAAAGAGAGGTTATAACATTAAATGACTTGAACAATATAGTGGTACAAGTGAGGTTAAGGAAGTAGATACTTGAGAAGTAATGGTCACTTACAAGGGTATGAACTATAAATATTGCAGGAACATAACTGAGGGGCAACATTTATTGCTAAAGGGTGAATTGATTATTTTAAATAACAAACGTACTTGTAATTCTTAGGAGGTGGTATTTTGAGCATTGTGGGGACATATCAGTTTTTATTTAGGAAAAACTATTAGAAAACTGATTGAACATATTAGTGAGTATTTATATGCCATTATGATTAGAAATATTACTAATACTTCAGAGAAACATTCTATGTTGTGTGGTTCTTTTAAAACAAAGATTCTCCTTTTGTGTTACATTATGTTAAAGAAGATGGTAAAGGTGGTGACCTAAACAATAGATTAGAGGTAAAAGAAGTCAAGTGGCACACTAAATTAAATGTAGGGCACCCATC